>NC_133328.1:603805419-604113633 GCF_042186555.1 Aquarana catesbeiana | reverse complement strand
TGGCATTTATTTACCACTTTTTTTTTTTTTTTTTGCTAAATAAACAAAAAAAGATTGAAAATTTTTAAGAAAAAAAAACGTTTTAATAGTTTGTTATAAAATGTTGCAAACAGGTAATTTTTCTCCTTCACTGATGTGTGCTGATGAGGCTGCACTGATGGGCACTGATGAGGCGGCACTGGTGGGCACTGATGAGGCGGCACTGATAATTACCACTGAGTTTTTTAATTTTTTTTTGCTAAATAAACGAATAAAGATCGGAAATATTGAAAATTTTGTTTGTTATAAAATTTTGCAAACAGGTAATTTTCCTCCTTCATTGATGTGCACTGATGAGGCTGCACTAATAGGCACTGATAGGCTGCACTGATGGGCACTGATGAGGAGGCACTGATGAGGCTGAACTGGTATGCAGCACTGATAGGTGACACTGATGAGGAGGCACTGATGGGCACTGATGGCCACTAATTGGCTGCGCACGTGGGCGCAGATTGGCAGCACTGTTGGGCCTGCACTGATAACCAGAACACTGATAATCAGGGCCTTGATTATCGGTGTAGATGTCCCTTTTAGAGAAGCCGGTTATCGGCTCTCTTCTCCTCTCCTCATGCTGTCAGCATGAGGAAAAGAGTGCTGATAACCAGCTTCTGTTAACATCCGTGATCAACTGTGATTGGACACAGCTGATTATGTGGTAAAGAGCCGCTGATTGTCTCTTTACCTCAACATGTGATCAGCAGTGTCCTCCGAGCACTGTGATCACAGAACTAGACGACCGCGTTGTAGCCGTCATTGGGCTATAGCACGGTCGGCAAGTGGTTAAAGGAAGAAGTAGGAAAGTGGGTGGAAATAAAAAAGAGATGGTATAGTAATGAAGGAGGTGTGGTCCAGAAAGGTAAAACACGCCCTATTCTGTGATGCATAAGGCAGTGCATGATGGCATATTAAGTTCCTGGAAGGTCACATGACAATACAGGAAGTCAGCTTTCAGGAAACATTTTTTAAAATTTTGAACTGAGAGGGGAAAATTCAAAGCTGCCATGGACTAAGTAAGTGAGAGGGGATGGCTGGGGTAGAAAAGACATTAGAAAAAGCTTCTATTTGTTATAAAAACTACTTGCTGACCAGCCGGCATTGTTATGCGGCGGCAGGTTGGCTCTCCTGCGCGAATTGGCTGTGCAGCGGCTGCTTTAAGGGCTCTAGAGGGCGCGTGCGGGCGGTGCGACACCGGAGCTGATGCGCATGGCCGGTGGGCATGATGTCCGCCAGCGACCCGCGATCGCTACTCAGAGAGCCATAACGGGGATCTGTTAATGTAAACAAACAGATCCCCGCTCTGTCAGGGAAGTAGAGAGAGATCTGCTGTACTAGTGATCAGAAACAGACAATCTCTCTCTACTCCCTGTCACTACACAGTTAGAAACACCTCCCTAGGACACACTTAACCCCTTGAGCGCCCCCTAGTGTTAACCACTTCCTTGCCAGTGACATTTATACAGTAATCAGTGGCTATTTTTAGCTCTGATCGCTGTATAAATGTCACTGGTCCCAAAATAGTGTCAAAAGTGTCCGATCTGTCCACCACAATGTCGCAAAAATATCTAGAAGAATACATATTGGCCTAAACCGATGAAGAAATTTTTTTTTTTTTTCTTTTTTGTTTTTTTTTCTTTGTTCTTATTGTTTTATTGATGTTGGCTCAGGCACTCTGGTCCCCACCGGCTTGGGTGTGGTCCCTCACTATCCCCAAATACAGTGCAGGGCTATTGACCCTGCATTGAATTTGATGATCTCACGATGTGGGGGACCGGCAGCACAGATGAAAAGATGGAAGGGGTACCGGTAGCACAGGAATGAAGAGGGCAGAGTGAGGAGTAAGGAGTCAGTCTGGAGGAGTGGGCATTTATAGAAAGGCTGCATTTGCATACAGCATGCCTTAGGAAATGCCTATGTTGCGTTACAATGTTGCGGTAGGTAGCACACGACTCGGCAATGTGTAGCTCAGCAAAGCATGACTTGACACAGCACAGCTCCTCCCCACCCACTTGGCATGCTTCCCCAACTGCCCCGCTCCTTTCCACGTTGTTACTTTTAATGGTTCTATCTGCTCCCAGGTGCTCATGGACCTTGTAGTTACGGCCCATGGGCTGTAGTTAGAATCCTGCTTCGAGACTACATCTCCCAGACTGCCCTGTATTGCAGTCACAGCTAGGCAAAACTAATTGACAACGCCATCTTGTGTACAAAAAAGGTTCTGCAATTCAGTAACATTGCCCAGTGTTACACCTACATGTGATGCTGGGCCTCCAAGATTGTAAGAACTGAATTCCAATGAAAGGGGCTGGCCAGGAACAGTAGAGCTTGGGAGGAAAGGGTTAGATCAGGGATCCTCAAACTACAGCCCTCCAGCTGTTACGGAAATACACATCCCGTGAGGCATTGTAAAACACTGACATTCACAGACATGACTAGGCATGATGGGAATTGTAGTTCCTGAACAACTGGAGGGCCGTAGTTTGAAGACCCCTGGGTTAGATGATGCTGCCTGCTCTCTCTGCCTGCTGCAGCTTCTAATGTGAGAAGCTCACAGTGTGCAATAAAATCAAAGTAAGCCATTTAATGCAGGAGAGGAGACTGTACAAGTGTGCAAGACTAAATGTAAGGTCGGAGTTCAGCTTTAAAACTTCATTTTCTTTTGGCCTTTAATGTGTTTTTGAATTTTGTTCTTATTCTCCCACAACAGCTATATTATTTCTTGGTTATTGCAGCCAACAAACGTAAAAATCATAAAATGAACATTTGATAACAGCGCTAATTTTAGCATAATGGATGTGTTGGGCTCAGAAACACAAGTGCCTTTATTACGATACACCCCCCCCCCCCTTCTTCATTAGCAAGTCCAATTTCCAGCTATTCCTGGATTTGTGAATAAAATGGGGGAACTCAAAGAACGACTGCAGTTCTATCAAAGCCATTCATAAACCTGAACCAACTTCCCCCCCACCTGTGAGAAATTAAGCATAATTGCTTGTATTATATGTTTCTATAAAGTTTAATGCCTTTTTTTTCAACATACCCCAGGAAGTTTCCTTTTATATAAACACAATTGCCTCTGTAGTTTCTGCCTAACATGCAGCCCACATCACAATCTGAAAGCTGTTTTAATAATTTTATTATTTCTCCTCTTTTTTTTCTCTCTGTAGGCAGCTGGAGGATATTATAGGACAGGAACAGAGGGGTAATCAAAGCATACAAGCACACTTGGAGGTGTAAAATAGGAAGCAGGGGATAAAAACCACACATTTAGAACTTCTGCTTCCTGTTCCTGCTGTACCTTGTAGTACTTGTTAGTGATTCGATCGTCTTTTTTTCATCTTGGGCTCAATGCACCAATTGTTGTTGCCAATGCTCACCTGTACATGTTAAAGAATCTGGAAATGTTCACAATGTATAATATTGGACTGTTCACTCCATGGGCCCTCGCAATGTGCCAATAAGTCTGCGGCCTATAAAAGTGAACGATTTTGAAGGGAAGCTCTACTACGTTCTCAGCAAGGATACATTGAGGTCAACTCATAAAGATGTACAGTATTCATAGGGGGTTATTTACGGAAGGCAAACTCACTTTGCACTACAAGTGCAAGTAAGTGCACTGAAAGTGCATTTGGAAGTGCAGTCACTCTAGATCTGAGGGGAAGATCTGAAATGAGGGGAAGCTCTGCTGATTTTATCATCCAATCATGTGCAAGCTAAAATGCTGTTTTTTATTTTCCTTGCATGTCCCCCTCAGATCTACAGTGACTGCACTTGCAGTGCACTTGTAGTGCAAAGTGGATTTGCCTTTCGTAAATAACCCCCACAGTTACATGAGTAGTCAGGGTGCAAAAAGACACCTAGTTCTAAAGCCATAGTTCATCTAGATCAGTGGTCTCCAAACTGAGGCCCTTTGCTTACCTTTATCTGGCCCTTGGGGCCCTACTTCTCCCACTGATATGAGACACTGTTCTACCAACTGAAATAAGCAACTGGGCACCATTTTTCCCACTGATACCAACAATGGGGCACTATTCCACCCCATGATACCAAATGTGGTGATGTTTTCTCCCACTGATACCAAGAAAAATGTTCACTCCCGCTGACCAGCCTGGCCCCCCTATAGTCTGAGGACAATAAACTGGCCCTTTGTTTAGAAAGTTTGGAGACCCCTGATCTAGAGCAGGGGTCACCATCATTTCAGTAGGAGGGCCACATATATAAATATATATTTTACAAAAAGTTGTTGGCTGAACACAAATCAGCTTTATAAATCAATGAACAATAAACAAATTAAGAAGTTTTACTTGGATTTGTTTTGAAATCGGCATGATATGATTCAGAACCCTTTGCATTAGAATCATCTCTTACATCAGGGTCCCCATAAGAATCCTTCTTAGGAGTCTCTCCTTACACCAAAGTCCCTATTCAAGTCTCCCTCTTACATCACGGATCTAATCAGAGACCCCACTTACATTGGGGTCCCCATCATCAGAGTTCCCCTTACATTCAAATCCCTATCAGTGCCCCCTCCCTTTCATAATTGCATGAGAATCCTCCCTTACATCAGGGCCCCCATCAGAACCCTTCTTATGCCCTGTACACACGGTCGGACATTGATCGGACAGTGCCCACTTACACCAGGGTCCCCATCAGAGCTCCCCTTATATCAAAATCCCTATCAGTGCCCCCACCCCCTTTTCCTCAGGATCCCTATAGGACCCCCCTTTATACCAGATTCCCAATCAGTTGTCCACCCTTAGGCCCCTTTCACACTGAGGCGTTTGTAAACTGCCAGTAAAACACTAAGCACTTTTGAAGAGCTTTTCAGGCACTTTTGAAGCGCTTTCCGTTCATTTCAATGGAGAGGGGCGTTTTTTCACCACCCTGCCAGCGCACTGCACCAGTGTGAAAGCATTAATTGATTTGAATGTAAATAGGTTTTCGTGAGCTTTTCAGGCACTTTTTTTTTAGACCTCTTTCACACTGGGGCGCTTTGCAGGCACTACAGCGCTAAAAATAGTGCCTGCAAAGCGCCCTGAAAGAGCCGCTCCTGTCACTCCAATGTGAAAGCCCCGAGGGCTTTCACACTGGAGCGGTGCGCTGGCAGGATGCTGAAAAAAGTCCTGCTAGCAGCACCTTTGGAGTGATGAAGGAGTGTTGTGTATACTGCTCCTTCACTGCTCCTGTCCATTGAAATGAATGGGCAGAGCGGCTACACCGCCGGCATAGCGCTGCTGCAGCAGCGCTTTGCGGTGGTTTTAACCCTTTCTCTGCCACTAGCGGGGGGGTAAAAGCGCCCCGCTAGCGGCCGAATAGTGCCGCAAAATTAGCGGTAAAGCGCCGCTAAAAATAGCGGCGCTTTACCGCTGACGCCCCCAACGCCCAGTGTGAAAGGGGCCTTAGCGTGGAAAGCGCTTGAAAAGAGCCTCAGTGTGAAAGGGGTCTAACTTTGCTTGCAGATTGACTGTGGTCAAATTAACATCAGGGCAGGAGCCGGAAGGCAGAGCACATCATTGGTGAGTGGGATGCCGGTGGTTCTAGCAGCCAGCTGACTTGGAGAAAGATTACAAGCCAGCAGGAGAAACTGAATGCAAACCTGGGACAGGATTTGGCCTGCGGGTCGTAGTTTGGAGACCCCTGATCAAGAGCAGAATATCTCAAATTTTTATAATGAAGAAGTCCTTGAAATAATTTTCATGCCTTAGGGAACCCATACTTAGAATAATTATATCTACAGGTCATGGTAGATATAATTAGTGTACTATGCCCAACAAAAATTTCAGTAATAATTATTAAATGAAATGAATAATACGATTGGCTGAAAAAAAATGCATACATTTAAAATTGTAGTGCCCCTTTAGCTTGGTGGTCAGTGGAGAAGTCACCCTTGCATGGGTATAAAATAATATAAAATAAATAGAATTGCGCTAAATAAAAAAATGAAGATAATGAGATAATAATGTCCCCTTGCATGGGTGGTCAATGGAAAAGTAACCCCAATGTTGGTGGTCAGTGGAAAAGTAACCCTTATGTCTGTGGTCAGTACAGACGTGAGCCCTTACGTTGGTGGTCAGTGGAGGTGGGATCCCTTACATTTGTGGTCAGTGTAGTGCTTCTTAGGGCCAAATGTAATGGTGCAGCGTTTACGCCATTTTGCCTCCTCCTCAGAGGCATGGAAATCTTGGTGCACATATAACCGTAGCCTATCAGTAAATATGCCTTTCTGTAAAACATCTTTTCCTCCTCTTTGTCTTTTACAGTGACCATAAATGACAGCCTATAGGAAGCATTAATATCACCCAGGCAGTGATATGGACTTGAAGTCCCTCCTCTTCTGTAGTAAAGAAGATAGAATATTACGGTGACCCCAGAGTTAGGTCAGCAAACAGGGCCGATAGCTTTAATTTTAAAACTGGCTCTGCGATTAGTTGTTGAAGGATTGTGAGGGGGGAGGGGGGTAAAAGGTTGGAGGGGATTACAAGTAAGGGGAAGAGTCATATCCAAAGTTCAGCTTTAAAGATAAGTTCACGAATTCCAAAAAATACTTAACAAAAGCCAAGGGGCTTTGGTAAATATTTAAAAACTGCGCAGCTTTGTAAAATTGGTTTTATTATTTACCTGTAGGCCATTTGGGCCCCCCAGAAGCCTGGCCTAAAAACTCCCAATTAGTAATCCCTATGTAGCAAGGTCTCAGGCCTCCTTTGATCTAATGAGGACCTCCAGGGCCAGGGATAGCTGACATCCTTCTGTATAAGGTGGTTGTGAGGCATGGTGGGTGCAGAGTAGTTAAAGTTATTGGGCGCCAGACACTTCTTGAATGCAAAAGAAAGTTTATTTCTCTTAACAAACTTATTTTGGGGGAGAGAGGGTTATGGCCAGGACACCCTTAGGTAGTTGCAAGATTAATTGGCAGACTCGAGCCTTTAACAGGAGGACAGTCATGCAGGGAAAGGCATCCAGCAGGACGCCACATCTGCATGTGCAGGAATGCTGTCTCCTATGGCAACAGTCTCTAACAGTTTCTAACACAAAGTGTAACAGTTCCTTCACTTTCAATACAAGGAGCGATTGTAGTGAAAGTTAAGGAACTGTTACACAACTGCTGCTTGTAATTTTTCAGCACACTGAGCTCCCAGTCTCTCACTAGACCCTCTGATTCACTGCCAATGAATTCCTTGAGCTCCTCCAATCTTCATGGTGGTATCTTCCTCAAGCGTCACCCCCACTTCTCTGCTGGGTCCCTAGCTTGGCACTCTAGATACTTCTCAAGCTTCACCTCCGCTGGCTGGGTCCCTGGCTTGATTCCCCCTGAAGTTTCCCGATTCTTCACCGCCCCTGGTTGGTAGGAATACTGCTCCGGTACTTACTTCAATTACTCACTGTGGTCCCTGGTAATTAGGCGGTGTGACAGACGCACCCGGGATAGAGGCTTTTGGGGGGACTGAATGCCAGCCTCTTGCCTACCGATTATGGGCCCTGGCATTTGGGGGAACAGTGCGCTTTGGGAGCTGCATGCCTAGGGACCCTTGAGGTGGTGTTACTTTGGATTCGGTTCCTTGTCCTCCATATTGGAAATGGTGACTGGGAGGGTATGTCTTGGATTGCTTAAAATGGGACAGTAATATTTATCAATAATATCTCCCAGGATATATGTAAAGACTATTTTTGGTTTGTTTGATTCTGAACTCCACATGTTAGTTGAGAGAGCTGATCACATTGGCCTCTAGAACTGGGTAGGAGTCGGACAGTCTACTCATACTATAGTTTGTTGCCTACTAGGCTGAGGAGGGGGGGTGATCACTGTTTGTATTGTTAATTGTGATTAGCTCCTGCTATTGTGTTTATACTACTATGTGAAGCTCGGTGACCACAAGTCTACCCCAAAGGTCATGTCTCTGAGTCACCTAGTCTGGGTAAATAATTTAGTAAACTAGCTCATGTTAATTAGGTTAATTAGGTTGCAGTTGTATTGTTAGAGTAATATGAGCAGGAGGGGGGAACCTCCTCTTTAACGGTATAGCAGCTAAGCAAGTCTCGTCTTGTTTTGTGCTTGTGAGCGGTTGGAATATCTGATATCTATATCCAGACTGGGAGGAAGTGGTATATGACGGAAGCACTCAAGCGGAGTGAGGGACGTTCCGTTACAGGCGGGTAGTCCCTTAATGGCGACAGCTTCCCCTCTACCTCCAACCACGACAGATTCTCCGGCCATCAGAAACTTCACTTTTGGTTGGACTGCAAGCCGCAGTCCCAACCCTGCACTGCTCTCTTGCTTCTGGTTAGGCCCTCAGACAGTCTAGCAGCCAGATGACCAGGATAGGCCCAAACTCTGGCCTAGCAGCCCGAGCAATACAACACATGTCCACCCAGACAGCCATCCAGGTGGCACAGAACACCAATCACCTGACCTCACCCAAATATATAGGCTCTCCCAGCAGGCCAAGGGATTCAAGAAACCCCTGCCCATTGGCTGAGATACCCCACATACCCATAACCTGACCATGCGTTGCCCTTCTCATATCTAGTAGCATCAAGTACCACCTAGTGGTAGCAGAGAAAAGTGCAACAAATTAATAGCTCTCTAACAATCAACCAGGATAACTATTCCTGGCAAGCAATTTGTGAGGAGCAACCCTACCTAAACTCCAGGGTGCTACACCTACATCCTGCCTTTGCGCGGACATAAAAACTGTTGCTTTTTACTTCTATGATGCTGGGAGTTTGGGTGCAATAATTTTCTTGTCCTAGCAACAAGACACAATGTGTGGGTTGCTAGCTGGAAGTTCTTTAGCCTGACTTCCGGGGAGCTCAAATGATCTTCAGGTATGAACATTTTACTGCACAGCTTATATCTGTCATTATCTATCTATCTATCTATCTATCTATCTATCTATCTATCTATCTATCTATCTATCTATCTATCTATCTATCTATATATCTATCTCTATTTATCTACGTATACAGTATGTATCTATGGTGGGGGGTCTACATGATCAGCTGTGGAAGGGATCTCCCGTTGATTCCACAGCTGGACCACAAGTTCAGACCATGACTGAAATGATTCTCATTCTTGAATTATTATTGTTCCTATGTGTGTGTTTTAGATTGTGTGCACATGTGGATCAAAGGAGCTTATAAGACATATTCTTAAAGTAGATGGGAATCCTAACTAAATGGCATTTAAAGTGGTTCTAAAGGCCCAAGGTTTTTTACCTTCATGCATTATATGCATGAAGGTAAAAAACATTCTGTGTGCAGCTCCCCCCTCAGTCCCCCCTAATACTTACCTGAGCCCCATCTCATTCCAGCGAGGTGCACGAGAGCCTCGGCTCTTTTTTTTTTTTTTTTTAAAAGAAAGTCTTTAGTATAACTTTAATTTGTTAGAGCATGGTGTATGATAAACAATTGTTTGCTTCCTGATGGTGACAATAGAAGACCATGCCTGCGTAATATATGTTTAAATGGCCACTCGTAGACTGTTAGTGCCGATTCACACCGGGGCGGGTTCAAAGTACAGTGCGACTTCAGCGCGCCTTGCAAAAGGACTTCTGTAAAGAAGTCAATGAAAGCCGCTCTGAAGTCACCGTCAAGTTGTACAGGAACCTTTTTCTAAGGCTCGGTTCACATATGAGCCGCATATGCAGGTGTCCGGTGCGTCCTGGTTCACTGTTTCACCAAATTTTGGGCTGAATTCGGACCAGAAAATGGACCAAAAGACGCACAGCGTTTTTCTGCAAATTGCAATGGACCTGCTGCGGAGATATGTGAACCGGCTCCGTAGAGAGCCGGTCAAAATCTCCTGCAAAATCTCCTGCTATTGGGGATCCGGCATCCAATCGCAATGGTGTGAACCCAGCCTAAGTCGGAGCGACTTCAGTCGCTCCTATTAGAATGGTTCCATTGTACTGAATGGAACGCGACTTGTCGGGCTAACAAGTCATCTGACAGGTCGCCCCTGTGTGAACCGGCACTAAGGGAACCATTGTGACACTCAATCCTGGTTTGCTGTAGAACAGTCTGCAGGGGGCAGTAGTGTGCCGATACCCAAAGTGCCTGAAGATCTCTGGATGGGGGAGGAGGGAATAATAGTTATTGTAAATTACAAAATTATATTCGGCTCACCCCTGTAGTATGATTTTTTTTTTTTTTTTTACAAATATGTTAAAATATTATTTGTAGCCAGGTAAATATGACATATTTAATAGTATGTACTGTATGCTTCTATCCAGGTAGCCTATGGGCTTTCGTCTCCTAGATATAATAGACACTAATAAATGCAGCTGTGTAATTGTAGTCGATGCAACTAGTGCAACTTTGCTAATTGATTA
Source organism: Aquarana catesbeiana (assembly GCF_042186555.1). Taxonomy (NCBI): domain Eukaryota; kingdom Metazoa; phylum Chordata; class Amphibia; order Anura; family Ranidae; genus Aquarana; species Aquarana catesbeiana. The sequence goes on along the minus strand of NC_133328.1, from coordinate 604,103,269 downwards.
CAATAAGAAGAAAAAAAAAATCAAAGTGCAAATTTGTACATCATAAAAAAAAAACGTAAACACAATAAACACTATGGAAAACCCAGAAACAGTTTGCTTTTTGCCTTCCCCAGCATTTAAATATTTTTAATTGTTCTGTTTCTGCTTGTAACAATAGCGGAAAAAAAAAAAAAACCCAGAGGATTCTGGAAGAAAAGTCATGTTTGTTACAATTGGAAATGTCTAGTGGAAATCCTCGACTAGATATTCCCAGTCTGTGTAAACATGGACAGAGAGCCAAGATCCATGGAATAACCAAAAATTTAGGAAGCAGATTACCGACAAGAACAACAGACAGGAAGCTGGAGTAAACAAGATAAAGTAGATGCATTCCAGACAACCAGCACATTTAGTGAATAGCTAATGTTATTCGGGATAGATTTAACCTACGCTAAAGCCCAAAATGACCTGTATTAGGAGCCTGCACTGAAAGAACTATGCAGGCCCTCATAACTGACCTCTTCTTAGAAGGTCAACTTCACTATTTTCTGATAATTTGGTGTAGAGTTGGAAGCTCCGGGACCTTCCTTGCACTTATGCCCTGTACACACAAGCGGACTTTTCGACCGGACTGGTCTGACGGACCGAATCCAGCGGACAATCCGACCGTGTGTGGGCTTCATTGGACCTTCAGCGGACTGTTTCTCTTGAAAATCTGACGGACTTTAGATTTGGAACATGTTTCAAATCTTTACGTCGGAACTCCGTCGGACCCAGTTCCTATCGAAAAATCCGCTCGCCTGTATGCTAGTCCAACGGACAAAAACCGACGCTAGGGCAACTATTGGCTACTGGCTATCAACTTCCTTATTTTAGTCCGGTGTACGTCATCACGTACGAATCCATCGGACTTTGGTGTGATCATGTGTAGGCAAGTCCGTTCGTTCAAAAGTCCGTCGGAAGTCTGTCAAAAGTCAATCTAAAGTCCGTCGGAAAGACTGTCGGACCTTTGTTGCCAAAAAGTCTGCACGTGTGTACAGGGCATAAGAGAATATGTTCCTGAGGGTGATAGGACCTTCTTTGTGGTTAAAGGAATGGTTCCTGAGTAGTGTTGCCAACCTCCTGAAGTGAAATTTACTGACAGGATGCAAAACATTTACTGACAGCACCAATGTTTTACTGACACTTCAAAAAGAAGCCAAAATGACAGTTTTCAGTCCAAATATCAATATTTAAGCTACAAACCTGTAGCTAATGCAATTAGCAATGTGCTTAACCACTTGAAGACTGCTGCACGCTGACATACGTCGGCGCAATGGCAGCGGTGGGCAAATGGGTGTACCTGTACGTCCCCTTTAATTGGCGGGGTTATCGGACGCACGCGCCCGCTGCGTACAGCGTGAGCGTGCCCGCCGCTCTCCCGGCGATCGTGTCACGGAGCCGCAGAACGGACAAGGCATTTCCCCGTTCTGCCTTGTGACATGACAGAGATCTACTGCTCCCTGTCATCATGAGCAGTGATCACTGTCATGTGAGTTGTAGCCCATCCCCCCCCCCACAGTTAGAATCACTCCCTAGGACACACTTAATCCCTTTATCGCCCCCTAGTGGTTAACCCCTTCCCTGCCAGTGTCATTTACACAGTAATAAGTGCATTTTTATAGCACTGATCGCTGTATAAATGACAATGGTCCCAAAAATGTATCAAAAGTGTCCGATGTGTCCGCCATAATGTCGCAGTCACGATAAAAATCGCAGATCGCCGCCATTACTAATTTAAAAAAAATAATAATAAAAATGCCATAAAACCATCCCCTATTTTGTAGACACTATAACTTTTGCGCAAACCTAACAATATACGCTTATTGCAATTTTTGTTTTTACCAAAAATATGTAGAAGAATACATATTGGCCTAAACTGAGGAAATGTTTTTAAAATATATATATATATATATATATAATTTTGGGGGATATTTATTATAGCAAAAAGTAAAAAATATTTTTTTCAAAATTGTCGCTCTTTTTTGTTTATAGCGCAAAAAATAAAAATCGCAGAGGTGATCAAATAACACCAAAAGAATACTCTATTTCTGGGAAAAAAGGATGTCAATTTTGTTTGGGTGCAACGTCGCAGGACCGCGCAATTGTCAGTTAAAGCAACGCAGTACCAAATCGCAAAAAGTGCTCTGGTCAGGAAGGGGGTAAAATCTTCCGGGGCTGAAGCGGTTAAGGTACAACGAAAGGCAAAAAAAAATATTTCTTCTATTACATTAAGGTCAGGTTAATATAACCCAGCACAGCATTCCTCCTTACATCAGAGTCTGCAGGGTTCCCCTTTACAGTGCAAGAGGGAACTCTGCGGACCCTGATATGAAGGGGAACACGGTGGACTAAAGGGGAATAAAGGGGATAAAACATAGGTAAATGTGCATGTAATGCACTGAACATGTATTTTTTTTTATATTTTGTCTAGACATACACTTGTACAATAAAATGTGCCCACTTAATGAAATTCTAAACGACTGCCTTGTAAAACAACCCATTCCGTTTAAAATAGAAATAAAAGGCAAAACATTTGTGTATAGATAAAAAAACAGAGAGAGCTGGGGAGGAGAAGCAGCAGCACGCTGAGCTTCCCAGTGAATGGCCAAGGACAAGTCTGATCATTGGAGGAGAATACACTGAGTTCCCAGCATAGATAGAGAACTGACCAAAGTTGTGCTTTCCTGCTTAGTGTGGTCAGTTTTTAATAGGAAAGCAAGGGGACTAGCAGGAACACCTGGGATTTTACACAAAGGAAGCAATACAAAGAGAATAGGATACTTTCTTATACAAATACATGGTACAGCAAGCCCATATCAGGAATATGAAGAGCTGGGGTAACAAATGCTTTAATTCCACCCGTTATGTTTCACTGCAGCTCTCCTGTAAACAGTAAAGTATTGCTGAGATGATTTACACTTGTTTGTATAATGAATTCTCAGTACACTTGCATTATACAGATAGATAAGTCATAAACAAAAATTCATGCTGAGATATTCCATAAGCCTATTTAATAACACAATATCCATTTCATGAATGTGTTTCCCACAGTCACAAGTCAGGCACTTCCAAATTAACAGTTGGGAGCTGAAAGCTTGAATATGATTGTGGCTACAGGCAAAACACAGGTCCGGCTCTCCCCCCCTCCTCTGCAGTGGCCTGGCATTGTGGGCACAGGGTGGCATGGGGAGCTTGCTGTGACAGGATCGGACACTGTCACAGTGGGGCTTGAGGAACGAGGAAGTGGATGGCGGGGGCCCAGGCCCCAGACTCCCAGCACATGCTGGCACAGCAGCGGCAGCCCCCCCAGTGGAAGTAAACCTGTGTTGGCAGGAAGAGGCACAGGACAGATCACCCCAAAAGTCAGTATAAAGGAATAGTAGTGGTAAAAAAAAGCACTTGTGGGTTTAACTAATCATTTTTTTTGTATAATTCTCCTCTAAGGTGGTGTGGCAGGGGTGTGTCCTATGCCTACATACTTTTTATAATGTTTGTCCCTCGTTTCAATCTCAAAATGTTGGGAGGTATATAAAGAGAATGCAGATAGATAAGGAAAGCCGGCAACTTTCGCATGTGTATCAAAGACCTTATTTAGCTACAGATTTGTGAAGTTAAGAAGAGCAAGTTGCGGGCTCTCCTTATCTATCCAACTCTCCCATTGTCTTTTAGTGGATGTAGTCCACCAAAAGGCCCTGATTTTTTCTGTCAGAAAATGTCCGTTACAGACCTTTACGGACAGTTGTAAAAATCACAGATTTTTAGAAACTGTCTATAAATTTACTGGCAGTTAGCAACACTGTTACTAAGGTGTGTTGGGACCTTCCTTATGATTAGAGGATCATTTCCCAAGGACGCTGGGATTTTCTTTGCAGTTAGAGGATTGATTCCTGAGGTCATTGGGACCTTCCTTGTGGTTAAAAAAGCAGTTCCTGAGGGCTATGAGACCTTCCTTGTGGTGAGAAGATTGGTTTCTGAGGGCGCTTGTAGGTAGCCTCCTCACATACAGTTTACTGTGACAGGACTGTCTTACTGGCTGAAAGTGGGACTACAATTGTATCATACTTACTTCCTCATGCAGAAATGTCATATTATATTCAGAATGTGTTTGTGTTTTACTGCGATTTTGTGAAATCCTGCTGAGGCTGTAACTTTTCTGAACTTGTCTCCAGCAGCCATCTTGGAGAAGCCTCATGTTCTGATTGGTACCAAGTTTTCTCGAGATTTTGTCCACCATTTTCTGTTAGCGTCCATATAAAAGAAGGCCCAGCCAGGAGACCTGTGTGTAGACTGAGTGAGAGAAAGGTACACTGCCTGTGAGGGATAGCTAGGCCTTACTCAGGGAGAGTGTTCCAGCCTACAGGGACAGAATAGGGATCCTCAGGAGTCCTGCCTATCAGCACTGCTAATGTGCTTGTGATAGAAGATCATCTGGGACAGTGTATTTTCCTGTTAAATCATCTCTGCTGCATCTGTGGAACCTGCTTATAGACACCAGCCTATGGCACATAATCAAAAAGTGCCTTGTATACCACTGATGTGCCTGAAGAGAGGACTAATAACTACAGTGCCAGTTTGCTAAGCTGCATTCTGTATCTTTGGTGAATGGACTGTGAATCTGTGCCTTATATGCTAACAAGAGAACTGTTTACTCCACTTTTGTAAATATAATTTACCACTGCTGCTTATCCGGAAATTAAAGTTACTTAATTTACAAAACCACACAGTGTGTTTCCTTCTATAATACAGCCACGCTAATTCCCCCGCTTACACGCTGGTACCTTCCATGCAGTTAGAGGATTGATTCATGAGTGTGCTTGAACCTTCCCTGTGGTTAGAGGATTAGTTCTTGAGAACGTTGGGATGTTCCTTGTGGTTAGAGCAGGGGTGTCCAACTCAATTTCATGTCGGGCCACATCAGCATTATGGTTATCCTCAAAGGACTGGTTTTATCTGTAAGACTATATAAAGCTGTGCAGGGCTTTTTTTTTCTCAGAGAATAGGTGCAGGATCTCAAACACTCCCCCCCCCCCCCACTGAACTGCACTGAACGATGGTTGTCACCAAATTGCACTAACAGTGGGAGGATATTAAAGGGGCAATAATTACCAGGAGTGCGTTATGTGCAGAGTTCGGGGATGCGCGGCGTAAAGAGTGCAGAGTTCAGGGGTGCGCTGTGTACAGAGTGCAGAGTTTAGGGGTGTGCTGTGTACAGAGTGCAGAGTTCAGGGGTGCGCTGTGTACAGAGTGCAGAGTACAGGGGTGCGCTGTGTACAGAGTACTGTTTTGAGGAGTGTGCTACATACAGAGTGCAGGGTCTCAAACACTCCCCCCCCCCCCACTGAACTGCACTGAACGATGGTTGTCACCAAATTGCACTAACAGTGGGAGGATATTAAAGGGGCAATAATTACCAGGAGTGCATTATGTGCAGAGTTCGGGGATGCGCGGCGTAAAGAGTGCAGAGTTCAGGGGTGCGCTGTGTACAGAGTGCAGAGTTTAGGGGTGCGCTGTGTACAGAGTGCAGAGTACAGGGGTGCGCTGTGTACAGAGTACTGTTTTGAGGAGTGTGCTACATACAGAGTGCAGGGTTTAGGGGTGCACTATGCACAGTGTGCAAGAATCAGCTCTCTTTCACAGGCAGTTCACATCTTATTTCCACCCCCTCCCCTCGACCTGGGTGTGAGGGCCACGTGAGATGGCCTGAAGGGCCAGATTCAGACCGCGGGCCTTGTGTTTTACACATGTGGGTTAGAGGATCAATTTTTGAAGGCACTGGGACCTTCCTTGCAGTTAGAGGATCAGTTCTTGAGGGTGTTAGGACATTTCTTGCGGTTAGAGGATTGGGTGCTCAGGGCGTTGGGATCTTCTTTGTGGTTAGAGGATCAGTTCCTGAGGGCACTGGGTCCCTGTAGTTAGAAGCAGTACCGGGACAGGGTTGTCCAGCGCCCAGGGCAAAGATCCAGAACTGCGCCCCCCTCGACCACTGTTAATACATGGCGTAGAAACGTTTACCATCCAGTGTCTATTCTTTGCTGCCCTTGTTTAACTACGCCTGGGGCAGCTGCCCCTCCTGCTCCTCCCTCGGCTCCTGAAGGCATTGGGATCTTCCTTGTGGTTAGAAGATCAGTTCCTGAGGGTGCTGAGACCATCTTTGGGCAGTTAGAGGATCGGTTCCTGAGGACACGGGAACTTTATTGCGAGGGCCTGAGGGCCCTGGAACCTTCCTTGCTAAGTTCCCCAATTTTCCACTACTAACCTCCTATCCATTTACGTAAAAAAAAAAATACTTCAACACCTTTTTTTTGCTCACCTCAATCCATCACCACTTGTCTTACACAAATGGGTTTACCAGGAGTGAAGACCTTTGATCCAGTGCTGCAGTCTGTGCCTATACTGACCAGTTACCCTATGGTGATGTCATCAAACTACTGCAGTCTTCTGGAGGACATCTCCACTTGACAGCCAATGGACCGACATGTCACATGACTATGCCATATATTGCTTTGCTCTCCCACTTGTCTTTTTATCTACCAAGAGCTAAAAAGATTCCTAGTACATACTGTGACACGTCAGGGTTTCTTAGCTCAAAGGTAGTGCCAAAAAACACCATGCCAGATATAGTTTTCTGGGATTCCTGCCCACTTTTATTTAAAAGAAAGTTAAAATTGATACAGTTATGTCTTCCCATGCAGGGGTTTCTCACCAGGACTATGAATTAAACAAAACATTCAACCTCCTGGATCTCTTGTGGCAGGTTTACTGCTCCGTGTACCTCTTCAGGGTCCTCCTGACCACCAGTACCTTTTTGGTCCTCCTGACCATGAAACAAGTCCCAATGTTTATGCACAGACGCTGCACTTCAGCTCTGCATCTTCCTTACAGCTTCCTAGCTGTCCTTCAGTGACTCTTTCTCAGGCTTGGGCTTTGGCCTGTCCCAACCTGGACACCATGGTGCACACCATCACCTCTCACAGCTCCCTTCACACATTGACCCCCTCGATAGGGTGGGGCCCTGAGCTCTATCTTTGGCTCTCATATGAAGCCAGCATACACCTGTGCCATTAGTGCTTCTTAGAAAATCTGGCGTAAACCATCATTTTAAACAGTGGCACGGGCTCGCCCTGCCACAGTATGTACATGTATGACATGTGATTCACTACTCTTCCCACTGTGTAACATGTGTTGATTGGTGATTGGTCACAATAAGAAAAATCACAGGTCAGAAGGAAGTAAACTTCAGGTCTAATGCTCTTGTCAATGATCTCTGAATGATCACAGAAGTCACTTTAAATTAATCTAAAAGAGAATAAAAACTGATTATCACACCTACTACAATAACCACAACAAAAACGAGTGATGATTTTCCAAATTATCTGTCAGGGAATTCCTGTGAGACGTCTGGCTAACATAAATGCTCATGCGCTCACAAATCTCCGCAGAATGGCTATCAGGAATGCACAGGAAGAGAAGGGGCCAAACTCAGTTCCTCATTAATGGTTATCAGGAATGCACATGTGCAAGTGGAGTGCTTCCTTAACCTCAGCTGAACTATGATGCACAGCTACAGTTCCTGATCTGATAGTTCTCCTGTTTCCTTGGAATCGCATCTCCCGCTGCAAATGCCTGGGTCTACACCTACAGACACTCATGTTCCTCCTGTCCCTCAGCACCCTCTGTTTCACTTTCAGTGGGTCCTGGGTTGGAGATACAAGAGAGGCCGACCTGGTAATTTCAGTCTCCTTTCAGGTACGTGACATTATCTAAACCTTTCCCTTTCAAATTGACCTTAGAAAATCCACTTAAAGTAATTCAAAAAATTCAACAGAATGTGGATTGATTTTTTTACAATACCATTGGAATATTATAACAGCGAGAACATTGAAACGATCAAATGAGCAAAAGGATCAAGTTGAAATGGAATGAGTGGGGGCACCATTACACACAGATTCTATAGCTAGGAAGATCTTCTGTCCCAAAAAAATCCAGTTTCTTTTGTTTTTTCCTTTTACATTTTCGCAAAGAATATTCTTCAAGAGGACAAGTAAAAGCCAACAGGAAGATCTGTGAAAACAGAGATATATAGAGTGGATTAGATGTCCAGTTTTCAGGGTGGGGTGTCTCTTACATGCTTTAGTCTACCAGATATTAGAAGCATTAATCATTATTCATCAAAGGGAAAGACAAGGGTGACACGTGGATTGACTTTATATTTTATCTCTATGGAAACTGATTTAGCCGTTCTACATATCTGTATGACTATTTTTAGTTCCGACTTTCTGGCACCTTCGTTGTGTGTGACGTAATAAAGCAAGTATTCCAAATTCGAGGCTGACATTCATGCCAAGAGACATTCAAAAAGGCAAGGTTTAGATGGATCAAGGGCCCTAGTTCTTAAAGGGAATTCCTTGGAAATTGTCATAACACTTATGTATTTAGGAATCCTCTAAATATTAAAAAGAGGGGTTATCTTTTTTTCTCTAGGTAGAGCATTCAGCTACAGATAAAACCTACAATGCTACCTGCTGGTAAAACGTGGTATTTTAGCACAGCCATAAGATTAAATGGTTTTGTCAACCAATGTGAACATAATGGGGATTCTGTGTGAATGGTTGGGACTCCTCCGTGTACAAAGAGAGGCTTCAGTTAAACAGGCAATATCTGTAAATCCCATGCCAGCCACAAATGAAACTTTTAAACCCAACCCAAACTTTTAAAAACATTTTAAAAATGAATTGCTGTTTGCATGTTAAAATGAAAAAAAGCAGCCCTTGCTGCAATACTCACCTCCTTTAAGGTGCTCCTAAAGATGTTGTCAGTCCTTTTCCAGGTTGAATGATGCTCAGTGTCATTCAACCCACTTCCTGTAAGTACAGGGTGTCAAGGATACTCCCTAGGGGTATGTCATCAAGTTGTTCTTGGCTCACAGTTTGGTGGAGAAACCTGCCTAGTGTTGAGCTTTTTCTGGATACATGCAGCCTATCTGCTTAGCAGTTGAGCATCTCATCCAGGCATTTCAGTCCTGTGCAAATCCACCCTCTCACTCTTATCTATGTTATGTTGCTGGAGATGCTGGATCACCTTCATTGATATTTTTCAAATGTAGAAAGACTTATGTAAAAAAAAACTCTGTCATCCTCATTCCAGCATCCTGGTTTTGACGATGGCATTCTCCTAGCCTGTCTGTCCATCTGCAAGGTGATTAATGTGGCCAGTCTTTGGGTGGAGACCAGACCTAATTTAAGCCAGCCAAGCCTGTGGTCTGATGCTTGTGATAGAGTGTGATAACGTATATATTACCTGATCTAGCTCCTTGTCTGTCTCCCCTGCTCTGCTATATTGGATTTCTCTATGCATGACCTTGGACCAGATAACGACTATTCTCTGAACTCTGCCTACCTTTTACCTGGACTGTCATTGAACCAATCTGCCTGTCTGCCAACTGCAAGTACCTATTAGCTTTGCTCTGTTCAGGCATGCCCTGGCATTGTGGCCAGGCACTATATTAGTGTGTATAAGTCCTGGGGGCAACCAAGTACTGGTAGGCCTGCTTGCCTTATGGGAAAGGGGTCTGCTATATGTGAAGACCACAGTAGCCAGCTATAGTGTCTGACCGCCTGCTTTTGGGGTAAGAGTAACAAACCCTCAGTACTATTTTACCAAGCTACCAATCAGATGCAACCTGCCCTGGAAGTCTGAATACAATATATGATGAAGGAGAGAAAGAGGAAAGTACACCATATAGACTTCTGGAGCTACAATGACCTCCTAATGATCCTGTGAGGTGCTCTGTGTGCTGTGGATGCAGCATATTACAGAGAACGTTACTTTAAGATAAGCTGTAAACTGGAATGTATTAGCAATTCATTGCTTAGTTTGACCTGTTATCTGAAATAAAATAAGCTTGCCAAAAAAAAAAAACTTTGTCCCTGTACTTTATCCTAAATATATATCATAATATCATTGAATTTTTAACATTTACCATTAGTTGAGATTTTAACAGGCAAGGAGGGAGAACACTGATATGTATGGGCTGCACTGTCCAGATCTACATCCTGTTAGGAAAGCCAAGTGGCCTTTAGCGCTCTGGTCTTGGAACTGCCTTGTCGTTGAACTGCTGATTGGGGATAGTGGCCTGAATGGGGTGACTTAGGCCACTTTCTATAAGGTTACCTTGCCGCCATTCCTTTTGCACTTGCACAGCAAATTAATAGGGTTATTGTATTTATTACAGGTACTTCTATAATGCCAACAATTTACGCAGCACTTTACACATATGTAACCTCCCTCAAGGAGCTTACAATTCAAGGTCCCCAACTCACCATACATACTGTACTTACACATACTAAGGCCAAATTAGAAAGAAGGTAATTAACCTACCAGCATGTCTTTGGAGTGTGGGAGGTAACCCACACAGGCACAGGCAGAACATGCAAACTCCAGGCAGGTAGTGCTGTGCTTGAGATTCAAACCAACAACCCTAGTGCTTCCTGGTGGACATGCTAACCACTTAGCCACTGTACTCCCCTCTTCGCCAGCAGCACATACTCACCCATGAGACAATTTTGGTTCGTTGTGATTGGCCCAGTAGCTGCTGACTTTTAATATTAGGACACATACCTGTCCAGGGATCCCACGATATCGGCACCCCCGACAATTTCTTCATCGGCTTCCGAGTACTGCCGCCGGCATTCCTTATAAGGGAAACTGGCAGTGAAGCCTTGCAGCTTCAAAGCCAATTCTCTACTGCGCATGGGCGAAGTGCGCTGCGCTTTCTGAATGGCCTGACGACAGTGGAAGGAGGAGGGGGCTGAACTTCCAGGGCACTTCACCGTGGCTAGGGTAGGAAGTAGGACCGGAAACCTGTCAAAAACAGGTTCCCGCTCCCCCTGAAAGGTGCCAAATGTGGCAGCAGAGGGGGAAGAAACAAACAAGCGGAGCTTCCCCTTTTGGGTGGAGCTTTGCTTTAAAGCGATCTTTTCAATCAAAAGCTGGAGTTGGGCTTTAAAGTCCCATTGTAGCTTTGGTTTTTAATGGTTCCCTATTCAAACACCAGGCAAAGTGAAATACCCAGCACTTCCAGATATGGGTGAGCATGTGCCTCCTCACCCATTTGACAGTGTTGGTTCCTTGTGACTGACCTAGTGCTGTCAAGTGGGGGTGGGAAAAAGCCCAGAGCATTAAAGCCCCATGGTAGATTTAGTTTTTAGAGAGTTTTTTTTTTTTTTTAATGAAGTGAGAGTGCATAAAAAACTGTTTTTGTTCTAATTCAGTAGTAGAGCTCCAAACTAATAATTAGATGCCCATCTCCAGCAGCATACAGAAGACATGGACTGTTGTACTCTGCCTGAGTGTAGCAGTCAGGATATTAGTAGTCCATAGCAATTAGGATACCAAGTCCTTACATATTTACAGCTGCTCCACTAGCTGTTGAATGGAACGCTGCTCAGGGTCCATGTTGGACAGCTAAGATCTGCAATGCTGCACTCACATGGAGAGCAACAGTCCAAATCATTAGCATTCTGCAAGGGAAGGACTATAAAGCATTAGCTTATAGACCATTTCTTCATAGAAACATTAAATAACTAAAATTACAATTTGGAATGAATATATCTTATAATGTTTCTGTAATATATTGTCTTCTGTTGCTGGCCAGCATCCTGGTTGGTACTCAATCTTCAGTCTAAGGGTCTAAAAAATAATGTGTCATTGAACAAATCAGCTTCATTTTTACTTGGCCAACAGCTTTCTACCAAATCCTTTGTAATTTACCAGACTATAATAACATATTGAAACATAATAATTAACAGAAATTCAGTATGTCCCGACATGCATATACCCATTGCGTACTTTCCCACATATCCCCCTTGACCTAGATCTTGGGGCATTATTAACATTTTTCTTAGCTAAAGAATAGGAATTCTTGAAAAAACAAAAGAGACGAGGGATAGCCACGAGGGAAAGATCACTTTAAATTATAGAAGAAGCCATGGGAACTGTAAATAGCTGGAAAATACTGCTGTTCCATGGTCATAAAAATATTAACATATTTTCTGAATTGGCTTACCACTCACCACAAAATAAATACAATGAGTACCACTGAGTTAAAAGACAAGACAGCATGAGATAAAAATAAAACCAATAACAGTACAGGCAGAAGTTAAAAACAGATCATTATAAGGAAATGCACAGATACATGTTATGGAAGGAGAGAGTTTAAGGAATGAATTTACTGAACAGATGCCCAGAATGAAGTCAAGATATCTGCAAAAGCATGTTAAAATCAAATAATGCAGTGGAACCTCGGATTGCGAGTAACACGGTTTACGAGTGTTTCGCTATATGAGCTAATTTTTTTTTTAAATCCTGACTCACTTTGCTAGAATTATCTCACAAGAGAAGCAGGATTCAAGCCACTGGGGGTGCAGTGCCGCATTTGACCAGAGGTGCGGAGACGCTCGGAGACAACTTGGAGACGCTCGGAGACATCGGAAGAAGAGAAGAAGGAACAAGACAATGGAGAAGACCAGGCCAACTCTAGCAACAGAGTGGCAAAAGAGCAGAAGATAGCGGAGGAGCCCGGCAGAAGTACCGGAGAGCGGGAGAAGAACCGGACACCGGGAGAGGAGGCCGGAGAGCGGGAGAAGAGGCCGGAGGGAGCAGAGAAGTCGGAAGAGACCCCCGAAGTGGGAAGAAGACCCCCAGAGCTGCCTAATAAATTACTTTAAAAACCTGTCTAGTGTGTTTTTTTATTGACACTTTTTTCCCCAGGTGAATGGGTAGGGGTACGATGTACCCCATACTCATTCACATAGGGTGGGGGCCAGGATCTGGGGGCCCCCTTATTAAAGGGGGCTCCCGGATTTCGATAAGCCCCCCACCCGCAGACCCTGACAACCAACGGCCAGGGTTGTCGGGAAGGGGCCCTTGTCCTCATCAACATGGGGACAAGGTGCTTTGGGGTGGGGGGGTCGCAGGGCACCCCCCTTCACCAAAGCTTCCACCCCCTCCATGTTGAGGGCATGCGGCCTGGTACGGTTCAGGGGGGGGTGCTCGCTCGTCCCCACCCCCTTTCCTGACCGGCCGGGCTGCATGCTCAGATAAGAGTCTGGTATGGATTTCGGGGGGACCCCCACGCCGTTTTTTTGGCGTAGGGGGTTCACCTTAAAATCCATACCAGACCTAAGGGCCTGGTATGCTCTGCGCTGGCTCCCGCGACGGGGCTAGCAAGGTGTCAATCTCGCAGATAAAAGCGGCGAGATTGACTTCCTTTTCTAGTCCCGTCGTACCTCATCACATTCAAAACGAGCGGACTTTAGTCCATGTGTGGGCAAGTCCGTTAGTTCGGAAGTCTGCCGTGACTCCACCAAAAGTCCATCGGGAAAACCGTTGGACCTAGTCTGCCGGAAAGTCCGGTCGTGTGTGGGCAAGTCCGTTCGTTCGGAAAGTCTGTCGGGAAGACCGTCGGGCCTAGTCTGCCGGAAAGTCTGGTTGTGTGTACGTGGCACAACATTTCCCTGTATTTGGCTCCATCCATCTTCCCATCAGCTCTGAGAAGCTTCCCTGTCCCTGCTGAAGAAAATCATCCCCACAACATGATGCTGCCACCACCATGTTTCACGGTGGGGATGGTGTGTCCAGGGTGATTGCAGTGTTAGTTTTCTACCACACATAGCGTTTTGCTTTTGAGTAAAAAAGTTCAATTTTGGTCTCATCTGACCAGAGCACCTTCTTCCACATGTTTGCTGTGTCCACCACATGGCTTCTCACAAACTGCAAACAGAACTTCTTATGGTTTTCTTTCAACAATGGCTTTCTTCTTGTCACTCTTCCATAAAGGCCAGATTTGTGGAGTGCACGACTAATAGTTGTCCTGTGGACAGATTCTCCCACCTGAGCCGTGGATCTCTGCTGCGCCTCCAGAGTTACCATGGGCCTCTTGGCTGCTTCTCTGATTAATGCTCTCCTTGTCCAGCCTGTCAGTTTAGGTGGACGGCCATGTCTTGGTAGGTTTGCAGTTGTGCCATACTCTTTCCATTTTTGGACGATGGATTAAACAGTGCTCCATGAGATGTTCAACGCCTGGTATATGTATTTATAACCTAACCCTGCTTTAAACTTCTCCACAACTTTATCCCTGGCCTGTCTGGTGTGTTCCTTGGCCTTCATTATGCTTGTTCAGTAAGGTTTTCTAACAGACCTCTGAGGGCTTCACAGAACACCTGTATTTATACTGATATTAAATTGCATTCGGGTGGACTCTGTTTACTAATTAGGTGATTTCTGAAGGCAATTGGTTCCACTAGATTTTAGTTAGGGTGTATCAGAGTAAAGGGGGCTGAATACAAATGCACGCCACACTTTTCAGATATTTATTTGTAACAAAAAAAAATGAAAACCATTTATCATTTTCCTTCCACTTCACAATTATGTGCCACTTTGTGTTGGTCTATCACATAAAATCCCAATAAAATACATTTACATTTTTGGTTGTAACATGACATAATGTGGAAAATTTCAAGAGGTATGAATACTTTTTCAAGGCACTGTATACTGTATATATATTTATATTATATTAACAAAATTTCCAGGAAGGAAACAGAAGGACTGGAAACCTTACCTATCCTGCTCAGGGCTACAATGGCATTTGGTCATGTGGCAAAAACACTGGCATTTGGTCTTTTGGCTTCAGCATGAGGGGTCTGGGAAGTGATGTTCAGGGAATGCCAGCCATTCACCACCACTGTTCGGGTTCCTTTGGCTAGAATCATTTGATCAAATGTTGGCATTCAACCTCATGACTGGCCACCATAAAAGACCCAAATGGCAGCAATTTCTTCAGATGGTTCTGCTACTGTTACTTTTTCTTTATTTGTTCCAATGAGCCCGTTAACATACCTATAGTGCATCCGGAAAGTATTCACAACGCTTCACTTTTTACACATTTTGTTATGGGGCAGCCTTATTAAAAAATGGATTCAATTCATTATTTTACTCAAAATTCTGCAAACAATACGCCATAATGACAACTTGAAAAAAGTTTGCTTGAAATCTTTGCAAATTTATAAAAATAAAAAAATGAAAAAAATCACTTGTACATAAGTATTCACAGCCTTAACATTGACACTCAAAATTGAGCTTAGGTGCATCCTGATTCCACTAATCATTCTTGAGATGTTTCTACAACTTGATTGGAGTTCACCTGTGGTAAATTCAGATGATTGGTCATGATTTGGAACGGCACACACCTGTCTATATAAGGTCCCACAGTTAACAGTGCATGTCTGAGCACAAACCAAGCCATGAAGTCCAAGGAATTGTCTGTAGACCTCCAAGACAGGATTGCATCGAGGCACAGATCTGGGGAAGGGTACAGAAAAATTTCTGCAGCATTGAAGATCCCAATGAGCACAGTGGCCTCCATCATCCGTAAATGGAAGAAGTTTGGAACCACCAGAACTCTTTCTAGAGTGAGCTGCCTGGCCAGACTGAGCGATCGGGGAAGAAGGGCCTTACCCAGGGAGGTGACCAAGAACATAATGGTCACTCTGACAGAGCTTTAGCGTTTCTCTGTAGAGAAAGGAGAACCTTCCAGAAGAACAACCATCTCTGCAGCACTCTACTAATCAGGCCTGTATGGTAGAGTGGCCAGATGGAAGCCACTCCTCAGTAAAAGGCACATGTCAGCCCACCTAGAGTTTGCCAAAAGGCACCTGAAGGACTCTCAGACCATGAGAAACAAAATTCTCTGATCTGATGAAACAAAGAACTCTTTGATCTGAATGGCAATCCTCATATCTGGAGGAAACCAGGCACCGCTCATCACCTGGCCAATACCATCCCTACAGTGAAGCATGGTGGTGGCAGCATCATGACCTGGGATGCTTTTCAGCGGCAAGAACTGGGAGACTAGTCAGGATTGAAGGAAGGATGAATGCAGCAATGTACAGAGACATCCTTGATGAAAACCTGCTCCAGAGTGCTCTGAACCTCAGACTGGGGCTGGTTCATCTTCCAACAGGACAATGACCCTAAGCACACAGCCAAGATAACAAAGGAGTGGCTACGGGACAACTCTGTGAATGTCCTTGATTTGCCCAGCCAGAGCTCAAACTTGAACCCGATTAAACATCTCTGGAGAGATCTGAAAATGGCTGTGCACCGACGCTCCCTATCCAACCTGATAGAGTTAGAGAGATCCTGCAAAGAAGAATGGGAGAAACTGCCCAAAAATAGGTGTGCCAAGCTTGTAGAATCATACTCAAAAGACTTGGGGCTGTAATTGGCCAAAGGTGCTTCAACAAAGTATTGAGCAAAGGCTGTGACATGGGATTCTTTGTCATTTTTTATTTTTAATACATTTGCAAAGATTTCAACCAAACTTCTTTCACATTGTTATTATGAGTTATTGCTTGTAGAATTTTGAGGAAAATAATGAATTGAATTCATTTTGAAATAAGGCTGTAACATAACAAAATGTGGAAAAAGTGAAGCGCTGTGAATACTTTCCAGATGCACTGTATAGCATGACTTTATTGCGCTATAGGTGCATTGTAATAAATAAGCCCAAATCTGGAGTTCTCATATCACATTAAAACCCTGGAAGCTGAGCTTGTAATGAGAATAATATGAAAGAAGAACAAAGTTTTACAAGATCCACAAAAATCTCCAGGTAGCCACATGCAGCCTTTATAAATTATTTACATTTCACAATATCTACATAATATTTATCCATTAAAGCTTTCATCTGTTCTTCTCTGTGCTGGCTACCTGGGGTTTTTGATCAATGCGTCAAAAAGAACAGTATAAACAACTGCATTAAAACAGCAAGAGCACTTTTATTAGCAAGGATAAGAGGCCCTAAAAACAGAACATTAATACAAAATATTTAATGGACTGACCTCCTCATATTAACAGGAACTTAGTGTTAAGAAACCAAACCAAGCCAACCAAAATACTGGGCGAAGGCTAGTAAAACAATTCTCGCACTAATGAAACAATATATACCGTATTTATCAGCATATAACACGCACCTTCATTTTAGGAGGGAAGTTTCAGGAAAAAAACTCAAATTTTAAATAAAGAACTTTGAAGCAAAATAAGGGTCAGTGCCCATCAATGCAGCCTCACAATTGCCCATCTGCAGCCTGATCTATGCCATCTGCAGCCTCATAATTGCAAATCAATGCAGCTTGATCTATGCCCATCTGCAGCCTCACAATTGCCCATCTGCAGCTTGATCAATGCCCATATGCAGCCTCACCATTGCCATGAATGCAGCCTGATCAATGCCCATCTGCAGCTTGATCAATGCCCATATGCAGCCTCACCATTGCCATGATTGCAGCCTGATCAATGCCCATCTGCAGCTTGATCAATGCCCATATGCAGCCTCACCATTGCCATGAACGCAGCCTGATCAATGCCCATCTGCAGCCTCACTTCAGATTACTGCTGCCTCGGAGGGGACAGGGAAGGGGGCGGGATGAGCGCCGTCAGATTACATACAGCGAGAATCTCCTGTTTACTCGGCGGCCTCTTTAATACAGAGTCGCGCCTCCTGGACCAGCTTCTATGATAGACAGAACATTGGTCCAAAGCCGGCCCAGGAGACGGGACTTCCTATTAAAGAGGCCGCTGAGTAAACAGGAGATTCTCGCTGTATGTAATCTGACGGCTCTCGCCCCCCGTTCCCTCCTTAGCAGCCCAAATTGCAGTATCGGCGTATAACGCACACACACTATTTGCACCTGATTTTCAGGGTAAAAAAGTGCATGTTATACGCCAATAAATACAGTACATACCCCCTACTGTAACACATGAATCCAGCCAATCAGAAATCTTTCTCTCTAATGAAACCTGCATAGGATTTCAAGCCTATCTCCTTTTAGCCGACACACACCAATGCACTTCAGTTCTCATCCCTGTTAGCCAACAGAAGAAACCTAATTAAATTGTTTTTAATATCTTAATCAAATACAGTTTGCATGCATTTACTAAAATATAAGAACATCATATACCAGCTCCTAGCGATCAGGGCCAGATCTAGCCTATGTGATCTGGGGGTGCATTGTAAGGAGTCAGGGGGCATAATGAGTGTCACAGAGATGCTGAGAACCAGTATTCCTCTTCCATTCAACACGTTTTCATACCATAAATCACAACCAGGAAATAACGTCTGACATGTAGTGCAGAGGTGGTGCAGGAGTGAACAGGGAACACATGGATGTATTAGGCTGTCATTACTTTAGGATGCTTAATCAGAACCAGTGCCTCCTTATATCAACTGTCCTCATCATAGTCCCTCTTTACATCAGGTACCACCATTAGAGTGCCCCTTGCATCAACTGTCTGGATTAGAGTACATCCTTACATCAACTGTCCCCATCAGAGCCCCCCTTACATCAATTGTCCCCTTGGAGTGCTCCCTTACATCAGTTGTCCCCAACAGAGTATCCCTTACATCAACTGTCCCCATCAGAGCCCTGCTTACATCAACTGTCCCCATCAGAGTGCCAACTTACATCAAGTGTCCCCAACAGAGTGCCCCCTTACATCAACTGCCCCCAACAGAGTGTCACCTTACATCAATTGTGCCTATCAGAGTGCCTCATGGATCAGTGGATGCACTCTTAAAACCCAGGCGGGCACAGCCCTCCCACCCCCAGCACCCCCCAATATCCAGGTCTGCTTGGGATAAGTCAAACATACCTGGTGGCTTTGCAGAACATTGCTAAAAGTTCTTGTGCCATATCCAAACCTCAATGAAGTCAATGGGAACTGAGTGTTAAAAACACTAATAACACTAATTGCCATATTCTAGACTAATAGGCAAGAGATCGTCAAACAAAGGTCATGGGGAGCTGGGCACTGACCTGGGGAACATGTACCAACAAATATTTAAAAATTCTGTTTGGTGAGGAGCAGTGATTTTAACCACTTCAGCCCTGGAACGATTTGCCCCCTTAATGACCAGGCCGTTTTTTGCGATTCGGCACTGTGCCGCTTTAACTGACAATTGCACAGTCGTGCGACGCTGTACCCAAACAAAATTTATGTCCTTTTTTTCCCACAAATAGAGCTTTCTTTTGGTGGTATGTGATCTGCGTTTTTTTTTTTTTGCGCTATCAACAAAAAAATAGCAACAATTTAAATTTTTTTTTAACTTTTTGCTATAATACACATCCAAAAAAAATTTAAAAATGTATTCGTCAACTTAGACCGATATATATTCGTCTATATAATTTTGATTAAAAAAAAAATCGCAATAGGCGTATATTGATTCATTCAAAATGCAAAACTCCTTTAACCTGATGATGCCGGTGTAACACATATATGTGGAAGTGGGTCTTTTTCCGAGGTGCCCCATATACAGTATGTACTCCGACATTTGTGCTGGATGCTTGCTTCAGCTGACAGCTCCTGGTCTCATACTAATGATCAGGAGCCGAGCCCAGGAAACCCAGCTCCAGAACAAAGGATCTCTGTCACAGTCTGTGATTGGCTATCATAGTGATCAATCAAAACCCACCCCTGTACTCTGTTTCTCCCATGAATGGAGAAAAAGATACATTGTATTTTATTATTTATCTGGAGGAGAAAATATAAACCAAAATAAAGAAAGTCCAATGGCCGTTTCACACTAAATCCACATTACTGTGTAATTCATGTGCATTCTGGTGTGGTGCGATTTTACTGCCTATTCATTTGAATAGGCCGCAAACTGCACCGGAATGCACAATGAATGCTTGCACTACTTTTCAAAAATGCATTAGACTAAATCACATAGTACCATGTGATTTGGTGCCACAAATGCAGTGCATTTGCGATTTGCATTTGGAGTGCTGTTAACAATCTATTGGCACCTGCAGCAGATAGCAAAGGCATTGCATTTTGAACGCGGTGCGGGAAAAACACACATGGAACCTTTCCCGTAATAATAATAATAAATAAAGATAAAATTGCCAGATCAGGGCTTGATCTTGGTTAGTGTCAAAGTCAAGGCCAGGGTCAAAGGTCAGGGTGGGGGTCAAGAGTCAGGATCAAAGGTCAGAATCGGGGGTCAAAGTTCATGTTCAATATGTTTTAGGTAAGGTTAAAAATACTTTAGTGTCAGTGGTTTAGATAGGATACTTTGGGTGTAAATAATAAATATTATACACATATATGATATTGCTGCGGATATCATGAGTAGAAAAAATATATATTTTTTTGTTTTGTTGATGAGTGATTATAATGGCAAGAATTATACAGCTACAGTTTAAATAATGATGTATTTATTCATTTATTATTATTATTATTTTTGTTACTATTCTGACCCAGTTTTCCTTTGATAATAAAAAACAGAAGAGTACAGTTTTACTAGTACATGCCAAAATAGCAAAACTGCATTCTGGTGTTTTTTTTTTGCTTGTTTTGGTTTTCGTTTACGCATTGAGGGGTTAAAAACATGCCTGGGGGATGCCGTTAACCTGCCTGTGGTGCATCTGTGCCATGTATTTGGTTGGGGATTCCCCATCCCCGATGAGGGTCTGGTATAGATCTTAATGGGGGACCTTACAAAAAAATGGTATTGCATTCTACTTAAATATACAAACTAGACCCTTATGCCTGATGAGGTTCTGGAATGAATTGTTGGAAGGAAACGTGCACAAAACAAGAAGAATAAAAAGACACGTGAGATCTCCCCCTCCGAAAAATTCATACCAGACCCATATCTGAGCATGCAACCTGGCAGAACAGGGAAGGGAGGAAAAAGCCCTCCTATCCTGAACTATACTAGGTAGGGTTGCCACTTGTTCAGGATTCACCTGGACAGTGCGGGTTTTGAATCATGTGTCCAGGTTTCAGGTGGACTGACACCCAGAGACATGATTCAAAACCTGGACTGTCCTACCTTATTTAGACAAGAATGTGGCTCGGAACAGGACCTGACAGGAGGGTGAGAGGGCACTATTCCCGCCACATTACTATTCTTCTTGGAGCGCCCCAAGCTGTCCCAGGTCTGTTACAATCCAGTAGTGTATACTAAAAAAAAAAAGCCCCACATATTGGGACATACCTTGCCAGGCAGGATCTCAATGACAAAGTACTTAAAGCGGAGTTCTACACAATCTCAGAAATTAAGCTTATTCCCAAGCTGGCATAATAGACATTGACAAATGGCAAGATATTTTTTTTTTATTCCTAAGGGTTACTTTTTTATTGATTATTAACCACTTCAACCCCGGACCATTTGGCTGCCCAAAGACCAGAGCGTTTTTTCGCGATTCGGCACCGCGTCGCTTTAACTGACAATTGCGCGGTCGTGCGACGTGGCTCCAGAACAAAATCGACATCCTTTTTTTTTCCCCACAAATAGAGCTTTCTTTTGATGGTATTTGATCACCTCTGCTGTTTTTATTTTTTGCGCTATAAACAAAAAAAGAGCGACAATTTTGAAATTTTTTTACTTTTTGCTATAATAACTGTCCACAAAAAATATATAAGAAAAAAAACATTTTTTTTCCTCACTTTAGGCCGATACGTATTCTACACATTTTTGGTAAAAAAAATCACAATAAGCGTTTATTGATTGGTTTGCGCAAAAGTTATAACACCTACAAAATATGGGATAGTTTTATGGCATTTTTATTAATAATTTTTTTTTACTAGTAATGGCGGCGATCTGCGATTTTTATCGCGACTGCGACATTATGGCGGACAAATCGGACACTTTTGGTACTATTTTGGGACTGTTCACATTTATACAGTGATCAGTGCGATTAAAATTGCACTGATTACTGTGTAAATGGTAACTATAAAAACGTGAGCAGCGCTACAGAAAATGAATATAATGTGTGAAATTAGGATCAAGAGTCTATAAAGGACCAAAATTAACAATATGAGTGCCAAAAAAAAATTGTGGGCAGGACCCAAAAAAATAATAATAAAACAACGGCTCTCCATAGTGTAAAACAGTAAAATGACGTTTAGTGAAGCTTAAAAGTTGCACTTACAGGCATATGGTGAATAAAAGCATAGACACGAACAATAGTAGCAGCCGGCCGGCTAGCAGTCATCCGTTCGGGACGTGGCAGTCAGTGATGACGTCAGCGCGTCAACCTTCTGACGTATGTTTCGTCTCACGGAGACATCGTCATGGGAACGGGAACTAGTTTTTACCACCCCTTTTATGTTGATACCACTCTTTTTATGGCACAATTTTTAAATTTTTTTTGGCACTCATATTGTTAATTTTGGTCCTTTATGGACTCTTGATCCTAATTTCACACATTATATTCATTCTCTGTAGCGCTGCTTACGTTTTCATAGTTACTGTTTGATTTGTGTATATCTCACATTTCTGAGCTGCAGCTGTATTGTATTATTTCTTTCCCATCAGGTAGCGCGGTACATCCATTTTTTCTGTTCTACTGTGTAAATGGGACTGGCAGTGAAGGGGTTAAATACTAGGGGGCTGTAGGGGTAAAGTGTGTCCTAGGGAGTGAATCTAACTGTGGGGGGAGGGGCTATGAGTGACACGACACTGATCACCGCTCCCGATTACAGGGAGCGGTGATCAGTGTCAGTGGCACTAGGCAGAACGGGGAAATGCTTGTTTACATCAGCATCTCCCCGTTCTTCCTCTCCGAGTGACGATCGCGGGTATCCCCGCGGACATCGAGTCCACGGGACCTGTGATCACACTCACGGAGCTCGTGGCGGGCTCACACGCGCGCCCACAATACCGCATCTTAAAGGGCAACGTACAGGTACGTTAATATGCCTGTATATGCCCTTCTGCCTACGTATATCGGCGTGAGCCAGTCGGCAAGGGGTTAATGTGGAGTTTTCTGTCCTAGCCACCCGCGGGTATCGCCGTCAGATAGGGCAGTGCAATGTATCCTGGGAGCTATGAATCAATCTTCCTAGGAGTCAGTGTGGCTAGCCACCGCTAATTATCACGAGATCCCATCAGAGAGGTTGCCATCACAACGGGGCGGGCACTTACGACGCCTGTTGTGATGGCAACATCAGAAGCTTACGGCGCTGCGACGTGTACTTAATGCGCATGCGCTGGAACTGCATACTGGTAGCTCAGCATCACCTTAACCTGGAAGTGTCTGCTTGTGGGCTTCACATGCCCACAGGCAACATAAGAACTACCAGGAACAAATTATATAAGTTGCTTTTATATGCGAAAGCGGACATCAGGGGATATTTTGCCAAAAACAAGTGAGTGGTACATTTTCATTAGATGAACTTAGGAATTTAGAAAAAAAAATGTATTATACGTAGAAACTCCGCTTTAAGTACCTTGTCCCCATGTTGATGAGGTCAAGGGCATCTTCCCCACAACCCTGGCTGGGTGTTTGTGTAAAGTGTAAATAACTTGGAGCTCATCCTTACCAGCTACATAGGTTTCCTATACAGTGCTATAAGAATTCAAAATCATTCTATAAGAAATTTGAATTTCGGAAGATGGTGTTTTTTATATATATATATATATATATATATATATATATATATATATATATATATATATATATATTTATGCTATTCTTTTTTATTCTATTCTAATCTTTTCTATTCAAATTCAATTTCATTCTATATGATATTCAAATTTCAAAATTTCAGAAGGTGTTTATACGGTATATATATTCGAATTTCGTATAGCATGAATTCGAATTCGAATAGAAAAGACTATTATAGAATAGAAAATAATAGAAAAGAAAAGCATAGAAAAACAACAGAACAGAAAAAAAATTATATATATATTTTATTGCTTTATTATTTTATATTCTATTTTATTGTATTTTTTTAGAAAACCGATTTCTATTTTTTTCTAATTAAATTCGAATTTGTTTTCGAATTTGATGCAAATTTGTTTTCAAATTTGTTCACTTTTTTCGATTCGTTTAAATTCATTACTTTTGTAATTCAGAAATTTGGATACATACGAATTACCGAATAATGAAAAATTAGTCCAAATTTCGATTTGGAACGAAACGATATGCACATGTCTAATACATGGTGATCCTGCCATGAAGGTCCTTTTTCAAGCAATTCCATTACAAAGCCTGTCTACATTGTCACCCTGTCAAATGGGCGTTTGGTAAAATTAAAAAAAGGGTAAACAATAGTTTATTTAACCTCTTGGGGCCGGCCACACGCAAATATGAGGCCTCTAGGCGGGTGGGCCTTGGCGCTGAGCGGCTGCATATATTTGTGTGCATTAGTGCAAATACAGCTATGCCGACAGTGTGCGTCCTGCGCGTTCCCGGCGGCTAGCGGAAAGGTCACAAGCAGCGATTGGGAGCTTTCCAACCATGTGACTGCCGAGACAGCCAATCACGACGGTCACATGATCATGAACCCCGCCCCACGTACCGGCATCCTAAACCCCTTCAAGTGCCAGGAGGCGCCTAATCCAAGGGGTTAAAAAATGGCAATGACAAGGTGCTTCAGCAAACGAAATGTCATTCAGTCAGAGTTTACATTTCCTTTAAAGTGACCCTATAAGAACAGAATCACTTTGTATGTAGAAGCTTAGCTGTGAAATAAAAGGGATTACACTTACCTTTCCAGTGGCCCGTTTTTTTAACCACTTCAGCCCCGGGAGAATTGGCTGCTCAATGACCAGGCCATTTTTTGCTATACGGCACTGCATCGCTTTAACTGACAATTGCGCGGTCGTACGACGCTGTACCCAAACAAAATTGACGTCCTTTTTTTCTCAATAATAGAGCTTTCTTTTGGTGGTATTTGATCGCCTCTGAGGTTTTTTATTTTTTGCGCTATAAACAAAAAGAGAGCAACAATTTTGAAAAAAACACAATATTTTTTACTTTTTGCTGTAATAAATAGCCTCAATTGTTTTTTAAAAAAGCTATTTTTTTCCTCAGTCTAGGCAGATATGTATTCTTCTATATATTTTTGGTAATAAAAATCGCAATACGTGTATATTTATTGGTTTGCGCAAAAGTTAGAGCGTCTACAAAATAGGGGATATATTTATGCCATTTTTATTATTATTTTTTTTTTTACTAGTAATGGCGGTGATCAGTGATTTTTAGTGGGACTGCGACATTGCGGCAGACAGATCAGACACTTTTGATTCTTTTTTGGGACTGTTGACATTTATACAGGAATCAGAGCTAAAAATAGCCTTTGATTACTGTATAAATGTCACTAGCAGGAAAGGGGTTAACACTAGAGGCAATCAAGGGGTTAAGTGTTTCCTAGGAGGGTGTTTCTGTGGGGGGAGTGGACTGCCTGGGAGTAGAGAGAGATCGCTGTTCCTGATCACTAGGAACAGACTATCTTTCTCTACTTCCCTGACAGAATAAGGATCTGTCCGTTTACATTGACAGATCCCCTTTCTGGCCCTCTGAGGAGTGACCGCGGGTGGCCGGCGGACAACGTGGCCGCTAGCTACGTGCATTGGCTCCGGTGTCGTGCCGCGGGCCCCCTATAGCCCTTAAAGCAGCCGCCGTACAGCTAAGGCAATTCGCGCAGGGGAGCTATTTGGCGGCTGGTCGGCAAGTAAAGAGTCATTGTAATCATTTGATGAAAAGTTTTCTTTGTTTGTTCACTTTGCCGCATTCGAATCGAATAAAAATATAATTCCGACCTATTCAAAATGTATAGATTTGAACGTTTCGAATTGAAAAAAATCGGTAAATTCGAAAAAAAATTCGAAAAAAGACAATACGAATTCCGAATGCGAATTGAACGGATCAACTGAATTTAACAAAACTAAATAACTAAATGAACAAATCTAAATGAAACGAATCAAAACAATTTGTTTTCGTCATGCACATGTCTACTGGCAGGATCACCAGGTAATGTAAATGTAGCGCTTACCCCAGAAGGAACGGCTGATTAAACATTATATCCATAATTCACGTTCACCACCCAACCCTCGCAGCCCATAGATTCATAACTCACAGTCCTTAATGCTTTTTCACTTGCTTTATTCATTAACATGAACTGGGATGGGAGAAGGACTTCCTCTGAGATGCTCTCTGTTACATTATCATCTTTCAATGGCTCTTACAGGAAAAACTATAATCAATTGCGGATAGTTGGGAAATCACTTTATGTGATTTCTTCAATCGGGGAAGATGGAAGTAGATTTGATAGAGAATAATTGATAAAGAGTCACTCTGAATAACTTCTTCGTCTTCATCTTTAAAGAACAGTCCGTATCTCTATATGTGTGCTTGCAGCTTCACCGCTACCTTTTTACCACTACTTCCCATCTGCATGGTACTTCCAAGTTGAGCTAAAGAAAAGTCACTCTGAATAACTTCTCCCGCTTGACTGATTGGAATCCTGGGGCATTGCTGAACCCAAAGTCATAGGCCATCACTGTCCATCTCACTGACTTGCGTACCAACAACCCTCAGCCTCTGGTAGTACCCTTCCCTTGGGCTTTCACTCACGTGATCAATAGTCCATGTGCCACTCATAAACGATCGATCGCCCAGTTTCCTTCCGCTTTGTTGCCACTTCTTCCGCAATGATTCTAAGATCCTTTTCTCCTTTATGGCCCGCTTCCCTCCCTGCAGGGACGGCCAACGACACCAGCAACTACATACTGTAAGATGTCGTCTGTTCCTCCATGAGGAAGGGTTCTTTACCCTTATTGCAGAGGTAAAGCTCCGTCGATTCCCCGGAGAGGAAAACCTCCACCCCCCCTACCGGGGACAAGACTGGCTTCTCACGCTCCTCAGAGCAGGACTCCCACTCCAACTCGAACTCCCTCCGGAACCACATGACCCCCATTTTATATGAGAGTCCCGGGTGTTACCAAGCAAATTATTGATTGGCCGAGACTAACACACAAACTACCTGCCACTCAAATGGAAATTAACAACAGACAGGCCTGCTGTAATAGCACAAGCCTGTCTAAATTTACCTGACATAGAAACTACTAGGAAAGGTCACCTACCTAAAAGTAGGTGCCCTCTACATAAATGTAGGCAACAAGCTTAAAAAATAAAATAGAAGCTAATGCAGGCACCACATAGGGACTGGTAAGCTGCAATATATTACATTTTTATTCTTTGGTTTAGAAACGCTTTTACCAGTCTACAGAACAACATCAGAAAATTCCAGAACAAGGTATAAAAGCCTTTTATTCACTGGAGGAGCAAATATAACCCTCTCTAGTTAGTCCTCCAAATGTTTTATCTCATCAGTTATTCATGAATTCTCCAACATTGTGTGTGATGAATGTGGTGCCACCTGTATCTAATCTTCATTCCTTTTATGTAGCTACATGTATGAAAATATCATGTTTACAAATCACTGATCTGTATAGTTACACTGTCAGCTCTTATAACATTTCCTCTATTCTGACAGTCTTTATAATGTTAATAAAACCAAAGAACAAAAAGAAGAGAATACCATTTCCAGAAAAAGGCTTAAATCCCGTCTTTGAAGGAAAAAACTTCAATCTGCAATCTGTAGCGGCCTCCACTTCGTTGGGTAAGTCCAAATACATGAAAAAGAAGGCAGTTGTGGGGACTCTCGGGAGACATATGAAACGCATTTTATCATTTTCATCTTTTGAAATGCGGAACATGAAGAAGATCAATGAAAAGGTGGTGGGAAAATTATATTTATTTTTGGTTTTGTCAGAAGGCTCTTTATTTGGCCCAGTCACGGAGGAGAACTGAAAACTGATCCTCCATTCCTAGAAGTAGCCTATTAAGGGGAAACATGTTGGAAGGAGATGGGAGCTCTGATGTGATGATCCCTACTTGTTGATGATCTCTTGGTTGGATTACCCTCTCTATTGCCTAAAGGCCCATACACACGATAGGATTTTCCAATGGAAAATGCGTGATAGGACCTTGTCGGAAATTCCGACCGTGTGTGGGCTCCATCACACATTTTCCATCGGAATTTCTGACACACGAAGTTTGAGAGCAGGCTATAAAATTTTCCGACAACAAAATCCGTTGTCGGAAATTCCGATCGTGTGTACACAAATCCAACGCACAAAGTGCCATGCGTGCTCAGATTAAATTAAGAGATGAAAGCTATTGGCCACTGCCCCGTTTATAGTCCCGACGTACGTGTTTTACGTCACCACGTTCAGAACGATCGGATTTTCCGACAGCTTTGTGTGACCGTGTGTATGCAAGACAAGTTTGAGCCAACATCCATCGGAAAAAATCCATGGATTTTGTTGTCGGAATATCCGATCAATGTCCGACCGTGTGTACGGGGCATAAGTGTATCCTAGTTGCTGTAAGTGCATTATTTTAGCTTTAATAAACTTTTTTGTAAACGTATTATGCAATGAGTCTTCCCTATCTTTAAACCCCACACATACACGGAGTGGAGAACATCAGCCTTTGGCCAGGCTGGAGATTGCAGGGCTGGGAATCTAAAGCCTCGTACACACGATCGGATTTTCCGATGGGAAATGTGTGATTAAAGACTGTTGGCGGAAAATCCGACCATTTGTACACTCCATCGGACAATTGTTGTTGGATCTTCCGCGGACAAATGTTGGCTAGCAGGTTTTAAAATTTTTCACGGACAAATGCGTGTTGTCAGATTTTCCAAGCGTGTGTACACAAGTCCATAGGACAAAAGTCTAAAGTGCAAACACGCATGCTCGGAAGCAAGGACGAGCCAGAAGCGGTCGGTCTTGTAAACTAGCGATCGTAATGGAGAATTAACATTCGTGATGCGGCAAATTATGAAATCTCCAAATGCAGCGCACAATTCTCTTCTTCTTTAATGGGATAATAATGAAGCTGCTTTGCTGGTGATACTGATGGAGTTATTGCAAACAAATTTTCAAAGGCTTTTTTTTCTAGTGATATCAAGAATAATATTATTATGTTTTTTTTTTGGGGGGGGGGGGCAAGTTACCACAACACCATTATCCCGTAGTTTTTAAGATCAAAGATACAACTATGTTGGTGTCCCTTGTCAATTTTACATTGTATTTTTTAAAATGTAACTTCCTACTACCAAACTGTCATTTGAAGTAAAACACATAGCCAAGTATTATTCTACACAATTTTTTATTTGTGCATTAAAAAAAGAAAACAAATAAAATTAGACATTCTATCTGCCAATAGAACTTAACCAAAAAGTGCATTCTATGCATCCAAAAATATAGAAAATATACCAAATCAAATCATTATTCAACCAAAAAAATAATGTCAAAACAATAACTCCAAGACCAATAATAAATAACACGTTATCTCCTCCGATTCCGCAACATGGCTGGTTGGCGAATGGCCGTTCAGAAACTAACTGAGAAGTGCGAAATGAAAAGCGCGAATCAACACTCACCAAACTTCTACTAACAGGAAATTAGCAGAAGGAGCCCAAAGGGTGGCGCTAAAGAGCTGAAAAACAACGTAGTAGGTCACTAAATTCATAATTGTTGACCAACATTTGTGTGACCGTGTGTATGCAAGACAAGTTTGAGCCAACACCCTTCGGACAAAATTCCATGGTTTTGTTGGCCCACAATCCGAGGCTTAAGTAGGAGGCTGCTGGATTAATCCATCAAGGAGGTCAGGTTACATACAGGAGGAATCCACATATCTGTTCACCTCATGCGATATATGATCTCTTATAACTTGGAGATCATTGGGATCTGGTAAGCGGCACATTTAATTATATTTGGAAAACCGGATTGAAAATATTCTTTCACTGGAAGTGCTTCACTTGATTTTATAGAAAGATTTGAACATGTATTGAAATGAAAACACCAGGACACTGTATACTGTATGTATATATTTTTGATGAAAGAAAAATTGTATTATTTTTTTGATGAACTTTTATTTTTTGATGAATATTATTGTTTGATGAATAATTTTCTGAATAATTTGGTTTTATATTATATTATTATGCTTGTTTAATCACATGGTGGTAATTTTTGTGTTTGTTCACAATACTTCACTTTGATTTTACATTGATTCACATGGGACAGCGCATATCTTTTATATTTTGAGCACCAAGAACTGAAAGCAACCTGAACCAAACATGTGAATCAAACATACAAACATACAGTGGAACTTTGGATTACGAGCATTATCTGTTACGAGCATTATCTGTTTTGTAATCCAAAGCACTCGCATATCAAAGCGAGTTTCCCCATAGAAGTCAATGGAAATGAAGATAATTTGTTCGGCATTGACTTCTATTACATGCACTACCGCCATGGCCAGGGGTGGGGGGGTTGCCGAAGAGCCTCGGAAATACTCGGGGACAGCTCGGCTAAACTCGGAAAGGCTCGGAAACACTTGGGAATGGAGTGTTTCCGACTGTTTCCGAGTGTTTCCGAACAGCTCCGAACCATTCCGAGTGTCCTCGGTCTGGCCAAATGCGGTACTGCAAACCCCATTAGCTGGAATTCTACTCGTTTTGCAACACAACACTCGCAAACCGAGTCAGAATTTAAAAAAAAAAAGTTGCTCATCTTTCAAAACGCTCGTTAACCGCATTACTCGTAAACCAAGGTTCCACTGTATTGTATTAAAATTCAGAAAAAAAGATAACAGAAAATATTATTTTTTTGAAGGCGCCAAATTTTGGCAAATTAAATGCGGCTTGTTGAGTTGATAGGCGCTGATGCCTGTTAGACTCGGCCAATCATGTCAATTGAGCTGAAGTGCAACCACAATCGCTTGCCCTGCAGCTGACGAGGGTCTGTGGCTTATGCATGTGTTTGCAAATGCGTGCGGACTAAACCCCTGTTTTTAACGCATACTGTTAGACAGGTTAATTGGTTGTCTGCGGGCTGGTGATAAGTAGGCTTGGATTTTTTCCTGGGCATTCCCCAGGTTTTTTTGGTATTTAAAATTATTTCTACCTGTAAAGAGATCTCTTGTACTTTCCATAAGAAACAAATTAGAAGTAAAAGAAAAACTATGCTGTCCAGGGTAGGGTTGCACCGATATCGGTGCCGATACCAAGTACTTGCACTCGTACTCATACTCGTGAAAATGCTCCGCAACCTGAAACCAATATCTTTGTGGTGTTATTTGAGCCCATACAAAATGAATGGGCTCAAATTGCACTGCAAAGAATCACATGCGATTTGATCATGAATGCGGTGCGATTCCTGTCTGAATTGCATGCGGTTTCCCACACGTTTCCTGTGTGAACCCAGACTTGTCATAATGACTTCAGCCTGTGTTCACACAGGAGAGGTGCGGGAAATCGTATGCAATTCGGAAAGGAATCGCACAGCATTCATGCTCAAATCGCATGCGATTCTTTGCAGTGCGATTGGAGCCCATGCATTATGTATAGGCTAAAACCGCCCGCAAAGGTATCGGTACTCAGTATCGGCGAGTACTTGACCGAAAGTATCGGTACTCGTACTTGCCAGTAAAAGAAAGGCATTGGTGCAACCCTAGTCCAGGGTAATGGCGTAGGAATAGCTGGAGGAAAGGTCTTCAATAAAACAAGGGAAAAAAAGAATCCTTGTACAGATTCTGACATCCTACTCCTTGGCACTAACCATGTTAGCGGACAGGGTTTGATCGCCAGCAGGGGACGCTCTTAGGCTGTATTTTTATATGTTGTACCTAGCGTCCTACTCCTGTAGATTGCACTATAACCCAGGGGTCAAGATCCACTGATCTTTATCATGTCCTTCAATGAACGGAAGAGAAAAACTACACTGTTCAAGGTAACGGTGTACTCGGACCTTAACCACTTCACCCCTGGAAAATTTTACCCCCTTCCTGACCAGAGCACTTTTTACAATTTGACACTGCATCTCTTTAACTGACAATTGCACGGTCGTTCGACGCTGTACCCAAACGAAAGTTCTCCTGGGCACTGACCTGGGTACTGACTGTGCCAAAAAATATTTAAAAATTCTGTTTGGTGAGGAGCAGTGATTTTAACCACTTCAGCCCTGGAAGGATTTGCCTCCTTAATGACCAGGCCGTTTTTGGCGATACAGCACTGCGTCGCTTTACCTGACAATTGCGCAGTCGTGCGACGCTGTACCCAAACAAAATTTACATCCTTTTTTTCCCACAAATAGAGCTTTCTTTTGGTGGTATTTGATCACCTCTGCGGTTTTTATTTTTTGCGCTATAAACTAAAAAACAGCGACAATTTTGAAAAAAAAAACAATATTTTTTACTTTTTGCTAAAAAAAATATCCCCAAATTAAAAAAAAAACAACAAATTTCTTTATCAGTTTGAAATGGAGCCATACTTAGAATTAAGTCCAAAAAGTTCTATCTGGGTCTCATCAGAACCAGAGAATCTTATTTCTCACCATCTTGGAGTCCTTCAGGTATTTTTTTTTAGCAAACTCCATGCATGCTTTCATGTGTCTTGCACTGTGTAGAGAGGCTTCCGTCGGGCCACTCTGCCATAAAGCCCTGACTGGTGGAGGGCTGCAGTGATGGAGATCAGCCACAGTGATCTTTGGGTTCTTCTTTACCTCTCTCACCAAGGCTCTTCTCCCCGATAGCTCAGTTTGGCCGGACGGCCAGCTCTAGGAAGGGTTCTGGTCGTCCCAAACGTCTTCCATTTAACCACTTGACATCTGCGCTATGGCCGAATGACAGTCACAGCGCGGACCTGAATTCCCGGGAAGCTGGCATATGATGGCCTCCCCTGTGCACGAGCCCTATGCGCGCCCTGCAGGACGCGCGCCGAACCCGCTGTGGTCACCGAGTCACTGAGACTCAGGTGATGACCGATCCAAGTAATCATGTGATCAAAAAAGGAAAAGAAAGGCGCCTCTAAGTGCAGTATGTAAAATTTAATAGAGTGCACAAAGGGTTAAAAGCACTTACAAGATTGTTGAGTGTTAAAAGACATGATAAAATCAGGAGTCCTCATCTGTGGCATGTGTCCATCCTCAGCACGGTGGTAGAGAGCCGTGTAGAGCCGTCCAGCAGCTGTAAAGCGTTCTCATGCGTGTTGAAAAGAGGAGGCAGCAGGGAAGCCTGTATTCACTGCGGGACACACAAGGCTGATAGTGTCAGTGTAGAGAAGGGGGTGGTAACGCGTTTCGGAGCATGTGCGGCTCCTTCGTCAGACCAATGACAGCTGATCACATGATGTAAACAAAAGATCGGTAATCGTTTTTTTTCTACTGACACTGATAGCGTGAGTAGAAAAAAAAGCCGATCACCGGCTCAGACGCGAGGGACAAAGGACATATGCCTCATCTGTACCACCACCTAACAGTGCCACCTAACAGTGCCCACAGTGCCAACTAACAGTGCCCACAGTGCCAACTAACAGTGCCCACAGTGCCACCTAACAGTGCCCACAAGTGCCACCTATCAATGCCTACAATTACCACCTATCAATGCCCACAAGTGCCAGCTATCAATGCCCACCAGTAGTGCCAATCAATGCCACCTAGCAGTGCTGCCTATCTGTGTAACTGATCAGTGCCCATTATTGCCACCCATCAGTGCCCATCACTGCCATCCATCAGTGCCCATCACTGCCGCCTATCAGTGCCCATCACTGCCACTTCATCAGCATACATCAATGAAGGAGAAAAATTACCTGTTTTAAATTTTTTATAACAAAATATAAAAAAATATATATCTTTTTTTTTTTTTTTAATTCAGTCTTTTTACATTTTTTTACTAAAAAATAAAAACCGCAGAGGTGATAAAATACACCAAAAGAAAGCTCTATTTGTGGGGAAAAAATGATAAAAATTTCATTTGGGTACAGTGTTGTATGACCGCGCAATTGTCATTCAAAGTGCGTCAGCGCTGAAAGGTGAAAATTGGTTTGGATAGGAGGGGTGTTTAGATGCCCAGTAAGCAAGTGGTTAAGGATTATGGAGGCCACTGTGCTCTTGGGAACCTTAAGTGCAGCAGAATTTTTTTGTAACCTTGGCCAGATCTGTGCCTTGCCACAATTCTGTCTCTGAGCTCTTCAGGCAGTTCCTTTGACTTCATGATTCTCATTTGCTCTGACATGCACTGTGAGCTGTAAGGTCTTATATAGACAGGTGTGTGACTTTCCTAATCAAGTCCAATCAGTATAATTAAACACAGCTGGACTCAAATGAAGGTGTAGAACCATCTCAAGGATGATCAGAAGAAATGGACAGCACCTGAGTTAAATATATGAGTGTCACAGCAAAGGGTCTGAATAATTAGGACCGTGTGATATTTCAGTTTTTCTTTTTTAATAAATCTGAAAAAATGTCAACAATTCTGTGTTTTTCTGTCAATATGGGGTGCTGTGTGTACATTAATGAGGAAAAAAATGAACTTAAATGATTTTAGCAAATGGCTGCAATATAACAAAGAGTGAAAAATTTAAGGGGGTCTGAATACTTTTCGTCCCCACTGTACACCCTCCACAGCGAAAAGTGCCAAGATGCTTGCACAGATCTCATCTGACACTACCTTTGAATTTGCTGTGGACTAATTGATCACCGATTGATTTTGCCCATCTATATGTAATGGCTGGTTTATCAGAAAGAAAAGGACTAATATCCGGATCTATATGTTGAAGGTGCCAATATTTTTCAATAATGGTTCTGACCTGTGAGTGCTGACTACAAGATCGGGTTATGAGACGGGTGCTGGTGTCAGTTTTGGATTTTTTTGGGTCATAAAGTAGAGAGTGTCTTGTTTGTGTGATAGCACGTTTGTATGCCTTTTTAAGGCAGGTTTTTTAATAACCCCTGGCCAATAGTCTATCGCGTAGTATAGCATCTTCAGCCTGAAAGGGGCTGTCGCTCGAACAATTTCTACGAATTCGTAGGTATTGGCTATAGGGAATAGAGTTTACTAAGGGTCTTGGATGAAAACTAGAAAAATTAAGAATGTTGTTTCCTGCTGTGGGTTTTTGATAGAGACAGCTGGAGAGTTCACCATCCGTTACTTTGGAGATAGTAATATCCAGGAAGGCAAAAGGAATTGGGCTATGGTTCATTGTGAATGTAAGGTTGAATTCATTAGAATTCATTGCCTGTAAACACCGATTGAGAGTCTCCATTGGTCCATCCCAGACTGAAAATGTCATCTATAAATCTGTACCACAAGTTAATGTGGCTAGAAAACTTCAGAAGATCCTCAGATACAGGTACAGGTTGGCATAGGAGGGGGCACAACAGATCCCCATAGCCACATCCTGTACCTGGAGGAAATGGGAGCCCTAGAACAAAAAGGCATTGTGGGTGAGTATAAATTCCAAGGCCGTAACTATAAGCTCATTTAACTTCCACTCCGGCTGATTTTTTTGTGATAGAAGATGTTTAATAACAGAGACCCCCTTGTCATGTGGGATTGAGCCATATAAAGCTTCCACATCCACCGAAACTAGCAAAGCATGCTCGGGGATGTGGAGCCCATCAATAATTTGAGGCAAATGTGGAGTGTCTCTAATGTATCTAGTAATGCTTAAAACATGGGGTCTAAGGTACTCATCAATGCATCGGCCTAAATTCTCAGTCAGTGAGCCATTCCCCGATATTACTTCCAGGTGGGCTGTTTTTGTTCTTATGTACTTTTGGAAGGGCGTAAAAAGTAGTAGTGACCGGGTGCGTAGTACGTATAAATTCCCATATATCTTTAGTTGTTGTCTGTCTGAATATTGTTGCTGACCATGTCCATCCCTTTATGACTACAGTGTACTCATCTTCTGATGGCTCCTTTCAGCAGGATAATGCACCATGTCACAAAGCTCCAATCATCTCACCACTGTTTTTTTGAACATGACAATGAGATCACTGTACTCCAATGGCCTCCACAGTCATCAGATCTCAATCCAATAGAACACCTTTGGGATGTGGTGGAATGGAAGATTCACATCATGGATGTGCAGCCAACAAATCTGCAGCAACTTTGTGATGCTATCATGTCAATATCAAAATCCAAAATCATTCAAAATCTCTGAGGGATCTTTGCAACAACTCGTTGAATCTATGCCACGAATAATTAAGGCAGTTCTGAAGGCTAAAGGTGGTCCAAACTGGTACTAGCAAAGTGTACCTAATAAAGTGGCCGGTGAGTGTATAACCAAACATTATACTTTTCTGATTGTTTATACCCTATCCTACCAAGAGAGAATTATTTCAATGTAACAATAAAATCTTTCTTCTTTCCAATAAACCCTTCTATCCTTTTCTACAACTTACATTCAGTCTGTGATTCAAAACAGCTGCTGGAAGTGGAATTATTAAACGTGCCCTAGCTTTATTACATTAATTCTATCCAAACGTAAACCTAATAGTCAGGTTGGGATGAAAACCTACAGAAAAGCCTGCTTGGGTTATACATTTCAGGCGATCTGGAAAATTCATTTCCATCCCAAGAGCATGTGTTCTTAGATTACAGCCGAATCCACTAATATAATTTATTCATCTATTTATTATTGAAGTGGACAGATCATGGTCGAGTAATATAAAGCCACACAAACGCACGCATACATATATTTTATGTGTTCTCAATCCCTTATTTCCCCCTTTGTGCCTTATAAAGCTCATATATTGTTGCTCTGTATAGGCAATATTGTAACCATTGATTCTGATTCTCCAGGTGGGAGCAGAGGTGTGTAAATTAAGACGAGTTAATGACTCCAGCTGTGGTTAGGTGATGAAAACTGCAAGGGCATTGCTATTAAAATGAGGATCTGTTGAAATCATTTACAACCAATTAACACTTTTACATAATACCCTTAGTAATAAGAATGCAGGTGACATGCAGTGCAGAAACCGATCAGTTTCTCAGTTTTGTCGCTTTCCTTAGATATAAGTACAAGCGGTTTTATTTCATCCTGTAGTCTTAGACCCCTTTTACACCGAGGGCGTTTTGCAGGCGCTAAAGTGTTAAAAATAGCGCCTGCAATCCGCCCTCAAACAGCTGCAGCATTGTCTCCAGTGTGAAAGCCCGAGGGCTTTCACACCGGAGCGCTGCACTGGCAGGACGTCAGGAAAAGTCCTGCCAGCAGCTTCTTTGGAGCGGTGAAGGAGCGGTGTGTTTACCGCTCCTCCACCGCTGCTCCCCATTGAAATCACTGGGACAGCCCTGGGATACCGCCGGCAAAATGCCGCTATTGCGGCGCATTGAGGGCGGTTTTAACCCTTTCTCGGCCGCTAGCGGGGGGTAAAAGCGCCCCGCTAGCGGCCGAAATGCGCCACTAATCCGACGGTAAAAATCTTCAGGGCTGCTATCCCCATGGTCATGGTGTACTCTGGATTTCATCAGCTTTACTGTATTCACTTCCGTTAAACACATCTTCTCTTTTTTATCCATGGGGGCCTTTTCCTGGGGAATACTGTCTCCCTTTGGTGATCCATCTACGCCTGGGTTTGTCCACCTCAGCTCCCGGGACTGATGTTGTTTCTGGTCGGCCCTCTGGCCCTCCACGCCTGCACCTAGTCTCATTGGCATTTCTACATCTACTCCATACATTCTCCCGAAGAGTGGCAGTCGCCACGAAACGCGTAGAGCCAATAGATGCATTTTTGCTCATATTCTACAATAGCAGTAATCACCACACTTACCAGTTGGATCGTACCATTAACTAGAGATACAATTCTTTATCAGGGAGACACGCTACTATGAAAATGGCTCTCTATAATGTGCATGATATGAACTCATTATGTTACTATTGTTATTGTCATATTATATATATCCCAATGTACTTTGTTCTATATAATGTTTTACATTATGAACTTACTATGTCAATATTTTATTATGGCATTACTATTATTGTTATACTTTTATATCAATAAACCTATGACTGCCAATTGTTGTTTTGCAATGCTGTCATGAAATGTCCATAGTTCTATTATATTTAGTACCGCCCATTTTCATATATACCGTGATTTCTCCAGGGGTGCATTCTTCATATAAAGTCCCACCTTCCTTTCTTTTTATCAAATGAATAGGGATGGAGGCGCTTGGCGGTGGTAGCCCTGCGTTCTCATACAAGGTCCTAAATAGCTGCTTTCTGTTTTGTATCCGCCTTTCATTTCTATTTTAAACGGAATAGGTTGTTTTACAAGGTGATCGTTTACAATCACTTTAAGTCTCATTTTATTTCAACTAAGCAAAAAAAATGACTGACCACAAACACTAGCTTCAAGCAACTAAGCATACACAACATCGAATAACAAAGCCCTGTAGTTACCTGGACAGCAACTTCACACTTCAGATGTGCTCTGACTCTCAGGCTGCAGTTAAAGGTACAACAAGAAAAGCTTAGTAAGGGATACATATAAATCCTTCATCAGTAAGCCTACACCATTATAAGAACTTAAAGATGAACTACTCTCCGCAGAGTTCCGGCTTTGATTGGATAGATTGATAGCAGCGCAGCCATTGGCTCCCGCTGCTGTCGATCATATCCAATGACCCGGGGGGCGGGGCCGAGTCATACATTCGGCTTCTATGGATGTTGAATGAATGACTCGGGAGCGCGTCCGCAAGGTAACCCCCTCGGGAGAGTGCTTCTTCTAGGGGGTTACCTTGCGGGCGAGAGCTGCCGAGGGACCCCAGAAGAGGATGTTCGGGGCCACTCTGTGCAAAACGAGCTGCACAGTGGAGGTAAGTATGACATGTTTGTTACTTAAATAAAAAAAGCTTTAGTATCACTTTAAGTCCCCTTGAATGTTAATGGTACAAGTAGATAATATTGGTCCATACCAGTAGGGTCCAAACTGCGGAAAGTTAGATGTTTGAAATTGGGATTTCACTCATCTAACTTCCCTCAATTTTGATCCTACTGATATTGACCAATAGGAGTTGATTTACTAAACTGGAGAGTGCAAAATCTGGTGCAGCTCTGCGTAGAAACCAATCCGCTTCCAAGTTGTTTTTTCAAAGCTCATTGAGCAAGCTGAAGTTAGAAGCTGATTGGCTATCATGTACAGCTGCACCAAATGTGGCACTCTCCATTTTTAGTAAATCAACCTCATACTGTCCACTGGTACCATTAACATTCAAGTTGACTCAGATAGTTAAAACGGAGTTCCGCAGAAATTATTTTTTAAAAGTCAGCAGCTACAAATACTGCAGCTGCTGACATTTAAAATATGGACGCTTACCTGTCCAGGGTGCCCGCAATGTCCTCACCCGAAGCTGAACTGTCCCTCGGCTCTTGGGTGAAGGCGCCGGCATCTTCGGTAAGGGAATCAGGAAGTGAAGCTTTGCGGCTTCACAGCCTGGTTCCCTACTGCGCATGCGTGAGTCCGGGGGGGGCTGGACGTGGCGTAGATCACCGCGGAGGCTATGCCCGGAAGTGGGAGAAAATACCTGGATTAGACAGGTATCTGCTCCCCCCTCCCCCCTGAATGGTGCCAAATGTGACACCGGGGGGGGAATCCAAAAAAGTGGAAATTCAATTTTTGGGTAGAACTCCGCTTTAAGAGTTTTATTTGTGATGGACAATTTTAATTTTGTGCATCTCAACTGTGGGTCTGGACTCCTTGACCTATCCCAGATGCAGACATCCCTATTATACTACCACAGCAGATTCCTGGAAACAGTGGCGTAACACCTTTCTTGCTATTTTTTAAATTATACCCCCCCCCCCTGCCTTCTTGTTAAAAAAAATGTGGCCAAGCACTACTTATCCTCTTCATAAAAAAAAAGCATTGTCCTTTGCTTATTCCACCATACAGAGACGGTTGACTTTTATGGGTAGAATGATGGTTAGTGTCATTCAACCCACTTCCTGTGAACCCAGGGTGTCAAGGACATCCCCCCCCCCAAGGGGTGTGTCAGCACCCCAGCCTCAGCTTACTCCTAGACATAGCAGCACTTGTACGCCATTACAGAAGTTACATTCAGCCCAGGAGGAAGAGAAGCCCACTGCCGCTGCCAAAGAAAAATGTAAAGGACCCATGATGACAATGGACCGGCCCGAAGGCTGTAGGAAAAAGACAAGTACGGGGTTGTTTTTTTTTTTTTTTTTCAAAAAGATCCAAGGAGGCTTCAGGAACAGAAGAGGGAGGAATCGAGGGATTTGGGGCGGTTCCAGAGTTGTGCTTCAAAACTAAATATTCCGATTCTTGCATAATCCCAAAGTCACTGCTCTTCCAACGAACAGCCAAATTACACAGAATACTCAAATTATTGAAACATTTATTGTTTTCATTCATTACAGCAATAATTAAATTTGCTTTGCGCTGTGTTTAACATTAGTGAGTCCTATTTA
Source organism: Aquarana catesbeiana (assembly GCF_042186555.1). NCBI lineage: Eukaryota > Metazoa > Chordata > Amphibia > Anura > Ranidae > Aquarana > Aquarana catesbeiana. The sequence goes on along the minus strand of NC_133328.1, from coordinate 604,063,114 downwards.
TGATTGTGACTAACACAGACAGATATGTTAAACAAAGAGAGGTTTATTCAACCCACATCTGCTCCATAGTACAATAACGGTTTTCATCCGTCGCCTAGTCCTAATATGAAATTGCAGTGATTTAATGCTCGGACTAATTAAAAAATACAGACAGCTGATTGGGACTGTGGCTTGTTTCATTCATGTGAACAGTATCCATTACATTCTGTAGTTGAGTCTTCTGTCCCGAATTATCTATTTTGGAGACATGATGTAAAGACTTATTCATGAAAAACCGGTGATGGGAATTCCTTGTCAAAAAATGGACAATATTGCATTGATGTCTCTATTACTGTGCTCTTCGGATTACTTTCAGTGCCTAAATGTGATATTGTTAATTTTATTGGGATGGTTTCAGCATTGGAAAGATGAACGATCATGTGATAAGCGAAGTAACTCATATCAGCCAATACCATCTTTCTGTACATTGGTGTTTGCCCTATCAAATAAGTCCAAATGAGACGCCTAAATATTATTCCCTTCTTCCTCTCTCTCCCTTCTTTCCAGGGCCGGATCTAGGGGATTTTAGTTGTGCCCCCCGGTCTCTGAGAGTGCATCCACTGATCCATGAGCCGGTCTGATGTAGACAGTTGATGTAAGGAGGCACTCTGAGGGGGATAATCCATATAAAGGGGCACTCTAATTTGGGCACCTGATGTAAGGGGACACTTTGATGGGGACCCTGATCTAATGTCGCGTACACACGACCGGACTTTCCGGCAAACTAGGTCTGACGGGATTAGTCCGTCGGACAATCCGATCGTGTGTGGGCTAGTCCGATCGTTTTTTGGGGAAAAAATCAGACGGATCTAGAAATAGAACATGTTTCAGATCTGTCCGACGGACTAAAAATCAGGAAAACCGCTCGTCTGTGTGCTGGTTCGACGGACCAAATGCGACACAAAGGAAGCTATTGGCTATTGAGCTTTCTTTTTTTGTCCCATTTACGTCATCACGTACAAAACGAGCGGACTTTCGACCGGACTTAGTCCGTTCATGTGTGGCCAAGTCCATTCGTTCTGAAAGTCCGTCGGACCTCTGCCGAAAGTCCGTCGGGTAGACCGCCTGACCTAGTTTGCCGACAAGTCCGCTCGTGTGTAAGCGGCATAAGGGGAAACTCTGATGGGGACACCTGATGTAAGGGGGAACTCTGATGGGGACCCTGATCTAAGGGGCAACAATGGTTGAGACAACTGATGTAAGGGGAGACTCTGATGGGGACACTACTGTAAGGGGGCACACTAATAAGAACACCTGATGTAAGGGGGCACTTCAATGACACATCTGATGTAAGGGGGCACTTTGATGGGGACCCTCAAGTAAGGGGGCATTCTGATGGGAACCTGATGGAAAGAGAGGCTCTGATGAGGACCCCTGATGTAAAGGGGCACTCTGATAGGGACATCTGATTTAAGGGTGCACAGATTCTGTTAAATCACCTTGATCTAATGCCAGCCTAATACATACTAGTGTTTCCAAGGTCAGAATCAGCCCTGCATCTTTCCTATCTTTTGTTCCTTCCTTCATTTCCTCCATTCCTTGCTCTGTCTCCCTTCCTCTCTTCCTTTCTTTCTCTCTTCCTCTCTCTTCCTCCCTCTTTCTCTCTTCCTTTCTGTCTCCGCCTTCCTTCCTCTCTTTCCCTTTCTTGCTTACTTCCTCTGTCTTCTTTCCTTCCTCTCTCTCCCTTCCTCCTTCCCTTCTCTTCTCTTCTCTTCTCTTCTCTTCTCTTCTCTTCTCTTCTCTTCTCTTCTCTTCTCTTCTCTTCTCTTCTCTTCTCTTCTCTTCTCTTCTCTTCTCTTCTCTTCTCTTCTCTTCTCTTCTCTTCTCTTCTCTTCTTTTTTCTTCCTTCCTATTATTTCAGCAGTAGGAGCAGAAATTATGATATGATAAGAACAGTAAGGCCCCTTTCACACTGGGGCGGGGGCGGCACTTTACCATCGTATTTGCAGGGGTATTCGGCCGCTAGCGGGGCGCTTTTACCCCCCCGCTAGCAGCCGAGAAAGGGTTAAAACTACCGCAAAGCGCTACGCCGGCGGTATAGCCGCGCTGCCCCATTGATTTCAATGGGAAGGAGCGGTGTATACACCGCTCCTTCACCACTGCAAAGATGCTGCTAGCAGGACTTTTTTTACCATCCTGCCAGCGCACCGTTCCAGTGTGAAAGCCCTCGGGAGGAGACACAGCGGTGGCTCTTTCAGGGCGCTTTGCGGGCGCTATTTTTAGCGCTGTAGTGCCTGCAAAGCACCCCAGTGTGAAAGGGGTCTAATCGACAATTGAAATTTTGCTGTACATTAAGTTTTTCCTTTTCATCATGTTTTTCTTTTTCAGCCTATGTCCCCAATCGACACTGAAAGTGACGGTTAATCTCTCCATTAGGAACACAGATTGCAACACACACAGCATTTTTTCCCAGTAAAGTAGGGAAGGGCTAGAACCTCTGTCAGGTTTTTGTCTGTGTCTTCCTGTCCGATTGGCAATCGATTTCCTCATTTCTTGTGTTGTTGTCACTGAGGCGTGACTACAACGTTTGAAAGTATTTCTAAACGTGAGAAGGTTCTGGAACCATACTTAATATTATTAATATTAATATAATATTATTTACTCGCTCACTCAGGTGAACCTCATTAAAGTCCATTTTGTAGAAGCCAGAATTTCCATTGCCAGGTCATGGAAATTCCCTACGATCCCATTCAACCTATTAAAGTCTAAGTTATTATGGATCATGGTTAATGTGTGTCTTTTGGCAATCTTGAATGAAAAGCTTGCCTTTTTTGACAAAATCTGAGATCCCTGGATTAAATATCTCTTGGATGAGACATGTTATGAGACATGTATGATACCGTATTTCTTGCCTGGACGGGGTTCACTTCTTTCTTTGTCTATCCCCTCCCTATGTTCTATCTTCTCCCCTTATTTTTCTTTCTATTGTTTCTTCTAGAGGTGCACCGAAAGGAAGTTTTGGTGTCGAAACCGAAGCCGGAAAAGCAGGATGCACTTGGCCGAAAACCAAAACTGAAAATGACAGGTTTTTTTAAAAATATTTATATTTTTTATATATAGATGTATTATATTCGACTTTTTAATTAATTTCATCAATTTAAATTAATATGGATTTGTCAGCCATTATTAGCACCTTTAGCACAAGAAATGCTCAAGAAAAATGTATTCTTTTAAATTCTATGTATGTCTGACTAGTTCGTTGGGCTTCCATTGTGGTGTTAAAAATCCTGCTTGCTAAATTTTTGGTCAGTTAAAAAAACTGCACAAAAAATGCACCACCCAATTCAAATGCATTAAAAGCGCAGCAAGAACGCATCATTAAAGTGGTTGTGAAAAACCTTTTGCAGCACACCCCAACCCCCCCCCGACCTCCCCTCCCTTCTTCTTACCTGAAACTGATCGTTCCAGCTGTCTCGAGTCCTCATTGGATAGATTGATAGCGGCGGGAGCCGTTGGCTCCCACTGCTATTAATCAAATCCAGTAACATGGGAGCCGGGTGACGGGGCAAAGTCCTGCTATCTGTTTCACTGGACGCAGCAGCAGGACCCTGGAGCGCGCCCGTACGAGTGCCCTGATGGAAGACGGCTCTCCGTGGGGGGGACTCGAGAAGGGGTGGAGCCAGAAGCACCACGGGGGGACCCCACAAAAGGAGGGTCAGGGCCACTCTGTGCAAAACCCTTGCACAGAGGGGTAAGTATAACATGTTTGTTATTAAGAAAAAAACAAAAAAACAAAGCTTTACAAGCCCTTAAACGTACCCGTGTTATGTTTTCGATGCGCTTTTTGAGTCACATGACCTTTAAAAAAATCACACCATAAGCACAGCAAAATCGTGGTAAAATCGACGCAAAATTGCGGCAAAATCGATGAGATTGCATGCGTTTTTTCGATGCCATTATTCTCTTATCAGCTAAATGCTGATAACACCATTTTCGGCTGAAACTTTTCGGCGACAGAAACTTTGGTGCATCTCTAGTTTCTTCCTTAGGCCCCTTGGGCCACTTACTGTGATGTGATGTGGAATACATGACAAATTTAGACCAGCACTCTAGGGGTTTGAAGCCGGTTTACTCTGCCCTTCGCCCACTGATTATACAGGAGGTAGGATGGTTCACTGTAGCAACATTGCTGTATCACCCCAATTGTCCTCCCCTATGCTACTGATATTATTGGAGGGGTGGAGTAAAAAAATGAGTCTGTGTTTCCACATCCTCATTGCTTAACTTTCTCTACAATGTGTTTCGGGAAAATTGTGTTAATTGGAAACATGTTACTTCTTTCTTGTAAAGTATTATACCCTGGTGTGCAGTCAACGTACACTGTTTGTCATATAAGCAACTGTTGGATTTTTGTACTTCCTTAGAAATAATAATAAAAATCATTGGAAAAGAAAGTATTTCTAAAATATAAAAAAAAAAAAAAAAAAAGTTTGGGCTGGAGTTGGACATTAACCTAACCCTCTAGGCCTCTAATCCTTAACCTGAGTCTAGTGATTACCACTTATACTACTATACCCTTTGACTTTGTTAAGACCTGTGTGTTGTGGCAAAACATGTTGTGCATTACTAACTTACGAAAGTGACTGTGGTCTGTTGCAGTGCCATTAATTTTGAATTAAAGATGAATTCCAGCCACTCGGTAAGGGTCCGGAAGGAGGTGGAGATCACTGGAGCAGCGGTGTCTACTTCCAGCTTCCAGGGGCATTGACCAGGTAGGGCATATGGATAGTTACATCTGGATATGGATAAAATATCCACACCTGGAATTCATATTTAAGTTAGAATGCCCCCCTGATACACCTCACCAGCAGACTTCTAGGAAATTGTGTGGACAAACACAGAATTTTCCAAAATTCAAAATATGGCACCAACATTCCATTAGGAAAGATACTCAACACAGAAGGAAAGACATGTGGGACTTGCTAGATGCTTATTGAGCAGAATCATATATCAAATCAGTTAAGACAATCATATATATTAAATCACAAAGATAAGAAAAAAAACATTAATACACCCAGAAGACCACAACCCACATGCATAATGTATGCCCCACAATGCCCAGGTGTGAATACTGCTTTGAAAAAAATGTTGCAGAGTCATTAAATCCTACACTGTGGTGTGTTATCAATCCATTTATAATAAATGGACAACAACACATGTCAAGGCAATAAAAGCTGCACATTATGCAAGTACAGTAACACACTGTATGGCAGAGGAATTGTCTACTGGGCCCTGAATAAAACTCTTTCAAAATAGAGATAGTTTGGGAAGCCATATTTTCATTCTCATGGAGGAGGCCATGTTGAAGGGTCTACAGAAAGGTAATGAGAGCACTGTAAAGAGGTTTTTCAACATTATATATCTACAGTATTAACAAGAATTTCTAGCCTTTCTTACATAGCATAATTATCACCAGTGGTATTTTAGTTTCATGCTTGCTGGGAATGACTTTGAACTTCCAACAAGAAATGTTCCTCCTTGGGTCTTTTTCCATCTTTATGGCTCAGAACATTTATGAAATGTTAGCACCAATGAACACATTTTACCTTTTGGCGCATATTTATAGGTTCAGTATTAGGGTTATGTGTCCCTATCATTTAAAAAATTTTGCAGACCAAAAAAAAGTTTGATTTTAAGCCTTTCTTTGATTGTCTATTCTAATCTATGTGCTAAATTGTACACCAGAATTCAAGGCTACAAAAGATTGATTTACCTTTGTGCATACAAAAAAAAACAAAACAACTATGTGCTTTAGTCAGTTACTTGGCTCTTGGAGGAATACTTAAAGTAGAACTATGGCTTCCCATTTCCAAAAAGGAAAATATTGTGTAGCACCCATTTATTGGTGGATGATAAGTCAGTTCCCATGCCAGGGGGCCTACTGTAGGGTATGACCACAAGGGTAAGGCCAACTGCCCCTCGTAATTGGTATACTTATCACTAGCTTGTAACATTCATGGTCTACCTGGTTGTGGCCCAGTAGTACAATCACTCTTGCATAGGCATCTAAGCCAATATTTAGGTTCAGGCCCTGGGGGAAATCACTACCTTCCCTCAGGGCAACCTGTCACAGTCCATAGTTGGTTTTTACCTCTATCTCCCCTATTTATGCTGAAACTCAGAGGAGCACATGGCTTCCATGGTAAAGTCTATCACTCTCTTCTTAAAGACCAGGCAATTCTCAACGTTCCCCCTTACCTGTCACGGGACATCCACTGGTTACTCCAGCCCTCTCTACAAACAGACCCCATATAGGTGTACTCACCTTTCACACAATACACTGCTTCCATACACTTCCCAGCTCTCACAATGATAAATTGTGAAAAAAACGGGCCCACCCAGGTCCAGACCGGGCCCTTCAGGCCAATTTTTTTTTTAAATGGCATGGGGCCCCCCAAAATCCATATCAGACCCTTATCCAAGCAAGCAGCCCGGCAGGCCAGGAAAGGAAGGGGACGAAGGGGAAGGGACCCTCAACATGGGGTGATGGGTGCTTTGGCAGAGCCCCCCTGGCCCAAAGCACCTTGCCCCCATGTTGATGGGGACAAGAGCCTCTTCCCCACAACCCTGACTGGTGGTTATGGGGATCTGCGGGCAGGGGGTTTAAAGGAATCTGGATGCCCCCTTTAAGAAAGGGGACCCCGGATCCTGCCCCCCCCACGTGAATGAGTATGGGGTACATTGTAGTCCTTTATTAAAAATTAAAAATGTCCCCCCGTCGTAGCTCCAACGTGTCTTCTTTCTCTGGTACCAATGTCTTCTTCCTCTGGTAGTTTCTTCTCCCTCCGGTGCAGTCTTCTCCCCCTGTTACTGTCTCCTCCTTGAGCTGTCTTCGCCTTGAGCTGTATTCTCCTTGTGCTGTCTTCTTCCTCCACAACACCTACCCTGTTTTTAGCGGGTAAGAGGCAGCGAGGAAGAAGACAGCACAAGGAGAGGACAGCACAAGGAGAAGACAGCTCAAGAAGACAGCACCAGGGGGAGAAGACTGCACTGGAGGGAAAATAAACTAGCAGAGGAAGAAGACATTGGTACGGGGGCAGGCTTCACAGTGACTGATCAATGTAATAGCCAATCAGAGACAATCACAGCAAACAGCTAATCCAGAATCGGAAGTTACAGGTCCCGATTATTAGTACAGGGCCCGGGGCTCTCCGTGAGACCCCAGTCTCTGTGCTGGGAGTTCACAATGCTGTAGCACTCCTCATGAATTGAAAACAGCATTGTCGCCATTATGTAGGTTGTGCTGGCTTGTATTACAGTGGGAGAAAAAGCAGGGGTTGGGGTATCGGCATTGTCCTTGCTGGGGAGGCCATTAAGAATGGCATGCCTCTACAAAGGGGCAGCACATTTTTGTGGTATACCTAATGCAGTGCGAATGCAGTTGCTTTTATGCAGGCAAAACTAAACTACCCTTTTGGCAAATCACTTACCGTCACATAGTCAGTATAAACAAAAAGGATCCTGATCTCCCCATTGGCCAACACTGCCGTATAGTGCATGCTGATTGCACTCCCAAAGTGCGTTTTTTGGCTTTGGATCAGATTTCCATCAACCCCAGAGGGGGCGACTCCAACAAAGCACTTCTACAAAGTGAATTGAGGTGGATCTTCCACCTCAACGCTACTGCACCCCCAGGCCTCAATGAGGCCTTTAACTTTAAGCCCTTTTTGGAGGGCTTTCAATCAGGGGTCTGTGAGTTGGACCTCTAGTCCATCTTTATCAGAGGTGGTTTTTCCTGTGTATCCGCATTAGCACACCAGTGTAGGCTCCCTTAAAACAACACAATTTTATCTACATATGTGCCTTTTCTTGGAGTTCATTAATTTTCATATTTTCTCCCATTTTTTCGAACAAGCTGATGACTTTATTAATAGTGATATTTCTTTTGCATTCCACTAATTGCTGTCTTTTTTTAATTTTTTATTTTTCATCATTCTAGATCTCTTTTCCAACTTATGGTGATGTACTGCAATGTGAACTCTTATGCCTGAGCTAACTGCTTTTCACCACCAGGTGGCGCACTTCGTCCTGCCTGCAGTCATCCTTTCGATCCATGCCCACGACTTTATGGTCCAAGCACTATCTCTCAATTGCATGGAGTTGGAGCTGGGGCGACTCCACTGACTGCCCCGCGCGCGGGAGACACCCGATAGCCACCAGCTTGGCAGCAATCCGGGGTCTTCTAGCCCTATTGAGCTCAGCCCTCTGCTGTGCTCCTTCCTGTTTGCGTTCCAGCTTGGAGAGCAGATAGGCAGGCCCTTCGCACGCCAGAGGCGGGTTGACGCGGGACGCGGCTCCGCCCCCTTTGGGCGGGCGCCCTGCCTGGGAACTATGAGGCAGATGATTGCTGCCTCTATGGCGCAATACTCTGCCTCATCAGCCACAGCTGAGTTGGGAGCTGTTTGCAGCCCATACTCAGCTGTTTTTAATGGCCATACTGGCTATTTAAAGGCTCTGTCCAGCAGCAGCATCCACATTGCTGGCATTTGCTTGCTGCTGGAACCCATCGACCTGTATGTACTCCTACCATGGTAAGCTTACAATTGAGAGGTAAACGAGAAATCCTGGACAGCCACACTCAAAAGTAATCTTCTATCTTTATTTAAGTATAATCATAAAAATACATGCCAAGCATCACAAAGCAGGATAGCTATGATTAAGCACTGACTACAGTGTGAAACGCGTCAGTTTCCTGCTTTGTGATGCTGTGGCATGTATTTTTATGATTATACTTAAATAAAGATCGAAGATTACGTTTGAGTGCGGCTGTCCAGGATTTCTCGTTTACCTCTCAATTACCAGCATTGCCTGCACCTGTTACTTCCAGCATGGAGAAAATGTTTGTTCCTCACATACCTCTTTCAGAGCGGTGATATTTTTCTCTCCATGGTAAGCTCACACTTTGACTATTCCCATTTGGTATTACCACTACCAAATTCTCTGACCCCTATTTACCATCACTAATGCTCATCATCCTTTCTCTGTTTTTATTAGACAGGAAGCCATTGGTTGAACTCCTTCACTTGTTGGCTGACCCTATGCTGATGTGAGTAGTTCACTCCACTCAGAGGGAGTTCTTGCAGTAACTGTGGGTCCACCCGGCTCTCATTTTTCATGCCTTTGTATTTGGCTTTATTCATCCAGCCACACATCCTTACCTTCGCACTGCAAGGCAGCCACTGTCCAGGGTATATCCATTCTGGGTATATCCATTCCCCTTTGTGTGTAACAGCGATAAGCTCAGGTATGTGAGTGTGTGTTTTTTTCTTTGTCATGTTCACTGCTTATATGGTCATTTCATTTTTGTACAAAACGATCTTAATTCGATTGTATTACTCAGGGCTTTTTTTCAGCGAGAACGCGGGGGAACGCAGTTCCGGCACCTCTGGACTGACTGTATGTAATGATAAGGGGTGCTGGGGTGTGCTTCACGGTATTGATGCTCACTGCTGGGGGATCTATTTTTGCAGGGGGGTCTATTGTTGCTGAGGAGGTCTATTGTTGCTGGTGGGGGACCTATTGTTGCCAGGGGTGGGTCTTATCTTGCTGGAGGGTCAGTTTTTGCTGAAGGAGATCTACTGTTGGGGCAGCGGTCTATTGTTGATGGCTGCCAGAGAGTCTATTAATGCTGGCTGTGCAGAGATCTGTTGATGCTTCCAGGAGTCTATTGACGCTGGGGGGGGGGGGGGGGGGGGGATTTTGTTGTGGGTGGTACATTGTTTTTAGGGGAATCTATTGTTGCTGGCTGAAGCGGATCTATTTTACTGCTTTTCTTGATATCATTACCAAATTCTATACAAATTACTTAGCACCACAAAATGATACTTGGTTCTGTATTGTCTAAAAGGGGCGGTACTGAGAGGTGGGTAGGGGATGGAACCAAGGGATGGTGCTCGGAGGTGGGTAGGGACGGGGGAAAGGGGTGACTCGGGAAAGGGGACTTCCTGCACCTATTGTCTGAGAAAAAAATCCCTGGTATTACTGCACTAACGCTCAAATATGTTTACATAATAGAACTTGTTTGCTATAGCTGACATAAAGCCTTTGAAGAAGGACACTTAGTCTGAAACATGTCAGGCGTCATTCTATACAGCCACGTGCATTAGCCCGCTACTACCTCACAGGGCAATTACTACCATGCTTGCAATTTTGTATTATTGTTATTGATTTGAATATTTTTCTAAATACATTTTTCTACTGTACAATAATTTTGTTAACCAATAAAGACATTTTAAATACTCTCCTGGTCTGTCCTCAAAATCCTGATGGGTATGCTGTGCCCAGAGCACTAGGCCTTCTTTGTTTGCCTGTCTGAGAGTTCCTTCATTTAGTTTTCCAAGGAGACTCATACATGTTATTTACAATTTAGCATTTTTTTTACAAATGGTCATATAACATCTGAGAATTATTAATGTATTTCTCTTCTCCCTGTGATTAATCTATGGCTCTTTCCAGTGTAAGTGTTTGTTATGCTTGCCTTTCCTGTATGGATTATCAAAGAATTCATTCAAGCTTGGCTGGACTGGTCTAACAGATAGCTGGGGATAAGGAACAACAGATATGAATGGTAAGAGAAGTGAAAACTGACCTTTTGTTCAAGTGAATCTGTTAGATTAAATATTGTCAAAGTTTGGGCACTATTTTTTTTTCTGTGGGTATAATTATTACTACTTGGATCCATTTAGGAGCACGTGTGAAGCCATGAAGCTGCTGTATCCCAAGTGCATGCTACACAGAGGGTCTAAACCTCTACAAGGTGCTTGCTCTATCAGTACTGTACTCCATCAGTTTAAAGTTCATTGCCCTCAAATTAAGGAATCCCCAACTATATGTTTTTGCACTACCACAGCAGCCCTTATCCACAGTATAATGATACAATGAGCAGAGCTGATGTAATTATATCAGAACCGCTTGTAGAGCCCCTAGTGGCAGCTGTTAAGCCAGATGGCATTCTAGGGGGTCTACTGTAAATCGTGGTCACAAGAGGTTGGGATATCACCTTTTCAGCTGGGCAACTTATCACCATCTTGCAACCTTTGGGCCTACCAGGTTGTAAATGACCACATGGCCCAACAAAATTACAACCTCACAGTCCATGAATGGTTGAACCGGTTCACCTGAATAGGTACAGAGGCTTTAAACGGGCACATTTCTTCCTAGACAAGTCTCCCCTACTTACTCCTTTGTACAGCAGCATTTTCCTCCATCTTACAGACCACAGGGAAATATACTGGACTCTTGTCCTCGCTAAATATAAAGCCGACAAGGGTGTAAGAATCCCCCATTGTCAGGTCACCTTGAGGCTAGGTGACAGATGCACTCTGTAGCACTCTGTAGGAGTCAGAAGTGCACCGCTAGGTACACAGGTAGTGAACCCTGGGAGGTTCAGGAAGCTGGTCTACTCGATCACTGACACAGATCCCACTGGGAACTAGAGCATAGATTCCCCAGGGCGCGGAGTCTAAGAGCCAGCGGGTGTTCACCAGAGCCTCTAGTGGTGAGGATGGACTGCGCTGCAGTCTGGCTCCAGGTCGGGGCCCCCAGGGTCTCACAGCTCATGCTCAACGTAGACTACAGGAGAAGAGGAAGGAGGCAGCAGGCTGGAACAACAAGGAAAGTAAGGGACAAGCCAATGTCGGGGCCACAAGCAGACAAGGACAACAGAGTACACGCCAAGGTACAGGGTCACAGGCAAAGAGGGATGGTCGGGGACACGCCAAAGGTCAGGGTCACGAGCAAACAGGAATAGTTAAGAACAGGCCAAAGTCGGTAAAAGGAATCAGACGTAGGAAACACAGCAGGTAAACACGGAGGCTAACACACAATGGTTGATCAGCACTGCTGGCTTGCATTGCACAGGTTAATATAGGGTTCCCTGATAGGGCCTGGGGTGGGGCCATGCTTAGAGGAGAGGTTATAAAACCAGTCAGGTGAGAGGCAGCTGGTCTTTAGAGATGAACACATGGAGACAGGTAAGCTGACAGAGAAAACCATGCATAACCATGACAGTACCCCCCCTCTTATGAGGCCTCCCCCTCCCCCGCCTGGGTCTTGGCTTAAAGGGAAACTCCAGATGAAACCTCCTCAACAGACGAGGCGCAAAGATCTCATATGCAGTGATCCAAGACCTCTCCTCAGGACCAAACCCTTCCCAATGTACGAGGTACTGAAGAATGCGTCTACGGTGCCGGGAATCGAGAACTTGACTAACCTCATACTTAAGATTATCCTCAGAGACCGAAACCGAGGTAGGGAGAGGACGAGAGGACTTATTGAGGGCTAAAGGCTTCTTAGGTGTGGGTAAAGGCATAAGAAGACCTTCAGGAGTCTGAGCAGGGTCCCCCAGACCCTTAAAGAGCTGGACATCCAACACAGGATCATCAGACTGGGCAGAAGTCAATGGATCCCTGAGACCAGGTTTGTTTCAAAGTGATGTGTCACAAAAGTCAAGCTGGATAGCTTTACTGGGCATAGGCTGAACTGGTGCAGAGGCCGACTGAACAGCATTGCCAGGTGCAGAGACCACCAGAATCGCATCACAGGGCGTAGCGACTGTGGAACTGGTAGACCAGTCAGCCTGGGTGTGCGTCCAAGGGGGTCCAGGAACAGGCAAAGGTAAATGACCATGCAAACTGGAGTGAATGATAGGCTCAAGTTCACAGGTGGGCTCCTCATCCAGAGTGCCACATGACCCAGAGAGTGCCTCAGCCCAACTATTGCAGGAGACATTCCAGAAATTGCTATATGCAGCGGGAAGAGCAGAAGACACTGGGATGGTGGCAACAGGAAGTTTCTCTTTTGGGGTAACCTTGAGTAGGCAGGAAGAGGAACAGGAGAAACCCCAAGCCAGGATCCGTCCAGCAGTCCAGTCAATGTGTGGAGAATGGAACTGTAACCAAGGAAGACCTAATATGATAGGAGATGAAGCTTTAGGTAAGACAAGGAAGGATATCTACTCCTGGTGGAGTGTCCCTACCGACATCATAACAGGAAGGGTCTGGAAGCGGATAGGACTTCCTGGGAGAACAGTGCCATCAATCGCCAAGACCACCAATGGCGTTGAAAGGGGCAAAAGGGTAAGTCTCATGGAAAATGCAGTTTTCCAATCCATGAAATTGACAGCGGCTCCGGAATCCAGATGTGCCGAGACCGAACGTGAGGAAGCGCCGACATGAAGGAACACAGAAAGAAGAAGATGAGAAGGTGAAGGTGATACTTCAGGGTCTAATACTCCACCTTCCAGATGTATTAGCCCAATCATTTTTCCGGACAAAGAGAACAAGTATCACGAAAATGACCTTTGGCCCCAAAATAGAGGCACAGGCCCAGAGTTCTGCGCCTAGCGCGTTCTTCAGGAGACAACTTGGTCCAGCCCAGCTGCATAGGTTCCTCAGCGGGCAGGGGGTGCTACTCGGATCGAAGAGAAGGGACTGGGAGCTCAAGCTGCCTAAGGAACGGGGAGTGCTGGCGTGTTTTTTCCAGGGCCCTCTCCTGAAAGCGAATATCGATCTGGTTACACAAGGTGATAACACCGTCCAGATCAGCAGGAAGGGATCTTCCTGCTAATTCATCCTTCACTCTATCAGAGAGGCCATGTAAAAAGGTTGCAACTAGGGCCTCATTATTCCAGCTCAATTCAGCTGTGAGGATACGGAACTGAAGAGCATACTGTCCCACAGAAGCGGACTCTTGAAGGAGGCGTAAAAGAGCGCTAGTCGCTGAGGAGACACGACCCAGTTCCTCGAAGATATTCCGAAAAAGTTTCAAGAAATCAGACAGGCTAGAAACCACTGGATCATTCAGTTCCCACAGAGGGGCAGCCCAAGCTAGCGCCTCGCCGGACAGGAGGGATATAATATAGGCTACTTTCGCCCGATCGGACAGGAAGTTTTGGGGCTGAAGTTCAAAATGAATCGTGCACTGCACTGGCTAAGGAACCCCCTGCAAGCCTTGGAGTCCCCAGAGAAACGGGCCGGAGCTGGCAGTTGCAATAAATGTGTGGCTGCGACTGGTGCGATAGGTGCAGCAGCAGATAGCGGTTGAGGTTGTTGAACCAGGGGTCCTAATGAGGCCTGAATCTGTTCAAAACGGGATGCCAAATCCTGAAGGAATCGCATCACTTGGGTCTGATGCGATTCCTGGGTCTCAAGTCTGCGAACTAAGCCCTGCAACTGATCATCTGCGGGTAGCGGCACATCAGCCGGGTCCATGGCTGATCAAACTGTCAGGTCACCTTGAGGCTAGATGACAGATGCACTCTGTAGGAGTCAGAAGTGCATCGCTAGGTAGTGGACCCTAGGACTGAATGCTGCGGATTGAACCCTGGGAGGTTCAGGAAGCAGGTCTACTGGATCACTGACACAGATCCCACTGGGAGCTAGAGCATAGATTCCCCAAGGCGCGCAGTCTAAGAGCCAGCAGGTGTTCACCAGAGCCTTTTAGTGGTGAGGATGGACTGCGCTGCAGTCTAGCTCCAGGTCGCGGCCCCCCAGGGTCTCACAGCTTACGCTCAACGTAGACTACAGGAGAAGAGGAAGGAGGCAGCAGGCTGGAACAACAAGGAAAGTAAGGGACAAGCCAATGTCGGGGCCACAAGCAGACAACGACAACAGAGTACACGCCAAGGTACAGGGTCACAGGCAAACAGGGATGGTCGGGGACACGCCAAAGGTCAGGGTCACGAGCAGACAGGAATAGTTAAGAACAGGCCAAAGTCGGTAAAAGGAATCAGACGTAGGAAACACAGCAAGTAAACACGGAGGCTAACACACAATGGTTGATCAGCACTGCTGGCTTGCAGTGCACAGGTTAATATAGGGTTCCCTGATAGGACCTGGGGTGGGGCCATGCTTAGAGGAGAGGTTATAAAACCAGTCAGGTGAGAGGCAGCTGGTCTTTAGAGATGGACATATAGAGACAGGTAAGCTGACAGAGAAAACTATTGCATAACCATGAATATATCAACGAATCCGCGCTCATAGACTGACTCACACCTGCAGCCCCCCTAGATAGGAAGGGAACACCTAAGTGATCCCCCAAAGAATATAGATCAAAGTATAGGGAGTGGCGCTGTGTTAGGAGTATAAATAAAAATTAGCAAGAAATACAAGTGTATAAATAAAAGTGTAAAGATAAAAAGTGTGACATTTTTTGGTATGATCCAAAAAATTACTTACAAAAAATTTTTTTTATATATGTCCTTGTGTTAGTGCAAAAACACCTTGATCAGGTGAAAATTAGTATTATATATGCAAAGAATCGCAAATATCAAGCAGCATCTCTAAATACCATAAATACATCTTCACATGAACAAATATAAAGTGATGAAGTGCCAAAAACAATAAATGTCCAAAAACAATAATTGTCCACCAATAATGTGTAAATGTGCAATAATTATAAGCAATAAAAAATCATTGATAATGTGTCCAAATCGCAGCTAAAAATCGCAAAACCATATGTTGTTTGGTGCGAGAAAAGTTCATAACCAATAGTGTGTAAATGTGCAATAATTATAAGCATAAAAAATCATTGATAATGTGTCCAAATCGCAGCTAAAAATCGCAAAACCATATGTTGTTTGGTGCAAGAAAAGTTCATAACAATTGTGCAGAAAAATCTTCTTAGGTGATAAAGTGCCGTGCTGTGACAACTGGTGGTCCCCCCAATGTGGTTGCACTCACCGGAGCGCTCCACCCCTGCAGGGGTACGAGCGTGTAATGTTGGTCCTCTCACTCCAGTCCTATAGGTGTCAGTTTCCTTCCACGCATCCCATTCCCAAAACGCAGCTGTATACACTGAGAGGTGGGGACTTCCTGTCCCTTGGTATTAGAAGACCCCACTGGATATCCGCTTGAAAAAAAATTTTTTGAGGAAAAATATCCACATAGCGTGATTCTGTTTTTAAAAATATCTATTTATTTGCATAAAAAACAGTCCAGTCGCTTTAGGCTGGTAACACACTAGCGATAAAAAGTATCTAAAAAGTGTTACAAACTAGGAGAGGGAGTTCACAGTCTCCTGTGCTCTCCCTGTAGTCCGGGGCCGCAGCGTCAGCGTGAACCGCCGCTTGCGTTCCACCGGTCAGAGTTCCGGAACCACGATCCGCGGAAAGGACGTTGCGCGTGCCAAGATAGTCCCGCCTTACGCGTTTCGTCACACGGACGTCATCGGAGGCGCTGCCATCTTGGCACTCCCAACGTCCTTTATAGAAGGTGTAGCTATAGCTGCGGCCAATCGTATCCCGGCTGTCGAACCCACATGTTCAGCGGCCTGATCGCATAATTGGTTGCTAGGTAGAACAGGCCTCCAGCAGAGCATGTAGTAATGGGGAAAAACTATAGGAGCATAGTCCGGCTCCATTATGCCCTCTACTGGTGTACCCAAATCGAATACTCCAAAAGCCGCAGCGATAACCTCCACTCATTAATATATACATCACAGCATGAATGTTAAACAGTTTCAGATATATACAATTACATTCCTATTACAATAAAAAAGCACCGTATATTACGGTTTTTCAGGAGGAACAAACCAAATAGAAATCTTATATTGTCTTGAATATTAGGAGAGAAAATATGTATATATAACGATAAAAAATATATATTAAAAATATTTATTAAAAATACTTTAAAAATTAAAAAAGGATTATGTTTACGGGAAAAACCCAAAAATATATTATTATTTAACTCAGAAAATTCCAAAAAATATTGATTACAAAAAATATATTATAAAAAGAGTCCTTGTTGTAACAAGAAAAAAGTAAAAAGTATTAAATAATAGAATAAAGATGAATATTATAACTAAAAATAAAAATAAAAATAAAAAATCTTAAAATTCTTTCCACTATATTAGAAAATCTAACCATACCCGTGTGTTTAGAAAAAAGACAAAAAGGGGAACAAAAAGGGGAGGGGGGGGAAGTCAGAGATATGAGAGGTAGGGAATTTCAAAAATGAGAGGCCTTAAACCCGTTTACCATTGGATGATCCTCAGTTATTACACTATACCCTGACCTCTGGGAAACCCGATAAACAAAAAGTGCACTACAGATATATATGGGGTGTATGTTAATCCCATGAAGAGATTAGATGTAATATATAGGTGTTCATATTATTAAGTTAAAAATTATAGGATTATTGGGTAATTAAATATCCTTACTATCTACTACTATCTAGATTCCCTGATGATATAAAGGACAATAGCTATGTTAAAAATTAGACAGGAAGCAATTGAGGTCTATATCCACATTCAAGCCTCTTGGTACCAAACTGCCCAGGCGGTAAATCCATTTTGTTTCATTCTGGGATATTTTTATTTTCTTATTACCGCCCCTCCAGTAATCTTTGATCAAATCAATGCCATAAAAAATCAATCCTGTGGGGTCCCTGTTGTGGAATTCGTCGAAATGCCTCGAGAGATTGTGTTTTGGGAAACCTTTTCTGATATTGTTGATATGTTCCCTGATCCTGACGAAAAGCGGCCTGGTGGTCCTTCCCACATACTGTAATCGGCAGGGGCATTCAATCACATATGTGACGTAGGTACTTTCACAAGTGATTAGTTCCCTAATCTGATACTCTTCCCCGGACCTCGATTTAAAAGATAATTTTTTCCTCGGTTGTTTCTTGCTTACCCGACATGGCAAGCATTTTTGGCATCTGAAAAAACCTTTTATTTCGGGAAAAAGTCTGATTGTCTTAGGTGGATCTATCACATTATGTACCAGTTGGTTCCTCAAATTGGGGGCCTTCCTATAAATGAATCTTGGTTTTTTCGAAAGTAACCCCGCCAGAGTCCTGTCGGATTTCAGAATCGGCCAGTATTTCCTAATAATATGTTCAACTGAACGATATTGGTTGGTAAATCCCGTAATAAATGCCATGTCCGTCCCAGGGGGATTGTTATCTTTTTCTTTCTTCCTCAGTAGGGAATCGCGGTCCAGGTTGCCTATCTCCATCTTCTGTCTCACTAGGGGTTCCTTTCGGTACCCTTTAGCAATAAATTTTTCAATCAGATTGTCAGCTTGTGTAAAATAATCTTCAATTCTATGGCAGTTTCTTCGCAATCTCATTAATTGACCCTTCGGGATGTTCTCCTTCCATTTGGGATGGTGGCAGCTGGAAGTCGGGATGTACCCATTGCGATCAGTTTGTTTAAAAAAGGTTTTGGTGTAAAACTCATTATTTTCTTTAAAAATTTGTAAATCTAAGTACTCTATTTCTTGGGGATCGCATTTCCCACTAAAAGAAATACCATATTGGTTCCGATTCATCAATCCTAAGAATTCCTGGAAGGAATCTGACGTGCCCTCCCACACAATGATCACGTCGTCTATGTAGCGACGGTAAAATTTAATCTCTGGACGTAATCTCTTAAAAATGTGTTCTGCTTCCCACATGTCCATAAATAAATTGGCCACGCTCGGGGCGTATTTAGCCCCCATGGCAACGCCCTTAGTCTGGAGGTAATAATCTTTCTGATGCCAAAAATAATTGCTTTCCATCGCTAATTTCAGGGCCTCTAAAATAAAATCAACCTGTTCACGTTTGAGATTCCCATCTTCACGGAGTGCTTTCTCAACCCCCTTTATTCCATGTTTCTGTATGATACTGGTATAGAGGAAGTTCACATCTATCGTTGCAAGGATGCACCCATTAACCTCAGTTACATGTTTCAATTCGTTAATTAATTGTGTGCTGTCCTTTAGGTATGATCTGCCTTTCGCCACAAGTGGTTTTAAAAAACAGTCAATGTATTCCCCCAATCTGGAAAATAAGGAATTGATACCACTTATTATTGGTCTTCCTGGGGGTTTCTCTAGTCGTTTGTGTATTTTTGGTAGATAATACATTACTGGTGTTTTCGTGGACTCACATTTTAAATATTTAGCTTCCTTTTTATTTAAAATACCAATATCTCTCCCTTTCTTCACCAGATTTCTTAGTTTTTTTCCAAAAAGTCGCTTCGGATTACCTTTGAGTTTCTTGTAGGTGTTTTCCACCCTAAGGAGGTTCTGCATCTCTTCCTCATAATCTTCCTTTTTTAGTATGACCAGACCGCCCCCTTTGTCCGCGGGGCGTATAACTACCTGATTTATTTTTCCAATCTCTTTGATCGTTTTCCAAACGTTTCTATTTCTAGGTTTCTTCCTTTCCAGTTTTGCAAGGTCGTTTTCCACCATCTTCTTGAAGGCATTCATACATTGATCGCCGGGAACCTTAGGGTTAAAGATGGAATTGTTCCTGAGATCAGTGTGTTTAAAATTAGATGGTTCCCTTTCTCCTATCTTATCTTTGTTCAAGGCGTAGTGTTTCCTTATTCTTAATTTGCGCATAAACTTTTGTAGGTCAATAAAAACCTCAAACTTATCAATATTTTTCTCCGGTGCGAATTTCAATCCTAAATCTAAAATCTTTAGTTCCTCTTCTGTAAAAACAACATCACTCAAATTAAAAATTCCTTCCCCTAATACTCTCTTCTTCTCTTTCTTCTTCTTTCCTCCTCATTTTCCTCTTGTCTGTATCCTCTTTCGGTGTCCCTTGTAATATGATCCAGATCGCTGTCCTGGTATCTGTATGATCTGTTCCCTGTTTGCTGTGGATATCTGTAAGATCCGGTATTCCTCCTCTCTCTGTGTGTGGATGGATCTCCTCGTCTTTGGAAATCTCTGTTGTTCTCTGGTGGTCCTCTCCCCCCTTGTCTCCTGTAAGGGGATCGTGCCTTCCATCTCCCAGGTGGGCCACCTCTGTGAAAATCCCCATATTCCCTCGGGGGTTTTCTAAATTGTTGACTATTATACGTGCCATATTGTCTTCTATCCATCAGCGGTGAATACCTATTTTGGATAGGGACATTATACCTTGGGGTGGCTGGGGATCTACCACTCATGGGTTCTCGGGGGTATTCATCCCTTCCCCTTGTCCACGGTCCACTCCTTTGGCAATTGGGTGTGCGTGGTAATTCAGTGTGCCTTACATTGGGAATGTGTTCAAATCTGGTTTGTCGCAGAGTATCTGCTATCATATCCTCTTCTGTTGGGTTCTCGTCCACAGAGTTTTCTTCCAGTTCATTATTTGAGTCATTCGAATCATTGATTTCTTCTTGCCATTTATAAACCCTTTTGTTGGCATAATCTAGGACATCTCTCTTATATTTCTTCTGTTTTTTTGTTTGTATTGTCAAATCATATTTCTTTATGATATCTTGTAATTCTCTGTCCTTATCTTTATATTCTTGTTGGTCAATAAACGGAAGTAGCAGGTTTTTTATCTCTGTGATTCTCTCTTCTACTTTTCTTAGTTTGAAACGTCTCCTTTCTAATATTTTATGCAGGAGCTCGTTTTCACATCCTGAGAAGAAAGAATACCATTCTTCATTCAGAGATGGATCATCCAGGCTGTCATTTGGACTCAAGTCCCACCTCAGCCTTCTGGGTGTCATTTTCTCTTTGACATACATCTCCAGAGTACCAATATCCCACCACACCACGGCACTTTATCACCTAAGAAGATTTTTCTGCACAATTGTTATGAACTTTTCTTGCACCAAACAACATATGGTTTTGCGATTTTTAGCTGCAATTTGGACACATTATCAATGATTTTTTATGCTTATAATTATTGCACATTTACACACTATTGGTTATGAACTTTTCTTGCACCAAACAACATATGGTTTTGCGATTTTTAGCTGCGATTTGGACACATTATCAATGATTTTTTATTGCTTATAATTATTGCACATTTACACATTATTGGTGGACAATTATTGTTTTTGGACATTTATTGTTTTTGGCACTTCATCACTTTATATTTGTTCATGTGAAGATGTATTTATGGTATTTAGAGATGCTGCTTGATATTTGCGATTCTTTGCATATATAATACTAATTTTCACCTGATCAAGGTGTTTTTGCACTAACATAAGGACAATTTTTTGTAAGTAATTTTTTGGATCATACCAAAAAATTTCACACTTTTTATCTTTACACTTTTATTTATACACTTGTATTTCTTGCTAATTTTTATTTATACTCCTAACACAGCGCCACTCCCTATACTTTGATCTATATTCTTTGGGGGATCACTTAGGTGTTCCCTTCCTATCTAGGGGGGCTGCAGGTGTGAGTCAGTCTATGAGCGCGGATTCGTTGATATATTTATTAATTTCTGGCTCCTACGGGTGCTAAGTAGAGATCTGCAGCTATGGACATTTTTGGGTATATGTCAAATAGGAAGATTGATGTAGGAGGGATTTTCAATCAAGAACAGGTGAATAATAGGCAGGACTTGACTGGGCTATTCAAGCAGTTAAGGCATACCCTAGAGAAACAGTTAAGGGTGTGGTGGGATATTGGTACTCTGGAGATGTATGTCAGAGAGAAAATGACACCCAGAAGGCTGAGGTGGGACTTGAGTCCAAATGACAGCCTGGATGATCCATCTCTGAATGAAGAATGGTATTCTTTCTTCTCAGGATGTGAAAACGAGCTCCTGCATAAAATATTAGAAAGGAGACGTTTCAAACTAAGAAAAGTAGAAGAGAGAATCACAGAGATAAAAAACCTGCTACTTCCGTTTATTGACCAACAAGAATATAAAGATAAGGACAGAGAATTACAAGATATCATAAAGAAATATGATTTGACAATACAAACAAAAAAACAGAAGAAATATAAGAGAGATGTCCTAGATTATGCCAACAAAAGGGTTTATAAATGGCAAGAAGAAATCAATGATTCGAATGACTCAAATAATGAACTGGAAGAAAACTCTGTGGACGAGAACCCAACAGAAGAGGATATGATAGCAGATACTCTACGACAAACCAGATTTGAACACATTCCCAATGTAAGGCACACTGAATTACCACGCACACCCAATTACCAAAGGAGTGGACCGTGGACAAGGGGAAGGGATGAATACCCCCGAGAACCCATGAGTGGTAGATCCCCAGCCACCCCAAGGTATAATGTCCCTATCCAAAATAGGTATTCACCGCTGATGGATAGAAGACAATATGGCACGTATAATAGTCAACAATTTAGAAAACCCCCGAGGGAATATGGGGATTTTCACAGAGGTGGCCCACCTGGGAGATGGAAGGCACGACCCCCTTACAGGAGACAAGGGGGGAGAGGACCACCAGAGAACAACAGAGATTTCCAAAGACGAGGAGATCCATCCACACACAGAGAGAGGAGGAATACCGGATCTTACAGATATCCACAGCAAACAGGGAACAGATCATACAGATACCAGGACAGCGATCTGGATCATATTACAAGGGACACCGAAAGAGGATACAGACAAGAGGAAAACGAGGAGGAAAGAAGAAGAAAGAGAAGAAGAGAGTATTAGGGGAAGGAATTTTTAATTTGAGTGATGTTGTTTTTACAGAAGAGGAACTAAAGATTTTAGATTTAGGATTGAAATTCGCACCGGAGAAAAATATTGATAAGTTTGAGGTTTTTATTGACCTACAAAAGTTTATGCGCAAATTAAGAATAAGGAAACACTACGCCTTGAACAAAGATAAGATAGGAGAAAGGGAACCATCTAATTTTAAACACACTGATCTCAGGAACAATTCCATCTTTAACCCTAAGGTTCCCGGCGATCAATGTATGAATGCCTTCAAGAAGATGGTGGAAAACGACCTTGCAAAACTGGAAAGGAAGAAACCTAGAAATAGAAACATTTGGAAAACGATCAAAGAGATTGGAAAAATAAATCAGGTAGTTATACGCCCCGCGGACAAAGGGGGCGGTCTGGTCATACTAAAAAAGGAAGATTATGAGGAAGAGATGCAGAACCTCCTTAGGGTGGAAAACACCTACAAGAAACTCAAAGGTAATCCGAAGCGACTTTTTGGAAAAAAACTAAGAAATCTGGTGAAGAAAGGGAGAGATATTGGTATTTTAAATAAAAAGGAAGCTAAATATTTAATATGTGAGTCCACGAAAACACCAGTAATGTATTATCTACCAAAAATACACAAACGACTAGAGAAACCCCCAGGAAGACCAATAATAAGTGGTATCAATTCCTTATTTTCCAGATTGGGGGAATACATTGACTGTTTTTTAAAACCACTTGTGGCGAAAGGCAGATCATACCTAAAGGACAGCACACAATTAATTAACGAATTGAAACATGTAACTGAGGTTAATGGGTGCATCCTTGCAACGATAGATGTGAACTTCCTCTATACCAGTATCATACAGAAACATGGAATAAAGGGGGTTGAGAAAGCACTCCGTGAAGATGGGAATCTCAAACGTGAACAGGTTGATTTTATTTTAGAGGCCCTGAAATTAGCGATGGAAAGCAATTATTTTTGGTATCAGAAAGATTATTACCTCCAGACTAAGGGCGTTGCCATGGGGGCTAAATACGCCCCGAGCGTGGCCAATTTATTTATGGACATGTGGGAAGCAGAACACATTTTTAAGAGATTACGTCCAGAGATTAAATTTTACCGTCGCTACATAGACGACGTGATCATTGTGTGGGAGGGCACGTCAGATTCCTTCCAGGAATTCTTAGGATTGATGAATCGGAACCAATATGGTATTTCTTTTAGTGGGAAATGCGATCCCCAAGAAATAGAGTACTTAGATTTACAAATTTTTAAAGAAAATAATGAGTTTTACACCAAAACCTTTTTTAAACAAACTGATCGCAATGGGTACATCCCGACTTCCAGCTGCCACCATCCCAAATGGAAGGAGAACATCCCGAAGGGTCAATTAATGAGATTGCGAAGAAACTGCCATAGAATTGAAGATTATTTTACACAAGCTGACAATCTGATTGAAAAATTTATTGCTAAAGGGTACCGAAAGGAACCCCTAGTGAGACAGAAGATGGAGATAGGCAACCTGGACCGCGACTCCCTACTGAGGAAGAAAGAAAAAGATAACAATCCCCCTGGGACGGACACGGCATTTATTACGGGATTTACCAACCAATATCGTTCAGTTGAACATATTATTAGGAAATACTGGCCGATTCGGAAATCCGACAGGACTCTGGCGGGGTTACTTTCAAAAAAACCAAGATTCATTTATAGGAAGGCCCCCAATTTGAGGAACCAACTGGTACATAATGTGATAGATCCACCTAAAACAATCAGACTTTTTCCCGAAATAAAAGGTTTTTTCAGATGCCAAAAATGCTTGCCATGTCGGGTAAGCAAGAAACAACCGAGGAAAAAATTATCTTTTAAATCGAGGTCCGGGGAAGAGTATCAGATTAGGGAACTAATCACTTGTGAAAGTACCTACGTCACATATCTGATTGAATGCCCCTGCCGATTACAGTATGTGGGAAGGACCACCAGGCCGCTTTTCATCAGGATCAGGGAACATATCAACAATATCTGAAAAGGTTTCCCAAAACACAATCTCTCGAGGCATTTCGACGAATTCCACAACAGGGACCCCACAGGATTGATTTTTTATGGCATTGATTTGATCAAAGATTACTGGAGGGGCGGTAATAAGAAAATAAAAATATCCCAGAATGAAACAAAATGGATTTACCGCCTGGGCAGTTTGGTACCAAGAGGCTTGAATGTGGATATAGACCTCAATTGCTTCCTGTCTAATTTTTAACATAGCTATTGTCCTTTATATCATCAGAGAATCTAGATAGTAGTAGATAGTAAGGATATTTGATTACCCAATAATCCTGTAATTTTTAACTTAATAATATGAACACCTATATATTACATCTAATCTCTTCATGGGATTAACATACACCCCATATATATCTGTAGTGCACTTTTTGTTTATCGGGTTCCCCAGAGATCAGGGTATAGTGTAATAACTGAGGATCATCCAATGGTAAACGGGTTTAAGGCCTCTCATTTTTGAAATTCCCTACCTCTCATATCTCTGACTACCCCCCCCCCCCCCCTTTTTGTTCCCCTTTTTGTCTTTTTTCTAAACACACGGGTATGGTTAGATTTTCTCATATAGTGGAAAGAATTTTAAGATTTTTTATTTTTATTTTTATTTATAATATTCATCTTTATTCTATTATTTAATACTTTTTACTTTTTTCTTGTTACAACAAGGACTCTTTTTATAATATATTTTTTGTAATTAATATTTTTTGGAATTTTCTGAGTTAAATAATAATATATTTTTGGGTTTTTCCCGTAAACATAATCCTTTTTTAATTTTTAAAGTATTTTTAATAAATATTTTTAATATATATTTTTTATCGTTATATATACATATTTTCTCTCCTAATATTCAAGACAATATAAGATTTCTATTTGGTTTGTTCCTCCTGAAAAACCGTAATGTACGGTGCTTTTTTATTGTAATAGGAATGTAATTGTAATAGGAATGTAATTGTATATATCTGAAACTGTTTAACATTCATGCTGTGATGTATATATTAATGAGTGGAGGTTATCGCTGCGGCTTTTGGAGTATTCGATTTGGGTACACCAGTAGAGGGCATAATGGAGCCGGACTATGCTCCTATAGTTTTTCCCCATTACTACATGCTCTGCTGGAGGCCTGTTCTACCTAGCAACCAATTATGCGATCAGGCCGCTGAACATGTAGGTTCGACAGCCGGGATACGATTGGCCGCAGCTATAGCTACACCTTCTATAAAGGACGTTGGGAGTGCCAAGATGGCAGCGCCTCCGATGACATCCGTGTGACGAAACGCGTAAGGCGGGACTATCTTGGCACGCACAACGTCCTTTCCGCGGATCGTGGTTCCGGAACTCTGACCGGTGGAACGCAAGCGGCGGTTCACGCTGACGCTGCGGCCCCGGACTACAGGGAGAGCACAGGAGACTGTGAACTCCCTCTCCTAGTTTGTAACACTTTTTAGATACTTTTTATCGCTAGTGTGTTACCAGCCTAAAGCGACTGGACTGTTTTTTATGCAAATAAATAGATATTTTTAAAAACAGAATCACGCTATGTGGATATTTTTCCTCAAAAAAATTTTTTTTTCAAGCAGATATCCAGTGGGGTCTTCTAATACCAAGGGACAGGAAGTCCCCACCTCTCAGTTTTGGGAATGGGATGCGTGGAAGGAAACTGACACCTATAGGACTGGAGTGAGAGGACCAACATTACACGCTCGTACCCCTGCAGGGGTGGAGCGCTCCGGTGAGTGCAACCACATTGGGGGGACCACCAGTTGTCACAGCACGGCACTTTATCACCTAAGAAGATTTTTCTGCACAATTGTTATGAACTTTTCTTGCACCAAACAACATATGGTTTTGCGATTTTTAGCTGCGATTTGGACACATTATCAATGATTTTTTTTTGCTTATAATTATTGCACATTTACACATTATTGGTGGACAATTATTGTTTTTGGACATTTATTGTTTTTGGCACTTCATCACTTTATATTTGTTCATGTGAAGATGTATTTATGGTATTTAGAGATGCTGCTTGATATTTGCGATTCTTTGCATATATAATACTAATTTTCACCTGATCAAGGTGTTTTTGCACTAACACAAGGACATATATAAAAAAATTTTTTTGTAAGTAATTTTTTGGATCATACCAAAAAATTTCACACTTTTTATCTTTACACTTTTATTTATACACTTGTATTTCTTGCTAATTTTTATTTATACTCCTAACACAGCGCCACTCCCTATACTTTGATCTATATTGCATAACCATGACACTCATGAAATGTATGGCGTCACACTCCTCCCGCCTCGGCCATTAACATAATGTCCAGCCAAGTTGCTTTTCTGAATGCTTTACTAAATGGCAATTAATGCCAAGTGAAGGGGGTCAGTCCTATTCATTAGCACTGCCCACACTATAGATGGCTGCAGAGGCCAGCCAGGGCAATCGGACAGCTGCCCCCATATGACACCTATGGAGGCCTCAGAAGAACATGGGTTCTTTCTTGTCCTCCGCTCCTTCTGAACGATGGAGACTGAACAGCGCAACCCTTGCAGGAAAGTCAACTACACCTGCCTACACACCCCTTGCATATGTGTGGCTGTTTGACAGCTTTCCCACTGGATAGCTCATGTGGGTTCTGTCTTGTTTTCGAACTCGCCTGAGCTCCTCCCTGCTTACCACCAATTATTGGAGCTCTCCACAGTTCTGCTGTTCCCATACACAACCCTTCTAGTAGCTCCACCTTCACTTTTTATATTCTACAAGGGGAAAGGAAGTCCAACCCAAACTGGCAGGAGACAGGGCAGAGACTACCTCAGAAGGGATACAAACCCCCTCTTAAATGCTCTCTGCATCTTCGAGGCCCACCCAACACCAAGACAAGTTCAGAAGAAAAAAAGGACCCAGCACATCAACTGACTGGCCTAAATACATCAGAAAAAGGTAAGTATAGAAAAAAAAAGCCAAAGCATGCAACAGGGGGAGTTAAAGTGTTTGTTACCGCAGCATTTCATATTCCTGATATGTGCCTGCTGTACCATGTACTTGTATGAAGATCTATCCTGTTCTCTTTGTATTGCCTCCTTTGTGTGAAATCCCTGGTGATTCTGCCAGTCCCTCTGCATTCTTATAAGAAAAAAACTGACCACACTAAGCAGGAGAACACACAGTGGTCAGTTCTCCAGCTATGCTGGGAACTCAGTGTGCCCTTCTCCAATAATCAGACTTGTCCTGACACGGCCCCACCCCTGCACAGCCTTTTATGGGGAAGATCAGCTGCTGCTGTTTCTCCTCCCCCAGTGCAGCTGAAAACAGAGGGAATGTGATCACTTATAAAAAAAGGGAAAAATTGATATTGGTATTGATAATGGCTTCTTTTTATTTATACAAAAATGTTTTGCCTTTTATTTCTACTTAAAACTGAATGTGTTGTTTTACAGGGTGATCGTTTACAAATACTTTAAGCCTGAAGTTGGGCTTTAAGGTGTATGCAAATGTTACCAATGAACTTCTCTTATATGATTCCTTTTGGTCTGCTGAATATAGCTTTGAAAGCTTTTTTGTTCAAATAATGTGAATAGAAATACCAGCTGATCTTGCCATAAACCATGTTAGCTGAAAAAACCCTGTGCTCTGTGCCTGTGCTGATTGTTATCTAGTAATTTGTTCTCAGCCATCTCTGAGGATTCCAGAACCACTCCCTCTTTGTTATTGATAACAGGAGAGGAGCAGAGTCCTGTAGTCCTGTCCTGCTTTTGTTACCAATACGGTGATCAATGATAATACTGTACAGTGTACTGATGGCACTGGATGAGAAGGGGTTAATATCAAGGGGCAATCAAGGTGTTAAACGTGTGCCTAACAAGTGTAATGTGTGCTGCTTTTACTTACAGATGTAGCACCCTCTAGTGCTAGAAATGTAGATCGTTTTTGTAAGTGTAGGTAAATTTATGCAGGCTTGGCTGGCAGCCAAGCCTGTCTGTTTTGTCCAGGGTTGGCAGAAATCCAGGGAGAGCTGGATGACTCACAGGTAGCATCGCTGAGACCTCCCCCTATTTCTAGAATGTACTAGAATCTTCTGGAAAGAGGGAGGTGAAGTAGGGTGGAGCTGCCTGGAGTATTCTGAGGGTCCTGACCAATCCCCAACTTGGATTGGCAGGATGCAGACCCCCTCATATACTCAGGGTCAGCGCAGCTGGGGAGGAGTTGTTTGGGTGGAAGCTGGAGATGGAGTGTTAGGCTGTTGTTGCCTTTGAGGGAGCTCCCCAGTCTGGGGGGTGGCCTTGGGCCTGGGCTCATGTGTTTGACAGGGCCTTCCTAAAACCATGGAGGTGTCCTGGCACTGGGAGCAGAGAGGACAGCGGGAGGACATGCCAGGCAAGTCTCCAGGAGGAACAAGGAACAGCCAAGAGGGCTGGTGAGTGGCACACAGTCAGGAGGACTGGGAGGCACACCTGAGAGGACTGGGATGGAGCAGTCTGGGATGGGTGCAGGAGGACTGTGGTGGCACAGGCAGTGGAAAGAGGCAGCTACAACCAGGAGGGCTGGCAGGGCCTGAAGAGGTGGTACTGGGATCAGTAGCCATATGTGGGACAGCTAGCACTAGGACTACCATACTTTGCTACACCATAGGGGCCCATGGTCTCTGCCTGCAAAGGGCTAGCTTTGGGCCTGGCTGAGCCAGTGTCAGGCCTCAACAACAGTGCTAGCTGGTCCTGGGGGTGATAGTCTGCAGTCAAGTCTATGTGCTGGAGGTGAAGAGGAGAGATTGTATATATCGGAGGTGTATATAGTTAGTCCCTGCATTTTCTATCTTCAGTCAAGTTGGCATCCCATATTTACCCTATCCCCATCCAAGTTATATCCGCTCAATAAAAAAACCACAAAAACAAAGTACAAGGACTGATTCTTGACTAAAGCGCGTCTGGAAATTCATGTGCCTGGCTGTGCGGGGTGGGAGACAGACCACAATTACCAGCAGCCCCTACGGCAGCGCTGTATCTTGGCCTAGGCCAACAAGGCCCAGGCCTAGGGCAGCACTTTACAGGGGGGGCAGCAAAAAAGCTGCTCACTCCCCCCAACCCACACAAAAAGAAGCCCCTTCTCCCGCCTCCCGCACAAAAACATACAGCTCAGCCCATACAAACCAGTGACAGACTGGCAGCAGTTGTCCACTGGTATTCCAATGTAATCTCACATGGAGCAATTACCTGGGGTTCGGGACAGATGATCACTCCAGGACACAAACAGCTTATGTCCAAGGACAGTCGTCTGTCCCTTACCATAGATAATCATTCCATAAAGTGATTACATGTAAACATTGAGGATGGCTGCAGCTGCTGTCAGCCCTTCATTGCTTTGAACAGCCTGAGCAGCTTCAACTGTCTTCAAGCACCTGAAAATCCAACTGCAGGAGTCCACTGCAGTTAAGGTGGAGCTCTAAGAGCAAAAGATGGAGCATCAAGAGGAAGGGGTGTGGTTTACAGATGACAGGGTGGGCATTAAACAGGAAGGGGTGTGGCATTAACAGGAAGGGGTGGTCACAGTTAAATTAGAGGGTGCATGAGTCAGGCTTAGGGCAGCACAAAACCTAAATACCCCACTGACCTACGGGGGTACCGCTACACAGATCTGTCTGCTTTTTCTCCCGTGCATGCACGTCGCTAAACCAGGAAGTACATCGTGACCCGCTCACAGTATATCTAGGGTTGACAAGCAGTTAAATTCAATATTATAAAAATACTGTAGCTACATTCATTGAAATGCACTCTAGTTTCCTTTTAAAGTGGAGTTCCACCCACTTTTTCAACTCTTCAGCATCCCTCACTAAATTGTGCACTGTAAACGAATTGGATATTTTTTTATTTTTTTTCTCAGCACTTACTGTATATCTGCTGTATTCATTTTTCACTTCCTCCTCCCTGGCCGTGGCCCATCGCATCATTTCCTGTTTGCAACGCCTTCTGGGAAGGGGCGGCAACTTCCTCTGACACTGCTGTTGCTATGGAAACCTGACCTGAAACCTATTACACTGCTTGTGCTGAACTGAGCATGTGCGAGATCTGCAAGGATGAGATCCAGGAAGAAATACAGTCTGGCTTCAGATGCCCACACTTAAGATGGCCACGGCCTGCTGTAAGTTTATAAAATAACAAACTACTGCTATAAACTAACAAAACAGACCTTAGTTTACAGACTAACTTTACTAGAATACATTAAGCTTGTGTATTATAGGGGGATTTTTATTTAAAAAGTATAATTTCGGCTGGAACACCACTTTAATATTACTGTTTCAAATGTTCCTGTAAAATAACTAGCATGCTATTCTGAATATTAGTCCAAGTAGCCGAGTCATTTGGGCATTTTTTTGACACTTTCCATGCAAATAAATTGTTCTTGAGGGAGATCCTGGCTAGTAGCTGATTGGTTTGCGGGATTTGATATAAAAGGTTTTACACTCATGAACTACGGTACATCTGCCTGCAACACAAACGAGATTATTTTGCAAGGTCATTTGCATGTATTGTAATGAACAGGATTGCACTGAGGATTGTATCAGTCAAGTATAAATATTTATACATCAGTTCTGTCATTAGTAAGGTTATTTGGGGTGATCACGAAAAATATGGAGTACTTTACTAGATGTCTAAATGTGTTTAGTGACTTGAGATAAATGAATTTGGTCATCTGGAAAAAAGGGAATCTGATGTGGATTGGGCACTTTTTGAAGTACCCTGCTATTCCTGAATCTTTGAAAAGTTTGCTCTGCCCATTTGTCTTCAAACAGCCAATTAACCACTTAAGGACCGGAAGATTTTCCCCTTAATGACCAGGCCATTTTTTGCGATACGGCATTGCGTCGCTTTAACTGACAATTGCGCGGTCGTGCGATGCTGTACCCAAACAAAATTGACGTCCTTTTTTTCCCACAGCTTTCTTTCGGTGGAATTTGATCACCTCTGCCATTTTTATTTTTTGCACTATAAACAACAAAAGACAGACAATTTTGAAAATAAAACAATATTGTTATTTTTATATTTTTTGCTATAATAAATATCCCCCCCAAAAAAAAAGAATTCTTTCTTCAGTTTAAACCAATATGTATTCTTCTACATATTTTTGTTAAAAAAACCCGCAAAAAGCGTATATTGATTGGTTTGAGCAAAAGTTATAGCGTCTACAAAACAGGGAATAGATTTATGGCATTTTTATTTTTATTTTTTTACTAGTAATGGCGGTGATTAACAATTTTTAGCAGGACTGCGACATTGTGGCGGACAGATCGGACACTTTTGACATTTCTTTGGGACCAGTGACATTTATACAGCGATCAGTGCTATAAAAATGCACTGATTACTGTATAAATGTCACTGGCAGGGAAGGGGTTAAATGTGTTCCCTGGGAGGTGTTTCTAACTGTGGGGGGAGGGGGCTGACTGGAGGAGGAGGAGAGAGATCGCTGTTCCTAATCACTAGGAACAGACGATCTCTCTCTACTCCCCTGACAGAAACTGGGATCTGTTTGTTTACATTGACAGATCCCCGTTCTGTCTCTCTGTGGAGCGACCGCGGATGGCCGGCAGACATCGCGGTAACCGGCCACACGCATCAGCTCCCCAGGCATGCAGCGGCAAGTTGTTGTCGCAAGTGGTTAAGGAAATAAGAATGCACACTTAGATGCATTCCTTCTTTATTTTCCTGTAGCTATACCTATGCAGGCACTGCCGCAGTCTGCGATCTCCAGTGGTTACAGGAGTGCAGTTCAGTGTACATATTACTTATGGCTCCCAAAACCGGGGCTTAACTTGCTGTACTAGTAGAAACTGTTCAGTTTGCAAAGTGTATTCATGCTTAGCTTAGGGAATAGGGTGAATATGTGATTGCAGACTGATTTACTAAAAAAAGTTAGCTCAATAAATTGTGTGACAATGCACTTGAATCATAGGAATAGCAAATTCCTTTTCCCCAGCATGTGCAGATGAAATAAGTAAACAGAAATTTGCTTTCAACACAATAGGATAGGTGAAGTGAATATTCACACAATCTATTGAGTAAAGATTTTGAAGTCCTTTGGTAAACCAGCCTCATTAAGTCAAGTGCAAAACAAATAAAAAGAATACATTTTTTTTTTTACTTAACATAGAAAAGTGATGGTAGAAAAAGATTAGTCCATTGAGTCTGCCCATTTCATTTTTTTAACTTTTTTTTTTGTTAACTGTTTTTGGGTATACATCTATGTTTGTCCCAAGCATGTTTGAAGCCATTTAGTGTTGACTATCTCACCACCTCTGCTCAGGACCGTCTTTAAGGCAGGGCAAAAGGGGCAGCTGTCCTGGGCCCTGTCATTGTTGTGGGGCCCAAAGCAGCTGCCTCATACTTGCCAACTATCCCAGTTTAAATTCCCTTGTCCTTTGAAGTTTTAGTCCTGTGCTGTGTTCCAATATCTCAGTGTGAAGTTCTGGTACTAATGCTGACCACCTCTGCCTTATTGTTGTCTACAGGTGACTCACCTGCAGGCCCTGTGTTTACATCTAAATAACCGGCATTCATATGTAAATAGTGGCGGCATTCATAAGTAAATAGCTGAGGCCGGCAGCATTGATATGTAAATAAACGCGGCATTCATATGTATATCATGCCCCCCTGCAGTGAGGGGATGATGTGCTATAACCTCTAGCAACCAATCAGTAAGCAGTAATACTGTACAGTAATCTCTAGCAACCAATTAACAAGCAGAAATCATTTGCTGTAGCCACTAGCAAATAATCAGCGAGCCGTAATGTGTGCTGTAACCTCTAGCAACCAGTCAGTAAGCAGTAATGATATGCTGTAACCGCTGGCAACCAATCGCAATTGCTGTCTGATCTGATACAGTAAACTGATTTTAAGTCTAGCTGCTATTTATTGTATGTCTCAGAGCAGGTGGAGAGTGAAATTGCATGGGGGGGGCCTAGAAAATTTTTGCCCAGGGTCCAATCAATATTAAAGGCGGCCCTGCCTCTGCTGGAAGTTTATTCCAAGCATCAAGTACCCTTTCAGTAAAATAATACTTTCTAAGATTAGTTTTGAACATTCCTCCGGTAGGTTTGAGGTAAGGTCCCCGTGTTCTTGATTTTGGTTTCATATTGAAAATCCTGCCCTCCTGAACCTTATTTACCCCCTTGATGTATTTAAAAGTTTCAATCATGTCTCCCCTTTTCCTTCTTTCCTGCAGACTGTACATATTATGTTCCTGAAGTTGCTCTCAATATGTTTTGTCCCCTAGACCATTCACCATTTTTGTTACTCGTCTCTGGACTCGTTTCATTTTATCAATATCTTTTGATAACTAGGGATGGGCTGAACACCCCCCCTCCCGAGTGCAAAATGACATTTTGTAAAGGAAACAAAGTCATTTAAAAGTACTAGCGCTAGCGCCAGCTATAATGAATTGACGGTCCGGCAATACACATAAAAGTTCATTGATAAAAACGGGGGTCCCTCTCAAAATCCATACCAGACCCTTATCCGAGCACGCAACCTGGCAGGCCGCAGAAAAAGAGGGGGACGAAAGAGCACCCCCCTCCTGAACCGTACCAGGCCACATGCCCTCAATATTGGGAGGGTGCTTTGCGGTAGCGGCCCCCCCATAGCACCTTGTCCCCATGTTGTTGGGGAGAAGGGCCTCATCCCCACAACCCTTGCCCGGTGGTTGTGGGGGTCTGCGGGCGGGGGGCTTATCGGAATCTGGAAGCCTCCTTTAACAAGGGGACCCCCATATCCCGGAACCCCCCTGTGTGAATTGTTAATGGGGTTCAAATGTACCCCTACCATTTCACAAAAAAAGTGTCTAAAAGGTTAAAAAAGACAAGTGACGTTTTTTGACAATTCCTTTATTAATTTCTTCTTCTTTACCCACTTCTTCTTCCTTCTTCTTTCTTCTCGTCTTCCTTCGGTGTTCTTCTTCTTCCTCCATCTTCTTCTTCCCCTGCTTCGTCCTCCGCTTCTTCCTCCGGTCTTCTCATCCGGCATCTTCCTCCGGCTTCTTCTCCGCTTCGTCCTCTGCACGATCCGCCACAGTGGGAGTCTTCCGCTGTGTGACGCTTCTGTTCAGGTGACAGTTCTTATATAACGGAGGGCGGGGCCACCTTGTGATCCTACCCCCTCTGACACACGGGGACTTCCCTATGGCTTTCCCCGTGTTGTCAGAGGGGGGGCGGAGTCACAAACGGGTGACGGGTTGAATTGTTGCAGACTCCAAGGTAGCACTCTAAAAATCCTGTTTTACTGTGTGTTTCATACTGCAAAAATCTTTTTGGGATGTGGTGCTGCCAGTCACCCCTCGGCGTCATTATGTTGATTATTTATGCTGACCACCAATGTAAGGGAGGGGGATTCTTTCTACTGAGCACCACTGTGGGAGGGGGGGGGTCATTCTTCCCACTGACCACCACTGTAGGAAGGGCTTATTTTCCTCTGTCCCCTTATTGGTGGGAGGAATTCTCCCAAGTGTCATTAGAGAGTTATTCTTTCCACTGACCACCAATGTAAGGGAGGCATTCTTCCTGCTGACCAAATGGCATTTTTTTTCACTGACCATCAATATAAAATGGGTATTCTTTCCACTGACCACCATTGTAACAAGCATTCTTCCCACTGATCACCACTATAAGGGGGCCATTCTTCCCACTGACTACCAATGTAAGGGGGGCATTCTTCCCACTGATCACCACTATAAGGGGGCCATTCTTCCCACTGACTACCAATGTAAGGGGGGCATTCTTCCCACTGATCACCACTATAAGGGGGGCATTCTTCCCACTGACTACCAATGTAAGGGGGGCATTCTTCCCACTGACTACCAATGTAAGGGGGGCATTCTTCCCACTGACTACCAATGTAAGGGGGGCATTCTTCCCACTGACTACCAATGTAAGGGGGGCATTCTTCCCACTGACTACCAATGTAAGGGGGCATTCTTCCCACTGACTACCAATGTAAGGGGGGCATTCTTCCCACTGACTACCAATGTAAGGGGGGCATTCTTCCCACTGACTACCAATGCAAGGAGGGCATTCTTCCCTCTGACCACTTCTCCATTTTAAGAACTTGCACGTATTAGGCTAAGTTGTGTTGAATTTTGAACGTGTTCAAGTAGAATCAATGAACACCCCTCAAAACCCACTTTTTTTTGTTTGTTTTACAATAATAAAATGGGATAAGAACACTTTTGAAAAGATTTTCCCAAATATGTGCAACAATATCACTTTTGGTCATCACTTTTTCTTATAATATAATATTATTGATCAGATTTATTTTATTTTATTCTACTTTATTTTATTTTGCTTTTTTAACTTTCTCATCCTTTTTACTCAGGTTAATTGGGTATGGACAAAATTTCAAACTGTTCATCCATGTTTAATAAATGCATTAAGAGTGTGACATAATATTATATAGTTTGTATATACTGTTTTTACCTTTATACACAGTATATGTTTTGTTTGATATACTCTGTCTTGTAACCTTTAATTTGTAAATCTTCTCCAGAAAATATAAATTTTTGAAAAAAAAAAAAAGAACACGTTTGATTCTTTGCAACCGCACCTCAAACACGATTTAAATGCCATAGGTGCTTTTATGGTGCATTTTTACTTGTGTGGCATTTCAATAGAAGTGAATAGTGACTGCTGCAAAGCATCAATACCTGCCAAACCCTACAAACAGCATTATTTTTGCTGAGTGTTTTTAAAAAGCGTTGAATGCACTCCTAAATACACAAAACATAACTGGATATTAAAGCTTGTTTTGTTCTTGTTTTTTTTTCAAATAAAAAACATGTTATACCTACCTGTTCTGTGCAGTGGTTTTGCACAGAGCAACTCAGATCAGGAAAGTAAACTGGCTCTTTGTTTGAAAAGCATGGATACCCCTGGTATAGGGTTTGGTATATGGAGGTTTTCTATTTATTTTTTTATTTATTCTGTTACTGAAATAGATGGACTTGCGTCTTTTTTTATTTATTCTATTGGTTGAGCCAGATGGATTTGAGTCGTTTTTATTTATTCTATTGGTTGAACCAGTTGGATTTGAGTCTTTTTTCAACCTAACTATGTACCAGACTGAAAATCAAACCATGAACCTAGTAATGGAGCTGGACACAATCAACTAATCATTATGCAAATGTAAATTAGAGTGGACTCACTCTTTTAGGTAAATTGTGGTAATATTTCTCATTAACTACATTTGAGTCTTTTTAATTTATTCTGTTGGTTGAACCAGATGGATTTGAGTCTTTTTTATTTATTCTGTTAGTTGAAATAGATGGATTTGGGTCTTTTTTATTTATTCTTCTGGTTGAACTAGATGGAGTTGAGTCTTTTTTATTTATTCTAATAGTTGAACTAGGTGAACTTGAGTCTTTTTTCTTTATTATATTGGTTGAACCAGATGGATTTGAGTCTTTTTATGTATTATATTGGTTGAACCTGATGGATTTGAGTCTTTTTTTATTTATTCTATTGGCTGAACCTGATGGATTTGAGTCTTTTTTGATTTATTCTATTGGTTGAACCTGATGGATTTGAGTCTTTTTTTATTTATTCTATTGGTTGAACCTGATGGATTTGAGTCTTTTTTGATTTATTCTATTGGTTGAACCTGATGGATTTGAGTCTTTTTTGATTTATTCTATTGGTTGAACCAGATGGATTTGAGTCTTTTTTATTTATTCTTCTGGTTGAAATAGATGGAGTTGAGTCTTTTTTATTTATTCTATTGGTTAAACCTGATGGACTTGAGTCTTCTTTATTTATTCTATTGGTTGAACCAGATGGATTTGAGTCTTTTTTATTTATTCTATTGGCTGAACCAGATGGACTTGAGTCTTCTTTATTTATTCTATTGGTTGAACCAGATGGATTTGAGTCTTTTTTATTTATTCTATTGGTTGAACCAGATGGATTTGAGTCTTTTTTATTTATTCTATTGGTTGAACCAGATGGATTTGAGTCTTTTTTTTATTTCTTCTATTGATTCAACTAGATGGACTTGAGCCTTCTTTCAACCTAGGTAACAGGCTAAAAATCAAACCGTGGACCTAGTAATGGACCTGGACACAATCCACTAATCTTTATGTAAACATAAATTAGAGTGGACACACCCTTTAAGTAAATTGTGGTAAAATTTCTCAATAACTACACAGAGAAAGCCACAGAGCGAGCTACGTGACATCACTAAGATCACCTTAGTATGTTTTATTTATGTTACATAATATCCATTTACATAGCGGAGAGGCTTCAGCTATGTTTCCACAAACTTCTTTCCAGTCCATTAACAGTATTCTTATCCCAACAGCTGAGATTGTTCTCATAGAATCTTCCAAAAGACGTCACCATCTTGAGCGTTCAGAGTTTAAATACTTCTGGTTGTTTAACAGTTCTTCTTTTTATTCTAGTTATTAAAAACAAACAGAAATACAATGCTTAGACTAAACAGGATGCAATTCACAAAACTGTCATTTACAAGGAAACAGTGTCTTGCATGTTACTGGTGTGATTTGATATTTAGTGATGTGAAAATTGAGAAGACACATGCAGAAAAAGTCTTCAAGCTATGCATGTAAGCTCCAACAGATGGCGCCCAACCAACATTCCCACCAACCTTTATGCTATTCCAGACACGGGAACATTTATTAATGCAATTGTCTATCAAATATTATACATTCTGCCTGGAAAAAAAAGTTGGAAATAAAGTATAACTAAAGTCAAAACTTTTTTTAGTTTTGGATAGAGTGGAGAGGGATTAGAACATCTGTCAGGCTTTTCTTGCTGTCTGTTACCCTCTCTATTTGCTCTGTTTACTGTTATCACCGAGACTAAAAGTGAAAGACAAACCCAGACTTTGGGTTGTCACCAGAACAGGAACAGAGGGGAAATCTTCCAACGGGGAGTCTGACTGACAACCAGGAATTTCCATCACTGTGGATTTCTTCTCACTTCTTGATTGGTTATGGGACAGGAAGTCAAGGGAAATCTCCCCAATGAGACTCAGATGGCAAAAACAAAAAAACTCTACTCTATCCAAAGTGAAAAAATAAAGGTTTTTTGTTCTATTTCAATTTATGGGTCTGTTCTGGAACCAAATTGACACGGCTGATTTGATAATGCATTTAGCCTCCATTCACACTGGTGCACCCCATTGTCAGCAACGGAACCTTTCAAATTGCTACAACTCATGTCACGGCATCTTTGAACAAGGTTCCTGCACTACTTTTTGCTGATTTCTATGAGACTTTCATAGTTTTTTGTTAAACAAAGTCGTAAGCCATAACGATATCGGAGGTGCAAATCGCACTGAGCATTGAAATTGCGCCGAAGTAGCACAATTTCAAAGC
The DNA here is from genome assembly GCF_042186555.1 of Aquarana catesbeiana. Lineage (NCBI taxonomy): Eukaryota > Metazoa > Chordata > Amphibia > Anura > Ranidae > Aquarana > Aquarana catesbeiana. The sequence goes on along the minus strand of NC_133328.1, from coordinate 604,024,296 downwards.
CGCACCAGTGTGAACCAGAGCTTAAAGTTAAGGGCTTAAACCCTTGAATATACCCAGGGAAGTGACTGGCCTCAGGTGATACACAGAGATTAAATAAATCCTCTTATTATTATTATTATTATTATTATTATTATACAGGATTTAAATAGCGCCAACAGTTTACGCAGAGCTTTATCCTACATAAGTTGTATCTGTCTATCTGCAGTCTTCTCTACAAACATTCAAAGTGCATAATTTATAAAGCTTGTCTGAACTGTCAGAAAAAAAAGGACAGAGACTGAAATTGCACTCTGCACTCTCTGGGTAAGGGCACACCCTCCTTCACACAGCACACAGGAATTGAGCTGAGGCTTTCAATCACAGTCTGTGTGCTGGAGGTCTCTCTCCTTTCATCTCTTGGTGTCAGGAAAACTTGTCAGAAGTGGCTAATAAAGATAGCAGAGGAATGAGGGAGCAGACAGAAATGAAACGTAGTCCTCTTAATTGAGACAAGTACACACTATAGAGGGATATGCTTTGTTCATACTTCATGTCTGAGGTTTACAACCACTTTAAATAATAACTGTACATCTATTTTTTTAGTTGTTCCCCCAAATGTGAGCACTTTAGTTCCCCTTCACACATGCATACTGAGTACAACAAGGTAAAGTGCAGAATCAAGTTCCTGCGTTTAAGTTGTTCAAGTGCTGTATGCATGTAAGGTTTTTGTCACCTGCACCATTCCCTCCTCCGCGTTCTGGGAAAGCGCCAATGTGCGCGTGTTTCTTAAAATGTGCCAAAACACGCATCGCACTTCAGTGCCATTGTATCTTAATGACACCCCAAACAGGACTAGTGGACGCACACATTGTTACGCGACAGAATGCACAAAAGAATGCACCAAACCATAAATAAACATCTCTAAACCATCAAGTACTTCTTGAAACAAATCTCAACATGTGCTCCGCAAAATGTGCGTGGTGGACTACAAAACATCTCCTTCCCAGAACACAAAACCCGTGCTCGCTTGGTGCTCACACTCAAATTGTGCACTCATCAGACCTCCTTGACCCTCTTAACTCAATAAGTGGGTCCACAGTAGCTTAGATTTATGCTATTCTTCCAGGCAGCCTCCCAGCCTTCCAAGTCACCTCCTTCCAGCTTTTAGCCCCCGATCATATCGGCGCGATTTGACATGCCAAATCACAGCCTATTGCCGGCAATGGCACTGTCCCAATCGGTGCGATGCCGACTTTGCAGCGACGCACCGATTTCCAAAAGTAGTTCCTGCACTACTTTAGGCGACTTCGGGGGTGATTTCAATAGACATCTGGGCATGAACTCGCACTGAAATGCAAGTTTGAAATCAGCTAAACTTGCACAATTTCAAACCCCCGTTCAATGTGAACGAGGGCTTATGCCGCGTACACACGATCGTACTTTCTGGCATACTTGGTCCGGCACACTTTCCGACGGACTTTGTCCGCCAGGTGCGCCGGACTTTAAAATGGAAGGACTTGCCCACACATGACCGGACTTTCTGGCGGGCTAAATCCGCCCGTCTTTCCGACGGACGTTCACTGGAGTTACGGCGGACTTTCAGAATGAACGGACTTGCCCACACATGGACAAGTCCGTTCATTTTGAACGTGACTCAGGTACGACGGGACTAGAAAAGGAAGTCAATCTTGCCGCTTTTATCGGCGAGATTGACACCTTGCGAGCCCCGTCGCTGGGCATACCAGGCCCTTAGGTCTGGTATGGGTTATAAAGGGAAGCCCCTACGCCGAAAAAACGGCATGGGGTCCCCCCTAAAATCCATACCAGACCCTGATCCAAGCACGCAGCCTGGCCGGTCAGGAAAGGGGGTGGGGACGAGAGAGCGCCCCCCCTCCTGAACCGTACCAGGCCGCATGCCCTCAACATGGGGGGTGCCTTGGGGGAGGGGGGCCCTGTGGGGCCCCCCCCCCAAAGCACCTTGTCCCCATGTTGATGAGGACAAGGGCCTCTTCCCGACAACCCTGGCCGTTGGTTGTCGGGGTCTGCGGGCGGGGGGCTTATCGGAATCCGGGAGCCCCCTATAATAGGAGGGCCCCTAGATCCCGGCCCCCCACCCTATGTGAATGAGTATGGGGTACATGGTACCCCTACCCATTCACCTAGGGAAAAAGCGTCAATAATAAAACACACTACACAAGTTTTTAAAATAATTTATTAAACAGCTCCGGGGGGGTCTTCCTCCGGCTTCGGGGGTCCTCTTCCGGCTTCGGGGTCTTCTTCCGGCTTCGGGGGTCCCTCCGGTTCCTCTTCTCCCGGCGTCCGGTTGGTTCTTCTCCGCTCTTCTTCTCCCTGTGTTCCAGTTCTTCGGCCGGCTCCTCTGCTGTCTTCAGGCTGCTCTTTTGCCAACGGAGGTCCGGACTTCTGGGCTTCTGGGCTTCTTGTCTGCTTCCCTCTTCTCTTCTCCATATGTTGACACGACGGTCTCTCTGGCTGGACTGCTCTCTGAGGTCTCCGTTGTGACTTATATACGCGGAGACCCCGCCCCCTTATGATGTCACAGTCCCTGAGCATGCTGGGACTGTGACGTTTTAGGGGGCGTGGTCACCGGGTGATGTTGACCGTCGCGATCACCGCCGAGCTCCCAGGATCGCTGGTGACACACCGAAAACCGGGATCTGTGTGTGTAAACACACAGTTTCCGGTTCTCTGAGGGGAGAAGAGATTGATCGTCTGTTCATACAAAGTATGAACAGCGATCTTTCATCTCCCCTAGACAGTCCCATCCCCCTTCAGTTAGGACACAGAGAGGGAACACAATTAACCCCTTGATCGACCCCTAGTGGTTAACCCATTCCCTGCCAGTGACATTTTTACAGTAATCAGTGCATTTTTATAGCACTGATCGCTGTATAAATGATATATAAATAAATATAAATGGTCCCAAAAATGTGTCAAAAGTGTCTGATGTGTCCGCCATAATGTCGCAGTCCTGAGAAAAATCACAGATTGGCACCATTACTAGTAAAAAAAAAATTTATAATAAAAATGCCAGAAAACTATCCCCTATTTTGTAGACACTATAACTTTTGCGCAAACCAATCAATATACGCTTATTGCGTTTTTTTTTTTACCAAAAATGTGTAGAAGAATACATATCGGCCTAAACTGAGGAAAAAAATTGTTTTTTTTATATATTTTTGGGGGATATTTATTATAGCAAAAAAGTAAAAAATATTGCGTTTTTTTTCAAAATTGACGCTCTTTTTTTGTTTATAGCGCAAAAAATAAAAACTGCAGAGGTGATCAAACACCACCAAAAGAAAGCTCTAGTTGTGGAGAAAAAAAGGACATCAATTTTTTTGGGTGCAACGTCGCACGACCACGCAATTGTCAGTTAAATTGACGCAGTGCCGAATCACAAAAAGTGCTCTGGTCAGGAAGGGGGTAAAATCTTCCAGGGCTGAAGTGGTTAAAGAGCCTGACAGGGTGGCTTTTAAAAACAAAAAATTAAAAAATTGCAACATTCATATATTCAAAATGACAGGCTCCCTTTATATTATAGAATGAGATATATTATTGCTATATGAATTGGATATAGATGATGCATAGACAGCACATCATACTTTACATAGTAATAGTTATGTCATTGGTAAAATATGTAGCCACATTCCTAATAGAAAGATCCTAACATAAAAGAACGGAGAGATAGGGGCTCAGCCAATATTTGCAGAACGGTGAAAGATTGCGTATTTTAGCATCCCAGCTGCTCACAGAATATAGATGAAGGCTGATTTAGGCTGGGAACACCTGCTAAGCCCCTCATACACGAGGCTGACAATGAGACAAGAGAACGGACTGGCCTTGTCCTGCTGTGCTTACCAAGCCACGTAATGTTCATTATCCGGATTCCTCCAGTAAAGTTCATTTAGTTTTGTCTCATGACAGATCACAAGAAGTTTGAACGTGCTTTCATTCCATTAACTAGCATTAGCAATGCATACTGCAATACCCAGAAAGAAGTTTTATTTCAGCCATATTCAGACTATGGTTTCGCATTCTTACAGCATTTATGATTTAACCTTTTCGCTGCCAGAGCTATTTTTGAGGGGAGGGGGTTTGCATACATGTTTGAAAAATAATTTTAGGCCCAAAGATTAGTTGAAATCCCCTAAACAGACCCTGAAGAATAGAACATTTTTTTATGTCACATGATATAAGCGCAATGGCTTATAAAGAGCAACATTTCAGTAAAAAAATACAATAAAGTTAATATTAAGAAAAAGTGTGTAGCGCTAAAAGTAAATGAACAGCAATTAGATAAGAATACTGTGTTATAAATGGACAGAACATTGAAATAAAGTCCAAAAAAAAAGTGCTAAAAGTAAAAAAACAAAAACAAAGTGGAGAGAGAGAGAGAGAGAGAGAGCGGTATATATATATATATATATATATATATATATATATATATATATATCATGACAATATATAATAATGACAATGTATGCTATGACCAGTAAAACACAGTCCAGAAGCCCAATCATGTGGATGGAAATCAACAATAAAAAAACAATGTAGGGAAAAATATAGATTTAAATGCACAGTCCCATGATAGGATCAGCAATATAAACTTATTGGTAAAAACAATAGTTCAGTGCAAAGATGTGCACAAAAATTTGGTGGTGACCTGAAAAGTGAAGAGGTGATCCAGTACAGTGCTCCAAAATCATCCACTGCATTCCTGTGAAATGGACACTCACCAGAAAAGCTGGCTGCCGTTACAGCAGCAAACACGCACTCAATGTAGAGCCGCCATCTGTTGTGGGGAAGACTGTTCAGCAACTCGCACCATTCAGATGTAGCTGTAGTAAATAAAGCTCACCCGGAGCCAGATGAAGTCTCCATAGTGTAGTATTTATTGGAATTGTAAGTTAAAAGCCCAAATAAAATGAATCATAAAAACATATGACAATGGGTGCCACTGAGTGCGTGTTTGCTGCTGTAATGGCAGCCAGCTTTTCTGGTGAGTGTCCATTTCACAGGGGTGTGGTGCATGATTTTTCAGCATTGTACTCGATCACCTCTTCATTTTTAAGTCACCACCAAATTTTTGTGCACATCTTTGCACTGAACTATTGTGTTTTTACCAATAAGTTTATATTGCTTATCCAATCATGGGACAGTGTATTTAAATCTATATTTTTCACTACATTGCTTTTTATTGTTGCTTTCCATCCACATGATTGGGCTTTAGCATTTTTTCACTTATAACACTTTTTTGGACTTTATTTCAATGTGCTGTCCATTTATAACACAGGGCAAAATTCTGCACCGAGAGGAGAGCACACCAAGAACCCCTCAGCTCTCCTCTCCTGCTGTGGCACCAGACAGTCTCTCTCTCTCTTTCTCTCTCTCTCCTCCTACCCAAGCTCCTTACACTAAATAAAGGTGAACTCTGACATCACTACTTCACAATAACAGGGAACTTTACCTACTCTACTTCACTGCTGCTGACATATGCCATACGTTAGTGGCAAGGAACTTGTTAAAGGGTTCTTAGGGGTTTTCTGTGTATGTGAAATCATTTCTCAAATCATATACTGTAGATGTGGCTTCTAGGAATAAGACTAATAATAAAATAAATAGATGTGCTACCTATACCAAGGCAATTTTCTAAGTGCGATGTAACCACCGTTTGCAGCTTCCTCTCTGCATCTGAATCTCATATAATTCACTTATATTGGCCATGTTGCAGAATCAGACTTTTATGCATGCAGACATCTGGCCCTTCTACTTAATTGCCTTGTAAACATACTGGAAGAAATGTGAACAATCCCTCTTTCTGAACTCATCTGGGCTGATATGACAACCACCATTTAAAGTTGTATACACATATTGGGCTCTTTGGGATTTCTTGCTTTCTAGTCCGTATGGTGAGCATCCTCGCTGGATAGAAGGTATCAGAACAGAAACAGATGAGAGGAAATGTGTTTCAGTTTCCTCAGTTTCCCTGTTTTATTTCAGCGATTTACTAATTAAATATGGTCGCTGGTGAGAAAAAGCTGACTAAGCTGTAGCTCCAGGGTTGAATATGAAAGTTATACATCCCTGTCACTAATACTAGCGCTCATAAACCCAAGAACAAAATTTGTATATATTGCAGCTTACCAGTCCTTAGATTCTACATCTGCTGCAGCATTTTTTTTTTGCTTTTCAAACATTTTTCCTTTATTTTCATCTGGTGATCCCGCCAATAACACACTTCCTGTCCTACGATAACAACGCTCACTAACTACACTGTATCTATGTAGAAGCAGTCTTGTCACCCTAGGACAGAAAGTGTGTTAGCAATACATTCTTACCAACACTATGTACCTAGATTACAGGACACCGTTGACCTCCCCATGGTCCAAATTCAATCTGTCCACTTTCTAGGTGGGTGCACCTAAACCACACCCACTTTATGGTTTAACCCAGTTTAGACCCTGCCTCTAAATATCTGGGGAGCACCCATTAGGCCAACTTTAAAGCGTAACTCCACTTTTGTTAAGAAAAAAAAACATTCCCCTCTGAGTGATCTATATACATTGCAAGGATTATAACAACCTTTGTTGCAGATTTCTACCTTTTGTAATTCTAAAGTAATCCCTATGTTCCTCTCGGCCTCTGTGATGAGTGGGTCTAATGGGAGTGGCTTCATAATTATCTATCAGGTGTGCACCTACACAGCATTAATGAGGAAATCTGCTGGGCCTGCATCCCCTTAAGCTTGATTCACACTAATGCGTTTTTTGATGCATTTTGCAGAAATGCAGGGAAATTTTTTAACATTGGTTTCTATGGAACATGTTCACATCAATGCATTTTTGTGCTTCTGCGTTTTTGGAAAGGGTCGGAGACTTTTTTTCCTGCAAAATACAGCGTTTTGCTTGTAATAGAAATCAATAGACCCGCATCCAAAACGCAAGCACTGCGTTTTTACAGCGATTTGCGTTTTGTGTCTAGTATGGGTTCGGAGGGGACCCCCATGCCAAATTTTTTTTTTAAATGGCGTGGGGGTCCCCCCAAAATCCATACCAGACCCTTATCCGAGCATGCAGCCAGCAGGTCAGGAAAGGGAGGGGACGAGCGAGCTCCCCCCCCTCCTGAACCATACCAGGCCGCATGCCCTCAACATGGGGGGATTGGGTGCTTTGGGCAGGGGGGGGGCTCTCCATTTTATTTTTAGCCGGCAATTCTTTTTTTTTTTACATTGAGCGGGAGCGCTGACAACTGATGACTCGTCGGTTGTTGAGGATGCAGAGGCCAGCTTCCTGGCCCCCTCCTTAACAACCAGCTATATACAGTGTAAAAAAAAAAAAATGCAAATCATGGCAAAATCGCTGTCAAGAAACGCGGCAAGCACTGCAAAAAGCACTGCAGAAACGCTCAAAAGCAACATGCATAGATGTGAATCGAGCCTTAAGGAAGACTTCAGGGCAGGTAGATACAACATATACAATTACCACATAAAGAAAATGCAAAGCTTCAGGCTGGCTCATACAGACACAAAATACACAGTACCAGACTCAGTATCAGGCATCCGTATTCCAGCTGTGCTGCTATGGAGTGAGCACAAGATAGAAAACCCTGGCAAAAACAAACCAGATTTGTGACTTTCTGTGTTCCTTTCCATTCAACAATTAATGACCATTTTGCAGATAGCTGTCATGCTGCATCACATTGACTGGACTGGTACGGTAGATATAAAAAGAACATACTCTGGCCTGCTTACCAATAGGTTTAATTTTCTGACCTCGAATAAGAAGAAGGTTTTTTAGAGGTAGGTATTAGTGTGTCCACATATGAACAAAGGGATGGTGTTTTGGGTTTTAATATTATTATTATTATTATTATACAGGATATATATAGCGCCAACATTTTGTGCAGTGCTTTACAACATCATAGCTCCCAACTGTCCCTGATTTGGAGGGACTGTCACTGATTTGGAGCAATGTCCCTCTGTCCCTCTTTCCTCCTCATTTGTCCCTCATTTTGGTCTGATCTATATAGTTGTATAAAAAATGCACTTTTTATCTTTCAAAAAGTGTTTCCCAGTGCTAAACCTTTCATCCAATTTCTAAATTGCTGCATTTGTACATTTTAAAAGCCAATATAAAGGAATAGTAGTGGTAAAAGAAAGCCCTTGTGGATTTAATTAACCTTTTTTTTGTTGTTGTTAATTCTCCTTTAAGGGGGTGTGGCAGGGGGCGTGTTCTATGCCTACATACGTTTGTTAGTAGGTGTCCCTCATTCCCATCTCAAAATGTTGGAAGGTATGCAACATGAAGGCAGACAGTACAGTTACAATACAATTTAAACAGGAGGAATCAGAGGACATGGGTTGGTTTTCAGTATTCTCAATTGTAGGGGGAATAATAGATAACAGATAAGGCTGAACTCCAGGCTAATATAAAAGACACAAATCAATGCCATTCTCTAACCATTAATACATCATTAAATGTATTATTTAAATGCAAGCAGTGTAAGTATATGATGTTGAGCTTGTATCATCCTCTTGTGGTTCCTCCATAGCAGGGCTGAGGGTAATAGAAGAGAAGCAGCACAAGAAGCCAATCAGTTCATGTGCTAACAAGAAGCTGGCTGATAGAAGCAGAGAGCACAGTGACATAAAGGTGAGCTCAATGGTGTACTGCTGATCTTTTCACTGTCCAGTAACAGGCTGAGGTCCAGGAAGACCAAGGATCAGTTGTGAATATAAACAAACCGCCCTCTCTCCTCAGGCCTAAATCTAGCATAGCTCCCAACTGTCCCTGATTTCGAGGGACTGTCCCTGATTTGGAACAATGTCCCTCTGTCCCTCATTCCTCCTCGATTGTCCCTTATTTTGGTCTGATCTATATAGATGTATATAAAGTGCACTTTTAATCTTTACAAAAGTGTTTCCCAGTGCTAAATCTTTCACCCAATTTCTAAATTGCTGCATTTGTTAATTCCAAAAGCCAATATAAAGGAATAGTAGTGATAAAAAAAAAACATGTGGGTTTAACTAATCATTTTTTTTGTAAATATCTCCTTTAAGGGGGCGTGGCAGGGGGTGTGTACTAAGCCTACATACTTTTGCTAATAGGTGTCCCTCGTTCCCATCTCAAAAAGTTGGGAGGTATGATCTAGTCCTCTTGTCTGAGAGCTCTTAAAGCAGAGCTCCAGTCTCCCAAGCAATTTTTTGATAAAAGCACCCCTGTGCTTCCTAGTACTTGTACTATGTTATTTGGATATTAGCATAAGAGTCCTCTTACTTGATCTCGGAAGCAGGCAGTGGCCATGAAGGATGTGGGCATCTGAAGCCCGCTCCTGTATATTTCCGGGATTCGGTGATGCTGGCTACCCAGCATGCACCTCCCAATCTTTAAAGTGAAGCCACTGAGCGGCTCTCTCTCTTCCTGACATAGCAATGGTGACATCGGTGGAAGTTCCTGCCCCGTTGCCATAGCAACCTGTCAATCTGGATATCCGGGCCTCCCATGCACGTCATTTCCGGCCTGGAAATAACATGAGATTTCATCACTAGGCGAATCGCAAGGACTTCTGGGATACATGACGCCGCTATCCCAGGAGCCCTTGCAAATGGCTTAGTGAGTTAATCGCCTAGGCGGTGGAAGTCGGAAGTGCTACAGAAGAAAAGTAAAAAAAAGGTATTTACAAAGAAAACAAAATATTTTATTGCCATTTTTTTATAGCACTCAGGATGGGCATGTACATAATTGTACTTTCAAAAAACGGGTGGAACTCCGCTTTAAGTGACATGACCTGATCTCTGATGTTTACTTTTTGGTCACTTGGAACAGTTCATCCCATATGGAGAGTTAATATTTATGTCATTGGGGGTCACAGTTTATGCTAGCATGTAAAATCGTTGCACAAGACCCCGTGAAGCTAATTGTGTACTCATAATTATGCTCATGCTTGTTGACTTTAACTTGCTTAACTTGCCAATATATTTCATAAAGTCTAATTCTTGTGGGCTTGTTAAAGAGGAGTTCCAGTCTGTAAAAAAAAAAAAAAAATAAAAGTCAGTAGCTACAAATACTGTAGCTGCTAACTTCTTTGTTATAAGGACACTTACCTGTCTAGGGATCCCGCGATGCCAGCACGCCTAGCCGATTCATTAATCAGCTTCGGGTGCAGCCTGTTTCCTACTGCGCATGGGCGAGTCGTGCTGCCCTTTATGAATGGTCCCGCTGTCTTCTGAGACCCCAGAAGGCAGCGGGGAGAAAGGCGGAGGGGCCAGAAATAATGTAGATCGCCGTGCGGCCGATCTTACCAGGAAGTTGGAGTTGGTACCTGTCAAAACCAGGTACCCCCCCCCCCCCCCAAAAAAAGTGCCAAATGTGGCAGTGGAGGGGGGGAGGGTGTTAAGGTATTAATGTGGGGAAAGTCCCATCTTGAAGGTACGTATTGCAGCTTTTTAAATTTTTTCGGTTCCCGAGCATCTTACTTTTGCATGTCAAGTCAATGTTTAAAATAATGGGGTTTTCCTTAAAGTATTGACTGCTAAAATACTATATACTATATATATTACACAGTATAGATTTGACAAATCTTACTGCAATGTTTGCCACCTGGTACTTTGGCTGTGTTGGTATTTTATATTTCACATAATTTTACTCTACCTTTTCTATATAGTTGACAGAAGGGAGGTTGTTATACAGCTTGTTATAAACATGTATATATGGAAAGAGATTGACGCAGAGCATGAAAATGACCTTATGTGAAAAGCATTTCACGTCTGATGCCAAGTGATTACACTGCACCTGTTCCAGTGGTAAGGTGGGAGGAATGGGAAACCTATAGGCTCAATTCACCAAGCTCTCACACCAGAATAAGGTTCTTATTTTCATAAATGTGACAATTATTTTCAGCTGGGTTCAACAAGATTCAAAAATTACAGGCACATGGCTAAAATAAAAATCCTTATTCTCATGGTAAAGCTTGGTGAATTGAGCGTTTTGGAAGCAGACTATAACAGTTAAGGTGATGTTGAGGTCAGATATGGGGGCTAATGAGGCAAAACCTGTATGAGGTGATCAATGAGTTATTTGCACTATACAATACATATATCATGTAGGCATAAAGTTAGAGTAAAACAGAAGTGTGATCTATTAAAATGCACCTGTATGCTTGGAAAAGATGAGAAGATGGCTGCAAATGAGTTAGCAAATGATAGTAGATGTAGGTCTTTAAAGTATATATAGTATTTATGAAGGTTTTGGTGTATTCTGAATGGGTGATATAAAACCATGACCACTTGCTTAGCACTTAAGCCCACCTACTTACACTTCACCTCATTGGTATATGGTAGATGCCATGAATATTTTTTTTGCGGTGCTGAATAACTGTTGAGCTTATCACATCACACCATGTGTCAATGTTACAATTCTGGCCAATTTTTTTTGTTCTAAAATAACATGAAGCTCCTTTCTATAAAGCAGAAGACTTCACGTACGCCCTGACTACATTTACCGTGGAAGCTGGAAAATGCAAAATACTGCAAAATCACAGCAAAATAATTTTTTCTTGCGTTTTGCGCTTCCTGCGGCCATCGGTCAAAATTTTCCTATCCTGAACGCGATTCTTCCACGTTCAGGAGAGGGAGGTTGATGGAGATTAAACCTCACCTAACTGTAGCAGCAGCTCCTAAACTCTGCTAATATCCTAAGTGTACATTGACACATAGGCTTTTATGGAGTAGAGTTTAGGAGCTTTGGTAAAAAAACGTTAAAAGTTACTAAACTCAAGTTTAGGAGCTGTAGTGTACATGAAGTCTACAAATGGTTTTTCAGCAGTTGGGTAGATCTGCAAAACTGCAACTCATAGGAGTGTCTATTGGCTCCACTGACTCTACATACAGTAACAGATGCAGTTCAGCCCCCCTGTAAGGGTGGTGCTGTATGGCGGCCGCCGTGCAAGGTGGGCAGAGGACAAGGGGAAACAAGGTTCTTTCGAGGCCTCTGTAGATCTCATCAGGGAAGCAGCTGTCCGATTGGATGCTTCTGCCCCATTGGACCCTGCTGCCCTGAAAAAAAGCACTACCCCCTTCAGGTTTGCTGCACATTCCGTGTAGTGGGTAGGACAGGGACAGATATCCCGCTGGCTAGGGACAGTTAGGTTAGCGTATAGTATCAGGGCCACGTCTGAAGAGTTGCTATTTTCTCTCAACATTACTACCTTAATATACTTTGCTGTATCAGCCAGTCTCAGTGTGAGTTTTCTTACCCTGCAGGCAGTGAGCCGGGACCACACCTACAGGCTGACCCCTCATTTAGCTTGCTTAAAATTTGAAACAAGCCAGCAGCGAGATCCTTGGTTGCTGGAATGCTGGTGGCCATCTGCGTGCTAGCAACCAGTGATGCCGTACAGCTACTTGCATCATAGGTGTGCGCAGCCTATTCCATTAGTGTGTGCACCCTTAAGCTCAAACACACATGCGTGTGCGGGTGTCTACATATATATGACCCCTGCACATTGATCTCCCTGCCGGCACAGTGAAAGAGAAGAGCATAAACACTTCTCTCATGGCAGAGCCGGTAAGAGGAAGATCTTTCTCCTGTTTCTGCTGCTACACAGAGCGATAACACTAATGTGCACAGGGTGATTAGGGTGTGCCTGGGCACACCCGGCACACCCTGTGCGCACGCCTACGACTTGCATCTTAGCAACCAGTGATGCTTGTGGCCTGCACCATTTAGTGGTGGTAGTATTACTGGCACTTTGCAGCAGGAGGTTAAATCCGTTCATTTCGTTTGCGAGAACGAGGAACCGCAATTGTTCGTGCTGAACCCTGCATTGCCCCAAACTCAAATCCATAGTAATGATTACTACATGATCCTGGCCTAAACATACTGATTTTTACCTACTGTGGATATTACAGGTGATTGATGACTTCACTCTTTTTAATTATAAATTTTATAATAAATGAATGCATACTTCACAAGGATAAGACGTGCGGTCCTTTCTTTTGTCCTTGTCCAACCTATACAAAAATAAAATAACATTTTTGGCAGGTCATATACTACACCTACCAGAATTCTGAAACGCATTGTTTTTTACAGGTTAAAATGTTGTTTTCATTCTGGCGCAAACCTTTTTCAATTAAAATGGGAAATTACATCAAACAATTAATGGTTTGAAAAGAGAGTAGATTAGAAGTGACGGAATGTTCCTTCTAGACAAATTGACACACTGACCCAATTCTGAAGTTTTTAAAGTTAGGAAGGAAAGAAATTCCACAGTTTGACATTTGCTAGCAATTTTGTGAGCATAACACTCGGGATACACAGGAATCCCTTTTACAATGAACATGTGTATTTGTATGGCAGGTTCACTTAAAAAATAAAAACCATTGCGCCAGACCATACCATTATTTTATTAAAATTTGACCCTGAAGATGCTCCTTTATTTACCAGTCACGTTTTCTTTCACATAGGATTATCTGCAAATGATAGTGAACATCTTGCGTACCATAGAATTCTAACCAGGCATTAAATTATATCTAATTTGCTTTCTGCTTCCCGTTCAGCTCAACTCAGAGTTAGCATAAATATATTGTATCTGGGGGCTGACTACAGCTGAACTGGGTCATTTATGAAAGACGACCTAGATATACAGTATTTTTCATGTTAAAGCATAACTCCAGACAAAAATAACAGGATTTAAATGTACAGCCCAATTTTGCAATACAGTACACTTTTCCTGCCATGAGATGTCCTCAGTCTGATGGCCAGCATTGTTCAACCCACTTACTCTGAGCCCTGGGTGTCCTGGACCCACCTTTAGCTCATAACTGTACAGTGAGAGGAGAAACAGCACAGTGATTAGCTCTCTTTTCTGTCACTCTGCTCTCTCCTCCTATTAGCATAAACTGATTGGGGCTCTTTGTACTGCTGTTCCTCTAACACTCTAGACCTCCTTTACAGGGACTGCAAGAGGTTGATAACAGGTCTAATCAACCTCTCCCGCCTCCTGTTCGCCCTAGATATGGAGCCTCTGCTTAGTACAATACGGGCGAACAATGACATCAGAGGCAAAGATTGCGATAGACAGAGACTACAGCTACTATTCAGGGGTGCATGATGTATATACACACATCGAGCTTGTGTGTGTAGATCATGATACCCTAGAACTATTGCAGTCAGCTGAAAAAGGGAACATCACTATATCTGACCACGCCCCTGTGTTGGCCGTGATCAAGGTCCCAGATGGGTCACCGAAGGCTTGGTCTTGGAGACTCAACAAAAATCTCCTAGACGATGCCTCTGTGGCAGCTAAGGTTTCCGAAACCACTACGCACTATTTTGCAGAAAATGTGTCTGAGGACATAGCAAAGGGAGTTATATGGGAAAGCCATAAGGCGGTACTCAGGGGTGAGCTGATCTCATTGGGTTTCAGACTCAAAAGAGAAAGACAGATAGACTTCCAGAGGGTGCTGTCAGCTTTACAACAGGAAGAACTTAGACATAAACGCCAAGGGGGTGCTAAGACTCGCGAATGGCTGACCGAGCTGAGGGAGCTGTTCTCACGCCTCCTTGACTGTCGCGCTCGTAGACAACTGTGCTACCTATCCCATAAGTATTACGAACACGGTAATAAGTGCAGGAGAATGGTAGCCAGAGCACTGCAAAAGCAAGAATAGCTTCCCATATACACACGCTTCGATCCCCCGATGGTAAAGCAACTCTGCACTCCTCTGGGATTGCTTCAATATTTAGAGACTATTACTCAGACCTCTACCATCTAGACAAAGATATTTCCCAGACGGAATGGACAGCTAAACTAAGAGCTATTGGTGACTACCTCACCTCAGCCGGACTCCCCTCTCTGACACCAGAGCAACAGCTAGACCTCAACTCACCCATCTCCCCTCAGGAGGTTATTGAGACAGTGAAGGCCCTACCTAATGGGAAGAGCCCTGGCCCGGACGGATATACCAAAGCTTATTACGCAAAATTTCTCCCCCTGTTACAAAATCACATGTGTAGGTACTTTAACTTACTCGCCACAAGCCACCCGATCCCACCTGAAGCCTTGTTGGCCCATATCACAGTACTTCCTAAGGAAGGCAAGGATTCCACCCTCCCACAAAGCTATCGACTGATATCGCTACTTAATGTCGATATAAAAATTTTTGCAAACATTATGGCAAACCGACTAAAACATATCATACCATCCTTTATTCAAATTTCACCCCGATCAAATGGGATTTATATCAGGTAGAGAAGCTAGAGATAATTCCATCCGGGCCATGCAGCTCATTCAATGGGCCTGTTCTCACAGTGACTCCACTCCCTACCTCATTCTGTCCACAGACGCCAAAGACTTTTGACAGAATAGACTGGTCATACCTGAAGGCAGTTCTGGAAACTCTAGGGCTAGACTCTCACATGCTCCAATGGATTATGGCACTTTACACGACCCCCAGTGCAAAGGTCAAGGTAAATGGCCATCTGTCCTCGGGATTCCCCATACGGAATGGCATGAGGCAGGGGTGCCCCCTCTCCCGCCTCCTGTTCGCCCTAGATATGGAGCCTCTGCTTAGTACAATACGGGCGAACAATGACATCAGAGGGGTGACAGTGGGGTCTACGGAACACAAACTTTCAGCTTATGCTGACGACGTGCTCTTCCACCTGACCCACCCTCTTATCTCGTTGCCAAACCTTATGAGGAAACTCAAAGTTTTTGGATAAATATCAAATTTTAAGATTAATTACAACAAATCTGAAATTTTGCCCATCACCATTCCCGTGAGGATGGCCACTGATCTACAGCAAGCTTTCCCATTCAGTTGGGCCAAAACCTCTAATAAATACCTGGGAATCCAACTCACAGACCAGTTTGATACCATATACTCTGCTAATTTCCCTACTCTTTTGAACACGGTGTGTAGGGATCTGCAAAATTGGGCCAAGACCTCCTTCACGTGGCTAGGCAAAATCAACATACTTAAAATGAACATCCTCCCTAGGGTGCTTTTATATCTGCAGATGTTGCCTATCCCCCTCCCCAAAAGCTTCTTCACACAGCTTCAAAGCCTAATGATCAGTTTCATTTGGCACAATAAAAAACCTAGGCTGGCCGTGTCCCTACTGCAGAAACCTAAAGAGTTGGGAGGTTTAGGCCTTCCAGACGTACAACGTTACTACAGAGCTATTGCAATCCAACACATCCTAAACTGGCACCACCATACTAGCTCAAAAATGTGGGTCTCCCTAGAGAAAAGCCTAGTCGGTCGCAACTTGTCATACACCCCTTAGCTACCCCGCGAATATAGAGGACTCTCACAGACGACTTCCCCGCTGACCACTCACGCCCTGCGGGTCTGGGACCGCACTAACGTCCTATATACCCTGGCACCCCCTGGCTCCCCACTGGCACTGCTGGGGGGGATTCAGGTGGTTCCTTCCTGGGGAACAGGTAGCCTTTTTTGGGTCCTATGTTACCGACAGTGACTATAGCTGTGGCAAATTTTTGGATAAGGGCAAGTTGATACCCCTGGACGCCTGGAGAGATAGACATGGAAGATTCCCAATGGATTGGTGGAGACACAAACAGCTCCGACACTTCATTGCAACCCAGGGTGCTTCTATAAGAGGGTTGGACACTATCACTTCACTGGAACAATTGTTCATAGAAGAAGAGCCACTCCCCATATGATCTCTGAACTATATTGGCTTCTGGGATCTGTCTCTGCTGTTAGCAAGCCGGTTTTTGTACGGGAATGGGAGCGTGATCTAGAGGTTGAGTTTTCAACAGACCAACATTCACACATGTATAGACTAGCTCACTCCAGCTCCATAGAGTCCAGGACACAAGAAAACTAACTACAAGCTTCTGACTTACTGGTATCGCGTACCAGCAGCAATATCATGCATTTATCCCTCGGTCACGGATCGTTGCTGGCGGGGCTGTGGTCAGAAAGGCACTCTCCTCCATATTTGGTGGGATTGTCCAGCAATTAACCCATTCTGGGTAGAAATTCACACTTTTATAAAACATGCCTTGCAGATTGAAATCCCATTCTCCCCATCACATTTCCTCTTGCACCTCCCTGCCCTTCCTATGAGCCATTATAAGAAAATCGCTCTCCCTCATCTACTAAATGCTGCTAAACAGCTTATACCTCTCTACTGGAAGCGTCCGCAGATCCCTACTATAACAGAATGGCTCAAAAAAGTGGACAATATTAGAGAGGCGGAGGAGTGGGTGGTGAGGTGCAAAGACAGGAGCGAGCGTTTCAATGGTATTTGGGCCCAGTGGCGGAAATATACTACCGACACGGACCCTGTGTCATCTAGCCTGGATGTTGCGCTGCTGCAGTTAGCAGAGCCCTCACTGAAGCTAAGGAAGCCTGTGAATGGTGATGTGCATCCCTGATTATCCTGTCTCACTAACCCTAGTTGTGGCGCAGTGACCTGTGCCCCTCTTTTTCCTTTGCACGGCTCATAAGGCCTACAATGGAGGATAGACTCAAGGCGCTACGCGCCACTTGTGGCATGTTAATATGTTTCTCCTTCTAACTACTATTATGTTGTACTATTATGTATTATCCAAGATGGTCACGGGGGGGGCCTGGGGGGTGCTCCCCCCTAGACGGAGGTATGCTGGAGGCTTTTTAGCCCCCCTCCCGGGGGGCTCACCTGCTGGGTCCCTGCTGGCCTCAGAGCCAAGATTAGTCCCAAACGTAAGGGCTGAGAGCTACGGGAGAATGCGGGTCCAGGTCAGGGTCGTGGAGGCGGAACATTTTCTATGCCGTGAAATGGTGAAGAGTTATCCCTATCCCCCACTCCCTTCCCATGTTCCCCAAGTTTTCACCTTTTTTTGCTTTATTTAGACTATGTCGCTGTACAGCGTCTGACTCTTAGGCTTATTATATACAGTCTATATTGATACGTTGTGGAATCTACTGTACATTATGTGTTTTATATGCTTACTAAAATAAAATAAAGATTACATAAAAAATTAATGATTACAGAGCTACATTCATTTGTGTAGCCGACAGCGGACTACAGTTACAGTATCTAATAAATAAATAAATAAATAAATATCTGGCACTGCAGACTTACCTTTTCCCTTCTTAGACTGTCTCTGTGTTCCTCTAGTGCTGGGCTCGGATCACATGCATCATCTTCCTGAGCCAAGCAGAGAGCATTGTGGGAACTGTAGTCTCCTGAACAGACATCCTTGATCTGCTGAAATATCCCTGGACTACATCTCCCAGCAGGCCATCTGCTCCAAGGAAAGAACTCTGGGAGAGGCTATAAAGGGGTCAGCAGACCAGGCCCAAGCTCTCTTGCTTCCCGGGTCTTACCAAATAGACACGCTCCTCTGCTCTGCGAGAGTACTGTGGCCTACCATGCAGCAAATCAGTGATCCCAGCTCTGACCCAGGCGGACCCAACGCCATTTGCAACACAAGAGGCACCACCGCTCGATGACTTTCACAGGATACTGTATACAGACCCCTTACATCTGGAATTGCCTTAACATATTTCACAGGACACTGTATAAAGACACTTTACACCTGGAATTGTTTTAAGAATTACTGCTATCCAGGCTCAGCTGCTTTGCCTTGAATACATATTACACTGTGCCACATTTAGAATTTTTGTTCTTTGAGCTCCAACTTGCCGGTGAAGAACATTTCAAGGCCTTACATCCTGGACACTGATATTCTATTGCTATTTAAAGGGACACACCACTAATACCTATATTACCTCATCTCTCATTAGGATTAAAGGTATAATAGGCCGGCCTGGGGCTTCCCCTTTAGCAGTAATATTATAGACAGCAACCAGTAGCCTTTCTTAGAGATCCATTAATTTATTGTCTGTTCTGTGTACATTGATATTCTATATCTGTGATTTCAAACTGTCATTTAATTGCATTAGCGAACCTTTGTAACTGAGTCTTGGCTGTTTATCCAGGACTTAGCAACCAGAGAGAGCTGATCAATCTGCATTGTGTCAGTGTGTTATTTGAAGGTATACACAACATGTCTGAACCTAGAGTGTCAGGAGGGCTGGAAAGTTCACAGGGTCAAAATGGCACAGATAAACATGCAGTTCTAAGCCACCCCCAAGGGGGCAGTGCTACATTTGTGTCTTTTACCACAATCAAATTTGTGTCTAATACATAATGTCCAGACTTTAGAAGAACAGGCTCCATACTTAAAGCGGAATGTACTTTAATAAGGAATATGCATTATGCATTAATAATTATGCTACCAAAATTAGTGTGAGCTGTAAAGTGCTTTCAGCATTGCTCCTGAGCCATTTTGCTGAAGCCCAGAGCCAGACAGTAAACCTTTTGGCTGTCAACAGATGGGCCTCTATCGATAGATAGATAGATAGATAGATAGATAGATAGATAGATAGATAGATAGATAGATAGATAGATAGATAGATAGACATCAGAAGGGGGTGGGGTCAGAAGATGTCAGAAGGGGGCAGGGTCACCCAGTTACGTCATCGGGTGGCCCCGCCCTTGCCTATTGGCGGGACGCCTCCCATCGAGGCGGAGCTTTCTTTTTCTATTTTTCGGGTTGTCCAGCGCCATGATTGAAGATGGATGGACATCAGGGGAACTTTTTTAATTTTATTTTTTTAATAAAGGAATTGTCAAAAACTCCTGTTTTGACTTTTTTGACACTTTTTTGGTGAATGGGTAGGGGTACTCATACTCATTCACATAGGGGGGACGGATCTGGGGACCCCCTTGTTAAAGGGGGCTTCCAGATTCCGATAAGCCCCCCGCCCGCAGACCCCCACAACCACAGGGCAAGGGTTGTGGTGATGAGGCCCTTATTCCCGTCAACATGAGGGCATGTGGCCTAGTACGGTTCAGGAGGGGGGGGCGCTCACTTGTCCCTCCTATCATGACCTGCCCTGTTGCAGGTTCGGTCTGGTATGGATTTTGTGGAGACCCCCATGGCATTTTTTTTAAAACAATTTGGCGGGGTTCCCCTACGCCATTTATTTTTTAAATGTTGGCACGTGGTTCCCCTTAACCACTTCAATACACTTGTTATATATACTACACTGCCTGCATTGACTGAATATAGAGTGTACACTGAATATCTAGTCTACACTAGTCTACACTAAATGCAGAGTAATATATATATATATATATATATATATATATATATATATATATATTAAATACACTACCTGCACGCCCCTAACTAACCGTCCACACGGCCGCTATGTAAGCAGCCTTATATAGTGTGGGATGTGGACATCCTGCGATCGGCCAAAGCATACAGGTCAGGTGCATGCTTTGGCCAATCATCAGACGTCAATGCTTTGCGATCTCGCGGTGCATTATGGGGCGTTCCGCGGTGCTCGAATTTCCCGTGAACGCCCTATACGTTCGGCTTGTTTTAGAACAAACAAACACCCGATGTTCGAGTTAAACTTACGCCTTACGACTAGAACCACGGGCTCATCCCTATTCAGAACAAATAAAGATCTTTTCCTGAAGCAGTTGCAGGTACCAATTAATAGTTCTCTAAGACATCTTCCACACAGTTTCCTATACAAAGCTCTCCAGTGCCATAAAGTCCATAAAAGCAATCCTTTTATGGCAACAGTCCATTTAGGCAGTAAATCCATAAAAGGGTACCAATAGTCCCTTAAAGTCCATGATTTGGTCGTAATCCATATAGGCAGCAAAGTTCAAAACTGGCAGCAAGAAGTCCATGAGGACTCAGTGCAACATTATGACATTGTAACACTTTGCACCTGGCTGACCTAATAAATTTGAGAGCATAAATACAGCAAGAGAAAAAAAAGTTAACTCTTTAGAACCAACCATCCTGAGTATGGCTGTCCTAGGGTGACAACACTGTTACTGCATAAATTGAGCAAGTAAGCGTTGTCACCCTAGGACAGGAAATGTGTTATGCCCCGTACACACGGTCGGACTTTGTTTGGACATTCCGACAACAAAATCCTAGGATTTTTTCCGACGGATGTTGGCTCAAACTTGTCTTGCATACACACGGTCACATAAAGTTGTCGGAAAATCCGATCGTTCTAAACACGGTGACGTAAAACACGTACGTCGGGACTATAAACGGGGCAGTGGCCAATAGCTTTCATCTCTTTATTTATTCTGAGCATGCGTGGCACTTTGTCCGTCGGATTTGTGTACACACGATCGGAATTTCCGACAACGGATTTTGTTGTCGGAAAATTTTATCTCCTGCTCTCCAACTTTGTGTGTCGGAAAATCCGATGGAAAATGTCCGATGGAGCTCACACACAGTCGGAATTTCCGACAACACGCTCCGATCGGACATTTTCCATCGGAAAATCCGACCGTGTGTACGAGGCATTATAGTCAGGATCACATAGTAAAAAAATTAAGAGGGACATCTAAGGACTCGTGGGTTGCAATATGTTACATTTTTGATCTTGGGTTTAAATAAATCCTGTACAATACTCTTCTGGGTGAGCAACAGATAGACATTTAGCAATTCCTGACAATTCCTAACATTTTATTTGGCCATGTGCCATCAAAACCACTAAGAATGAAACTTGGAATGAACCGATTGGAATACTCGTAATGTACGATTGCCATCTCTGTGCACCTGTGTGTCCCAATCATGTAATAAAAGCTGCCATCACTTGTGTGCACATAGGAGATAATATTACTATTTAATTCCCCCACTGTACTAAAATAAGACTGTTTCAGCCTCGTCTCTTTGAAGTAGAATTGTGCACCACCTACGATTGTACTAAACTACATATTGGCAGCAGGCAGGCATTTATAATAGAAAACGACAAAAATACTCTACAATCATGCTAATTGCATTCTGTCACAAAAATGAATGAATCTCAGGGCGGATTAATAGTTGAATTATGTTCGGAGGGAGTTTCAATTTACACAAGAGATATTTAGCACATTCAGGCCTGGCTTCTATCTCCTTCTGCCATCTAGTGTTTTGAGAATTTCTACAAAAAGATTCTGTGAGCGGGACTATTAGCAGGGCAAATCTATTCTTTCTTGTGTGTTTTAGATAAAGATGTGAAAGAGATCGGCTGAATGTTAATAACCTGGTCAACAAGTCCTAATGTTTCTAGTTTCTTTACATGTAGGATTTTCAATTATACCTGTACATGGAGGCAGCCTTATTTGTTCATCACATATGCAGGCCAGTTTAGTAGTGTTATACAATTATGGTGCCCATAGAGCAGAAGTTGCCACATTATTACTGACAGGCAGGAAGATATTTTTGGTGCAAATGCTCATACAAGTTGTAGGAAGTCTAACGGATCTGAATCTTGTCATTTACTGTCTGGCCTTTTTCAAGCGTTTGGGTCCTTTCACACGGGGCAGGCCCTCCAATACGCTTGCTCAGCAGGGGATCTCTCCACTGATCCCCGCTGAGCAGGTCCATCTATGGGCAGTTGGATGTAAATGGACCTCCTGTCCATTTACATCTGACTGTCATCTTATCCGATCCGCTGGACGATAGGGGTTTTTTAGCAGATTGTATCACATTGGCTGTTAGCAGGTGCAAACGGCCACTCCATAGAGGAGAATGGAGGTTCCGATTGGGTCCACCTAAACAAACAGACAGGAGGACCCAATCGAAATGTTCGTGTGAAAGGGGCCTTATGTAAAAGAAAGGGCTTGAGAAGATGGGCACTACCATGGAAGACATTTACCAATAAAAAAAAAAATGTAATTAATAAGTCTTAAAGGGCAACCTTAAAAATACACAATCCATTTAAACAACGTTTGGGGAGCCACATGAAGTGGCGCACCTGTAGGCTGTACTCCAACATAAGTGATGTTTAAAAAATAAAACATTTTTTAAAAAAAGGTTACGGCTAAATACAATTTCCTGACCAGTTTGTTCTGTTTGTATACAACCCCCTCAACATACCTACTAAACCTGTATCCAGAATAGGGGACTGATATGGATACTAAGGTGACCTTACTCAAAAAAACAAAAAATCCATAATGGATGCCTAAAGTTGATGAGGCTGGCTATGATTTTTGAGGGGGAACATTATGCACAAAAACAAGAAAAAAATAAACAGTTTGGGGTCCCCCCTTATAGCCTATACTAGACACTTATTTGAGTATGCAGCCTGGCGAGCCAGCGATTTGGCTCCCTCCCTCCTAACAAATACCAAGCCACACGCCCTTAACCTAGGGAGGATATTTTGTCATGGGGCCCTTCCTAGCCAAGCATGTTGATGGGGATAAGAGCCTCTTCCCTACATCCCTGAGCTGATGGATTTGGGGGTGTATGGGGGGACATAGAATTCCTTTGTGAATGAGTACAATTTAACCACTTGCTTACAGGGCACTTAAACCCCCCTCCTATCCAGACCAATTTTCAGCGCTGACGCACTTTGAATGACAATTGCGCGGTCATACAACACTACCCAAATGAAATTTTTATCATTTTTTCACCACAAATAGAGCTTTCTTTTGGTGGTATTTGATCACCTCTGCGGTTTTTACTTTTTGTTGAAAAAATGTAAAAAACTGAATTTTTAAAAATAAAATGTTGTTTTTTTTTATATTTTGTTATAAAAAATTAAGAACGGGTCATTTTTCTCCTTCACTGATGTATGCTGATGAGGCGGCAGTGATGGGCACTGATGGGCGGCAGTGATGGGCACTGATGGGTGGCAGTGATGGGCACTGATGGGTGGCAGTGATGGGCAGCACTGCCAGGTGGCACTGATTGGCACTACAGGTGGGCATTGATAGGTGGCACTTGTGGGCATTGATAGGTGGCACTTGTTGGCATTGATAGGTGGCACTTGTGGGCACTGTTAGGTGGCACTGTGGGCACCGTTAGGTAGCACTGTGGGCAGTGTTAGGTGGCACTTTTAGGTGGCACTGATGAGGCAGATGTGCCTCTTCCACTTGGGGACCGATGTCCCAGACATCCGAGCCGGTGATCTGCTTTTTTTTCTACTCGCGCTGTCAGCGTGAGTAAAAAAAAAAAAAACGATTACCGATCTTTTGTTTACATCATGTGATCAGCTGTCATTGGCTGACAGCTGATCACATGGTAAGGGGCCGGGACCGGCCCCTTACTCGGATCGGTGATCAGTCGAGTCTCAGTGACTTGTGATCACAGCGCGCCCGGCGCGCACCCTGCAGGGCGCGCGCAGGGAGCGTGCACAGGGGAGGCCGTCATATGACGGCCTCCCGGGAATTCAGGTTTGCGCTGTGGCCGTCATTCGGCCATAGCGCGGATGCGTAGTGGTTAAATAGACACACAGACACCGTTGACAAAATACATTATTGAAAAAACAAAACATGAGCCATGGGTAAATCCATAATCAGTCGTGTTTTTAGCTATGTAGATCTACCGTCAATCACAGTGAATGACTCCATGAAGATTCACCAACACAAACATGATGACCCATGCAACCAATGGACGCTCTATGAAAATGATAGCTTACCGGCTAGCTGGTAAGTATCAAAAAGCTGGTCAGTGATGCCAGCTGATGTCAATGATAAAATATGGCCATTACATTGGTTATTATATACTGACCCACTCCCTCATATAAAATTACTGCCTTATAACTGTAAAAAAAAAAAACCTCACACACACCTGTTAGACTATGTAGAGAAACACGGGCAGGCCATTAAGTAATGCATTTTAGTGCAAGGTCCGCTTTAATGACTAGCAGAGCTGTGTGTATAGCAAGAATAGTTCTTGAAGAACCCCTAGCATTTGGGTGTTAAACCAGCTCCTAGACTTATAGGGGGCCTCTTCACAGCAGCTTTGTAGGAAAGATGCACCGAAGCGCCACTTTGTCCCACCAGTTCCCTGTAAAGTTACTTGACGGCTCTTGGCAGGCCCTAGGCATGGATAGGAGCACTTTATACTTTCTTGCAGAGGTCACATTTTCTACAGTGGTTCAGATGCTACTAAAAGGCTGCCACATTCACAGCTGGCCAGTTTGACACAAGTGCCACAATGCTTTGGCGGGTGGACTGGTGAACCTACCTAGTAACTACTCTATCTGAACACATGTAATTGATCTCAACCACTCCTATTCCAAAACGACTGCCTGCAAACTTTAAGCAATTGCACTAACTTCACATGCAGGTTATACACTAGTGTTGCGAAGAGGCAAAATTATTTTCTTGAACGCATTTACTGTACAACATTTCTCTTGTAACAGGTGAAAATGTGGTAGATGATAGTACAATATTCCATATTAATTGCAATTCCTTCCCCAAAATTCTGGTAGATCTAGTTCCAATCAATATGATATAGCCCAACTCACAAGATATAGCCAAAACTCACAGTCCATACCTTGTCCTGTTCATGGGTATTAACAGAGAGAATGGTTGCTGCTGCTGCTGT
This sequence comes from Aquarana catesbeiana, assembly GCF_042186555.1. Classification (NCBI taxonomy): domain Eukaryota; kingdom Metazoa; phylum Chordata; class Amphibia; order Anura; family Ranidae; genus Aquarana; species Aquarana catesbeiana. The sequence continues at coordinate 603,998,913 of NC_133328.1, read as the reverse complement.
GGTGCCTGAAGCATGTTTATGGTTTCCCCCTAGAAGGCCATAAGCTCTTCAAAAGAAGTCCACATGTAAGAGTGGCTAGTTAGTTGATATATATTAATGGCATGTGCCTAGTTATTCCCCTCTTCCTTTGGTATGGTCCTCTCTGCCTCCATGCTAGCATATAATATTGGTGGTTGGACCAGAGGGTAGTGGGCGAGTAGCAGCTTTGAAGTAAGAATATGCATGTTTTTTTCAGAACTGAAGTTTTCATTTTCTATAGCATAAGCTAAAGCCAAAAGTATGGACCTTGTACTGGAGTCCAGACGCAGACAGGTAGAGAAGAGTGTCTCGTTCTAGAGATGTTAGGTTAGTGGCGCTGCAGCACTCCCCACTTGCACTTCTGAGACAGGATAGCAAAAGTAGCATATGGATTGAAGTGTATTATGTGAAATCTGTCTGCTGAACACCTTTATGTAGAATTGTTTATCGGAAGGTGTAGTCTACTTTTTGCAGTGCGGGTGGCACTCAACTGCAACAGCATTGCAGAGGGAGAGGAGGTCAAGAGGAACAGTGACCCTGGAATCCTCTATGGTTTCCTGGGTCACTGGGGGAGCTATCTGATTGGATCCTGGAGCCCCATGTGATTCTGGTGGCCATCTTGGGTCAGGCAGAGTCTATTTAAGACCCTGGCTCCCAGACTTCGGTGCATTTTGCGTGTAGGTAGTGTAGGGACAGGTCCCCCATCTGTCAGGGACAGTAGTTAGCAGGAGGGAGAGGTTCCAGATGATTAGGGAAATTGCAGGGACACATCATCTTTAATGGAAGCCTCCCTGTTTGGCTGCATTCCGCCCTTCGAGACAGACACTGTTTGTGCACCCAAGACCTACTACTTTACTTTATGCTGCAACACTCTGTTAGTGCGCCCGGTCGGGTTGATTTCCCGCCGGGTAGTTATGCTTTGTTGAAATTTAACTTCAATACAGTTCTGCAACTGGACTCCGAGTGTTTACTGCCGCTGCACCACGCTGCACCTCTCTACATGTTAATACCAACAAGTGGCAGTTCAGTAAAAGAAGTATTTTGCAACAAATCACCTCATTCTTGTTTCACACAATGGAATGTGAAGGTGGGCCTCAGTAGACCATAGCATTGCCTAATAAGATACATATAAAGAAGGAGTAGCAGTAAGCAACCAGCCTGAGAGAGCAGCACGTGATGATCTAGTGACAGTGGTCATGGTAGTAGAGTGGTCAAAGAAGGTCCTTGATGCACTCACTTGAACAACCAGGCTATTTTTAACATGATCGGTTATAGCACAGGACTAACTAGGTGACCAGGCTTGAGACCACCTAAAAGTGCAAGGCCTTGCTCATATGTGTGTAAACTGACGAGGCTCCTCATCCTTGCCTTTGTCCAGAAGTGTGTTAAGGGCCTTGTGTTGTACAGTAGAGCAGTAGAACTGGTAGGAGGGCTAGGGCTCTGCTACTTCCCTTGTAATAGGCGAGTGAGTCGGGATGTAGCTCAGTAACCAGTACCCAGTGTGTACACATATGCATCTTCCATGTGTGCCCACTATGCTCTATGCTTTGCTTACTGGCTGTGGCAATTTTAACTTGGGCTGCAGTTAAAAAAAAAATGCAAAAAAAAAAAAAAATGATATCAGGAGGCGGCAGTAGCGACACCTGAACGCCTGCCAGCCACTGGTGATCCACCACAGTTTATAGGACAATAAGCATTACCGCCTGAACCCTAATTTTTGCGTGTTTTATGTTACCCACAGTCATCCATCGAGTCTTCAATGAAAAGCTGTCAGCAGTACAAACAGAAGGCATGTGAATGTAATTTATTTAGTATGACAGGCAGATGTTTATGCGCATAACATTTAACAATTCATTAAAAAATCTATTATTACATCATTAAACAATCTCAGCTTGAGCTACATCCAGTAATGGATCTTTGATTTGTTTATATCAGATCATTGTTGATGGAGCGCTGTGTGTCTACACCCAAACACATCACTTCACTGCGTTTCCCATGTTGCCTTCTAGTTATTTATCTTAGGCTGGATAAATAATGTGGAGGAATAAAAAGGAAATATAAAATATACAGCTGTACAAGTCTATCAGAATTAATTTTCCTGCATTGTATAAACAACTACGCACCATTTAAAAGGAAAATCTTCCTTATAACGTGTATTCAAACTAAACAAAAGAAGCAGAACTACCAAGCCGTAATGTGCTATTGATAAGTAAACATCTTTTAGGGTCAGTGACAACATGAAAGCCAAAATCTGTCAGGGTTTTGAATGTTTGCACTTTGATTAATTAAGGGGGAATTAGATATGTACTATATTGGCAAAACATTGTGGATACCTGGCTGCCTTATCTACATTACCTAGCCCAAATGATGTAAACACCCCAATAAATTATTGAGTTCAGGTGTGTCTGTTGAAGCTACAGCTTTCAAAGACAGATATATTTGTGTTTCCAACTTTGTGACAACAGTCTGGGGAAGACCCTTTTATGTTTTGGCGTGACTGTGCCCTTGTGTACAAAGCCAACTCCATAAAGACATGGGTTGATGAGTCTGATGTGGAGGAACTTGAGTGACCTGTACAGAGCCCTGACCTCAACCCTATTGAACAGCCTTGGTAGGAATTGGAATGACAAGTTCCTGACCTTGCAAACTCGTTTTTTGGCTGAATGGCACAACAAAAGATTGGGATTTCCATTTCTTTAGATCAGGAGTCTCCAAATTTTCTAAACGAAGGCCAGTTTACTGTGTCTGATTTTAGAGGGGCCGGATGGGGCCAGTGGGAGTAGAAAATATCTTGGCGTTGGTGGAAGTGAACAATGCCCATCATTGGTGTCAATGAGAGAAATAGTGCCCCATCATTGGTGTTAGGAAAGGAATTGTGCCGCCTCATTGGCATTCGTGAGATGAATAGCGTCCCATTATTGGTGTGCATGACAGGAACAGTGTTGGTTTCCATGAGAGGAATAGTTCCCCATTGTTGGTTTCAGTGGGAGGAATAGTGCCCCATCATTGACGTTCGTGAGAAGAATAGTGTCCCATCATTGGCGTTCATGAGACGAATAGTGTCCCATCATTGGCGTTCATGAGAAGAATAGTGTCCCATCATTGGTGCCCATGAGAGAAATAGTGCTCCATCATTGGTGTCAGTAAGAGGAATAGTGCCCCATCATTGGTGTTATTGGGAGGAATAGTGTCCCATCATTGGTGTCAGTGGGAGGAATAGTACCCCACTGTTGGTGTCAGTGGCAAGAATTATACCCCGTTGGTAATGTCAGTTAGAGGAATAGTGCCCCAAGGGCTGGAAAAAGACAAGCAAAGGGCCGCATCCAGACCACTGCTCTAGATTATTGGCTTTTGTAAGTCAGATAACCAAGGCAAAGATTATGCGCTGCATTAAGGGTTATTCCTAATTTCTAGCGACAAACTTTCTGGGCAAATCTTCGGAAGTCACCTCAAACTGATGGTTGAGGTCATTTTAAACCTTACTCCAGCTAAACGTTTTCCAGGAAGAATGGAGGATGGTATAGCCACAAATTGGGGGGGAAACTCCCTACTAATACCAATGATTTTGGAATGGAATTCTCAACAAGCTTTCATAGCTATGATAGTAAGGTGTCCACAAAGTTTTGGCCAAACAGACAGTTTTTTCCCATGATGAAGTAGGGGGGTTCTCCTATTCTGGCCCAGTATGCACTGTACACAATGAACGAGGTAGCTAAGTACGTGACGGCCATCGGTTCTTGCTATACTGATCTATTTCCTGGCAATGACTCTATCCTGATTGTCATATAATATCTCCAGTCTCTACTTCATACTATATCCTGATAATGATGACTTTCTTCCTATTTTCCACCAGTCTGTTTCCAGCCCTAACCCTCATTCTTTATTATAACAATGCTTTGTCAGCTGTCTACCTTGTCAATTGGCTTGTTTTCAGACTTTGACACTGCTTTGTGACATTCCAGGTCTCCTGTCATCAACTTTCACCAAAACCCAAGGACTTTAGAGTATCATGCAGAGCAGCCTATATCTTTGTGTGGGGGACCCTAATGATGACCGTATATGACTCATTCCTAAAGCCTCAGGGAGGTAACACTTACCATTGGTGCTCAGGTGGTTCTTTTTTGTCTGTAACAATGAAGAGGTTGTTGCTTACAAAAAAGTATTCAGGGCATCAAGTTTTGGACTGCAAATTAGCCTTTGTACAAGGAAAATGTGTAATATGTAATACAACTAGCCACTTTACACTTCAGATGTTTATTCAATATGTAGTGTTATTGGTACTAATCTTCATTAAATATTGGTCTCCACTCAGCTAAAAGCTATATAGCGAATGTCCCAAGCTCACTTACTTGGTAATAAGGCTTCAGGCACATTCAGTGCAGTGAGTGATTCCTTTCTCAGAATGTAGAAGCAATGCGAACCAATAACTTTAGAGTTAAATTTGAAACAGTTTTATTGTACCAGTGCAGTGGTCTCCAAACTTCGGCCCAGGGGCCAGATGTGACCTCCTAGCTTGCTTTTATCTTCATCCACTAATACCAGCAATGGGACAAAATTTCCCCAACTGACACCAGTGAAGGGGCCGAATTCCTCCCAGCAATACCAACAATGGGGCTCAAAAACACCAACGATGGGGCACAATTCCACCACTGACACCAACGACAGGGCACTCTTCCTCTCATTGACACCAAAGATGGGGCATTGTTTATTCTCACTGATGTCAGGACCTTTTCTACTCCCAACTGACTCCCACAAATAGTGTATGGAGAATAAGAAGAAGGGTGGAAGGAGCACAGGGTACCTAGAAGTTTTCCTTTTTAGAACACAGTCTCTGGTCTTCTGCACTTCTTTTTAAAACGTTATGGTCCCTCTCTCACAGGGCTATGCTGGCTGGACAATTAAAACACTGACTGTGAACTTAGGATGTGGCCTTATTTCAATTGAGGTTCAAGTGGTAGCTCAGTCTTTATATACCAGGGGTGTCCAAACTTTTTTCAAAGAAGGCCAGATTTCATGAAGTGAACATGCCTGAGGGCCGACCATTTTGCCTGACATTCTTTGAACCATTAAAATTAAATGCAAATTAACTATTTTATGCAAAGTTTTTTGCAAATGGCATACTTTTCATTTCATCATCACATGGATGACAAATCTAAACAGGTGTTAAATCACTCTGCCTTTCATGTCTGAAGGCCAGATGAAAAACTGTTAAGTTAAAAAAATATGAATAGGAACATAACACCAAGTATACATATTTATAACTGATTTAGACCAACTGATATTAACTGAGATTTTACAATTAATTCATCTCAATTGAAAAAAAAAACTTGACTGCACTAATGTGAAGGGTGAAACTGGGATCTGAACTGCAGCACATAGGCTAGGTCTGGTTCAGAGGCAGTGGTTTTGATGCGCAAAATGTTACGCAGGTGAGAGTCACTTAATCTTGTCCTCACGCGGTTCTTGTTAAAGTTCATAGCAGAGAATGTCTTCTCACACAAATATGTTGAGCCAAACAAGCTCAGCATTTTCTTAGCCATTGTTCGAATCTCTCTGTTGGTGACGACTGCGTAACTCGCTGTCACAATGCAGCTCAATGAGCTTGAGCTGCAGCTGATCTGGAGCATCATCGGGGTCAACAGAGAATGGAGAGGAGAAAAGGCTGATCTCCTTTTCAATAGCTGCAAAATCCTGAAAGCACCGTTTAAACTCCCCAGCCAGAGATTCAATGTCTGCTGCATACCTGCTCGTTTGTGCACTGATATTGTCCTGTGGAAAACTGTTCATTATTTCCTGCAACGCTGAAAAATGTATGGTATCGGGCTGTGTTTGTGACAACTGGCTTAAGAAAAGTTGCAGCTTTGTTCCAAAGGCTTTGAGGTGTGAATAATGCTGATTCAGTGCTTGCTTCGGCAGCACATAAACTAAAATTGGAACGATACAGAGAAGATTAGCATGGCCCCTGTGCAAGGATGACACGCAAATTCGTGAAGCGTTCCATAAAAAAAAAAAAAAAAAATAATGCTGATTCACCGCTGCATCTTACCCCTGAAGACTCGTGTTCAGTACATTCAGATGCTTTTATGTCAAACAGAAACCCCAAGTCAACCAGCCAAATAGGATCAGATAGTTCTCGCATCGGTTGTCCCTTTGTTTCCAAGAATTCTCCGATTTCCTTTCTGAGAGAGTAGAAATGCTGCAGTGCAGACCCCCGACTGAGCCATCTTACATCGTTGTGATATAAAACATCTTTCATAACATGATCATATTTGAGATGTTTAACACAGAGAACTTGTTGATGAATAATACAATGGAGTTTAATAGCTTTGCCTCCTTCTTCGATCACCTTGTTACAGATTAGGGTTGATAATCCACTTTGTTCACCAGCCATGGCAGGTGCCCCATCAGTAATAACCCCAGTAACTTTGTTCCAAGGCAGTTTTATGTCATATATGGAAAAACTAACAGAAACAAATAAATCTTTTCGTCTTGTTTGGTCCGTAAGGCTCTGGAGGTCAAGTAGCTCTTCAGTCATATTCATTTCATTGTCCACCCCTCTCATAAAAATGAGCAACTGAGCCATGTCAGATAGGTTTGTGATTTCATTACAGGCCATTGAAAAGAAGTCAAAATCCACTCCTTTGGACGTCAACTGTCTCTTAATATCTGATGAAATATCTTCATTTCTCCGTGCTACAATGTTACGAGCCAGGCAAATGTTGGCAAACTCTTGCTTCTTCTCGGGACAGATATTCTCAACCATTTTCATAACGTATTCTTTGATAAAATCACCCTCAGCAAAAGATTTGCAATTTTTAGCAATTAACGTTGCCACCTCATTGCTCGCCCTTGTGGCATTTTAATTTGACTCACAAGCTCTTGTGAAAAATCGCTGTTGTGACTTTAAAACAGCTTCACGTTGCTTCAACTTTTCACTGCGGTCATGCCCTGTTAGCGCGTCGTATGTGCTATGTCTACTGGTAGTGGCTCTAGACATTAAATTCCTTATAAACAGTCACAGTCTCTTGGCATATCAGACAAACACAGTGATTCCTTATTTTAGTAAAGAAATATTCCACTTTCTACCTGTCCTGGAAGCTGCAGCCCTCACTGTGAACTTTCCTTCTGTTATTTACAGTCGCCATTTTAGAAACTGACCAGAAGGGGAAAGTATCATGTGAGCGCAGTGCCAGAGGTTTTGGTCTAAAGGCTCGTACACACGATCGGATTGTTGGCCAACAAAACCGTGGACTTGTCCGAAGGGCGTTGGCCCAAACTTGTCTTGCATACACACGGCACACACTTGTTGGCCAACAATTATAAATGTTTTTTTAAAACCTGCTATCACACATTAGTCCGCAGAAAATCCGACAACAATTGTCCGATGGAGCGTACACAGGGTTGGATTTTCCGCCAACAGCCTGTCATCACACATTTGCTGCCGTAAAATTTGATCGTGTGTACGAGGCTTTATTGTGTTCTCCCAAGCCCCAATACACTGCCCAACAAGAATTCACCAGAGATCTCTTGCCTTGTGGCTGGGAGAAGGAACGCACCAAATCCTGCGACGTTCGAGAGATTGTGAGAATGCTGACTGAAGATGTGCAGTCCCACGGCGTTGGGAGATCCAGAGATCCCAGGGGTCCTGAGCGGTGCTCAGGCATTAGTTGAGCCCCATAAAATATAGGCCGGTGGGGCCCTATTAAACCGGAACAGAGGCTGCAATTAGCCCACGGGCCGGACTTTGGACATGCCTGTTATATACCAATACTGGTCAGCATGGAATGGTTCCTGTTTATACTTTCCACTCAACCAGCCAATTACCATCTCTCTTGTAGGGGAAACTTGCAGCTTGCTTCCACTACACCAGAATGGGATATCCACCAGCACCTTCATGGTTTCTTCCCATGAAGGGAAATTCCTCCAGCACCCCAATCCCTAGGCCCAAAATCCTGGGAGAAGTGCAGTTCTGACAGCGGCATCATCACCAGGCAGACGCCCATGAGGCATGACCATGTTCCAGGACTTTGCCCGGCCCCTCAAGTCACCAAAAATTCTAACGCTAATGCCCTAATGCTCAGAAAGCACAATCAATGCTTAGATATCACTATTGGAAACAACATACACATTGAATACAGCCCCCTGCTTCCTACAGAAAAGAAGGGAATTAACAAAATACTATGTTGTACATCCCTACACTTTTTTGTAAAACAATATCTTCTTCTATAATTACACAGGAATTGTTTTCTATAATTCACATCAGTCTTTAACTTACTGCCCTAAGCCTCCCTTATTGAATTTGACTTTGACCTTTTTGCTAATTCATATAGGAAAAGGCATTCAGTCTCATTTCTAGCAGTCATCCCATGGGTCATTAGACTCACATAACTCCATCAGTGGAGCTGATTACATTGGAGCTCCACAGAGATATTAAAAACAGATAATATTTGACAAATACTTCCAATACAGCATGCAAATCGCAGATGCTTGCTACTGCCATAAGTTTAGCTATTATTTATAATAAGGATATTGACCAAAATTATTAATGGGAACATATGTTATCTTGGGTTTACTTATGATAGCTATATAAAGCTTTTCCACAAGCACTTTGATCCAGGCCCATTTGAATAACCTTGATTGCTTGATGAGATACAGTATATTGACTTAATCTTATCATATTTCTTCTTGGACTGCTTGCTCCAATCTTCTTCATTGTCATGTTATGTAGCTTATATCACAATACAGTATACTATCACTTGAAGACCATGCCAGTTCTGACACTTTTTGTTTACCTGTAACAATCATTTTTTTTTTTTGCTAGAAAATTTCTTAGAACCCCCAAACATTATATATATTTTTTAAAAGCAGAGACCCTAGAGAATAAATTGGTAACCCACTTTTTTTGTAAAATATAAAAGATGATTTTATGCCGAGTAAATCGATACAAAACATGTCACGCTTTTAAAATTGTAACCTGTAGCCTTTACAGGTTACCACTTTGGACTTACAAAGGAGGTCTGGTGCTAGAATTATTGCTTATGATCTGACATGCGTGGCGATACCTCATATGTGTGGGACGATCGCTGTTTGTGTGTGTGTGTGTATGTGTGTGGGACCGACGCGCCTTCACCTTTGCAAGCTAGTATAGGGGGACGGGGCACTTTACATTTTTTTTATATTATTATTATTTTTTTTTTTCTATTTACACTGTTGCTTTAAAAAAAAATTGTATCACTTTTATTGCTGTCACAAGGAATGTAAACATCCCTTGTGACAGCAATAGGCACATGACAGGTACTCTTTATGGAGGGATCTGGGGTCTATAAGACCCCAAATGCCGCTTCTGCACTTAAAAGCATTCAAAAACACTGAGATCGGTATTTTTGAATGCATTTCATTATGTGAAAATGGTGCAGAAAACATCCGGTTAAACCGGAAGTGATGTCATGTCATTGCTTTCGTGTTACTATTACGGACAGCCCATCAAAGCCTATCCCGGTGGCATGGGAGAGCAAGAGAGAGAGAGCTGCTCCAATTGCTATCACAAGAGATGCCGACCGTTGGCTCTAAAAAAAATGTAATCAAATGGTGGATGTTGAAATTTTTTATGCCACAACATATTTTTAAACCCTGGAGGCTCAGCTAGGTCCACAAAGACATGGATGAGTGAGTTTGGAGTGGAGGAACTTGACTAGCGTGAACTTGACTAGTCCTGACCTCAGCCCTACAGAACACCTTTGGGATGAATTAGAGCAGAGACTGCGAGCCAGGCCTTCTCGTCCATCAGTGCCTCACCTCACAAATGCGCTTCTGGAAGAATGGTCAAACATTCCCATAGACACACTCCTAAACCTTGTGGACAGCCTTCCCAGAAGAGTTGAAGCTGTTATACCTGCAAAGAGTGGGCCAACTCAATATTGAACCCTATGGACTAAGACTGGGATGCCATTAAAGTTCATGTGTGTGTAAAGGCAGGTGTCCCAATACTTTTGGTGTATATAAACAGTGTACTGTAGGTTAATTTTTTAATTTTCCTTTTTATATTTATTTTTACACTTTTTTTCTTCATGGGGGGTCAGGATCTAGCCACATCCAGCAATAGATCACTATAGCAGTGATCTATTACTGCAGGGAAATGCTAGGCAGAACTGCAACAGCTCTCTCAGAGCCTTCGTACTCAGAGGAAGTGCTGTGACGTCCCTTGTGAAGTCACATCCCTGTCCAATGTAAACAAAATCTAGAAGAACATTGCGTGTAATGCCCTGCAACTGCTATCCTGGTGCAGGGGCGGACGGACAACTCATGGGGCCTCTGGGCAATAGGAGATCATGGGGCCCCCTGTGTCCCCACTAGGGTTGCCACCTCCAGTGGCGTAGCGTGGGGGGTGCAGGGGATGCCGTGACCCCGGGCGCGATATTTAGGGGGGCGCCAGTGTGTGTCACTGGCTGCCTCCTCCTAATTTCTAATTTTGTGTCCCCGGGCTCCGGCCGCCATGTTAAGTGTCCGGCGCCCTGTGATTGGGTGTATGGGGGTCATGTGAGGCGCCCCGCCTCCGCACATGACCCCCATACACCCAATCACAGGGCGCTGGATACTGAACATGGCAGCAAGCAGAGCGCAGGGGAGAGAAGAAAGTGAGCCACCGCTGTGTTCTCCTCCTTATCCGGATCGATGCAGCCAGGATAAGAAGGTAAGTGTGTGAGAGTCATGTTACAGGGAGGGGGAGGGAGGGGGGCGAGAGAGAGAGACTGTAGGCAGGACAATGTAGTGTAGTATAGTATGGAGGTGTCCGGGGGAGGGGCGCTGATGTCCTATCCAGCAGGAGCCCGGGAGGAAGGACATCTCCCATGCTGTTATGATAAGGTCAGTACATTTGTTAGGGGGATGTTGTGTAATTATTGTGCTAGGGGACAGACTGCTGCTTCCCCCATGTAATGTGCTCTCTTGTGCCCAGTGCCCACCATGTCATGTGTCTTGCAGTGTCCCCCATGTAATGTTCTGTGCCCACCATGTCCTGTCATGTGCATTGCAGTGCCCCCCATGTAATGTGCTGTGCCCACCATGTCATGTGCCTTGCAGTGCCCCCATGTAATGTGCTGTGCCCACCATGTCATGTCATGTGCCTTGCAGTGCCCCCATGTAATGTGCTGTGCCCACCATGTCATGTCATGTGCCTTGCAGTGCCCCCCATGTAATGTGCTGTGCCCACCATGTCATGTGCATTGCAGTGCCCCCATGTAATGTGCTGTGCCCACCATGTCATGTCATGTGCCTTGCAGTGCCCCCCATGTAATGTGCTGTGCCCACCATGTCCTGTCATGTGCATTGCAGTGTCCCTATGTAATGTGCTGTGCCCACCATGTCATGTGCATTGCAGTGCCCCCCATGTAATGTGCTGTGCCCACCATGTCCTGTCATGTGCATTGCAGTGCCCCTATGTAATGTGCTGTGCCCACTATGTAATGTGCTGTGCCCACTATGTAATGTGCTGTGCCCACTATGTAATGTGCTGTGCCCACCATGTCATGTGCCTTGCAGTGCCCCCCATGTAATGTGCTGTGTCCAGTATGTCATTTGCTGTACGTTGCAGTGCCCACCATGTAATGCGCTGTGCTGAACAATGTCATGTGCTGTGCATTGCATTGCCCTTCATGTGATGTGCAGTGCCCACTATGTCATGATGTGCCTTGCAGTGCCCACCATGTCATGTGCAGTTCCTAACATGTAATGTGCAGTTGCATTTCCCACCATGAAACGTGCTATGCCATGCAGTGCCCACCATGTAATGTGCTGTGCCCACCACGTCATGTGCTGTGCCATGCAGTGCCCACCATGTAATGCGCTGTACCCACCATGTAATGTGCTGTGCCCGCCATTAAATGTGCTGTATCCATGTATCCACCATGTAATGTGTTGTGCCAACCATGTGATGTACTGTGCTATAACCCCCCCTCCTGTGTAATGTACTATGCTGTGCCCCCCACAGACTCACCCCCTCACTCCCACCCCCCTCTCTCTCTCATCCCCTCTCTTTCACCCTGTTCTCTCTCTCACCCCCTTCACCCCCTACCACCCTCTCTCTCTTTCACCCTCTCTCTATTCCCCTTTTTCTCTCTCTCTCTCTCTCTCTCTCTCTCTCTCTCTCTCTCTCTCTCCCCCCTCTCTCTCTCTCCCCCCTCTCTCTCTCTCCCCCCTCTCTCTCTTTAATTTAAATTTCACAAAAAATTGTTTGCGTTTTCATTTTATTTATTTTCATAAAAAGGCCCACCAACATCCTTAGCACCAGGCCCATGATGCTCTTAATCTGGGCCTGAGTATAGTGGTTAGTGTAGTATAGTATAGTGGTTAGCATAGTGGTCAGTATAGTGTAGTTTAGTATGGAGGTCAGTGTAGTGTAGTGGACAGTGTAGTGTAGTGGACAGTGTAGTATGGTGGTCAGTATAGTGTAGTGTAGTGGTCAGTGTAGTATGGTGGTCAGTGTAGTATGGTGGTCAGTGTAGTATGGTGGTCAGTGTAGTATAGTGGACAGTGTAGTATGGTGGTCAGTGTAGTATAGTGGACAGTGTAGTGGTTAGTGTAGTGGACAGTGTAGTATAGTGGACAGTGTAGTATGGTGGTCAGTGTAGTATAGTGGTCAGTGTAGTATAGTGGACAGTGTAGTATGGTGGTCAGTGTAGTGTAGTGTAGTATGGTGGACAGTGTAGTATGGTGGACAGTGTAGTGGACAGTGTAGTATGGTGGTCAGTGTAGTGTAGTGGTTAGTGTAGTGGTCAGTGTAGTATGGTGGTCAGTATAGTGTAATATAGTGGACAGTGTAGTATGGTGGTCAGTATAGTGTAGTATAGTGGACAGTGTAGTGGTTAGTGTAGTGGACAGTATAGTATGGTGGTCAGTGTAGTATAGTGGTCAGTGTAGTATAGTGGACAGTGTAGTATAGTGGACAGTGTAGTATAGTGGTCAGTGTAGTGGTTAGTGTAGTGGACAGTGTAGTATGGTGGACAGTATAGTGTAGTGTGGTGGTCAGTGTAGTGTAGTGGTCAGTGTAGTATGGTGGACAGTGTAGTATAGTGGTCAGTATAGTGTAGTATGGTGGACAGTGTAGTATGGTGGTCAGTATAGTGGACAGTGTAGTATGGTGGTCAGTATAGTGGACATTGTAGTATGGTGGTCAGTATAGTGTAGTATAGTGGACAGTGTAGTATGGTGGTCAAGTGTAGTGTAGTATAGTGGACAGTGTAATGTAGTATGGTGGTCAGTGTAGTATGGTGGACAGTGTAGTATGATAGTCAGTATAATGTAGTATAGTGGACAGTGTAGTATAGTGGTCAGTGTAGTATGGTGGTCAGTATAGTGGACAGTGTAGTATGGTGGTCAAGTGTAGTGTAGTATAGTGGACAGTGTAGTGTAGTGTAGTATGGTGGTCAGTGTAGTGGTCAGTATAGTATTGTGGTCAGTATAGTGGTCAGTGTAATATAGTGGTCAGTGTAGTGGACAATGTAGTGTAGTGGTCAGTATAGGAATCAGGTAGGTCAGTACTATTGTATTTGAAGGGACTCAGGGATAGCTAAAAGTCCGCAGGTTGGGGGGGCGCAAATTACTTGCCTTGCCCCGGGTGCTGACAACCTACGCTACGCCACTGGCCACCTCATCCCTTTAAACCTGAACACCTTTGAATTACACAGGTTCTGAGGCTAATTAAATGCAGATAAGGCACCAAGTGAGTTCAATTACCACCTTAATCAGCCACAGACCCTGTGTAATTCATATGTGTTCAGGTTTAAAGGGATGAGGAGGCAACTCTAGTCCCACACACTTCTCAGTGTGTCTCTTCATCATGAAGGCAGCCAGTAGGCTCCAGTCACTGAGCTCGAAGTCCTGCTAAGACCGGGCTCTGGTGCTCCATCTTGCCCCGGATACTCTGCCGCCTCTCCTCATAGACAGTCTATGGGCGCCGCCATATTGGCCTGTCCCAGCATGCACTGCACAGGCAGGTCATCCGAGGGACCAAAACTGGGTGATTCGTGAAAGGCTGAGGAGGAAGGGGCGGGGCTGAGGAGGCCGAGTGCCCAGAGAGCCGGGGACTTAAAATAATAAATAAAAGTACAAAGCTACGAGGAGCCTCTCAGGGAGCCCCAGGGCTGCTGTTGGAAATCACGAGGCCCTGTATAGCCTACCTGATAGCCCCTTCCCACCCCGGAAAATACTGATATTTTCACTAAAAATACAATAAAATCATTATTAGCAGAGGCAAACATAACATACCTTACAAAAGTCTTACTAAATCTAAAAGATAAAACTGTATTAGGCTCCATGCACACTAGCGTTTTTTTTTTAAGCTAAAAAAACGCTGGAAAAAAGGCTGGATAAAAAACACTGGTAATAGCTTTTTGTAGTAGCATTTTAGTAGCATTTAGTAGTGTTTAGGAGCGTTGGCATGTTATTAGCGTTTTTGCAGTTTCCTTAAAAAAAGCTCAAAAATCGCTAGTAGAAGCGTTTAGGAGCATCTCTGCTGGAAAAGCGCTCCAAGAAACTCTACAAAAACAACGTTTTCTCTGCTCCTAGACGCTGAAGCTCAAAAAATGCTAATAGCCTAAAGTAGTGTGCATGGACACATAGGATAACACTATTTAGCTTGATAATAACAGCTTCTAGGAGCTTAAAAAATGCTTGTGTGCATGGCGCCTTAAGTTAATACAGTTCTGTGTGTTAAATGAGGTATTGGGGCTCATTCACAGAGATGCTGTGGCCTGTACTGTGTAAATCAGTGGTTTGTTCTTTGTTTTTATGTGGCTATTGCTGTGTACAGGAAGCCTGTGTTACACTATGGGGATGCAGCAACTGTATGAACACAGCCACAGGTCATAATTTGACAGGTATGTGGATGGAGGTGTATGGCCTCCAAACACTGACAGTGTGTACGCGTTTCGAAGGTGTCCCTTCTTCATCAGAGCCTAAGTGGTGCTAGTCTCTTACTAGTGTTTATACATGTGTCCATCTGAGAAGCACTCATCAAGTTGGTGCTGGAACCCCTCCCTTAATTGGTGGGCGGTCCTACAAAGAGGATGCGCCTTGGTTTCATTATTATAAGACAATAGTGTATTTGTATTTTGATTTTATTTTATTTTAATTTTAATTTTAGTTTTAATTTAATTTCTATTTACTTTGGTTCTACTCATCAACCATACATGCATTTAGAAATGTAAGCATCTTTCTTGTTAAAAAAAGAAGAAATGTAAGCATCAAATGGCAGGCAGGCCTAGATTATCCTGCAGATGTCACTATGCAGGTGAGCCAGGGCATATCTGACATTGCTTGGAACCCCCTCCCTTTTGAATTACAGGCATCAGAGGAAAGAGATCAGAAGTCAATAATCAGAAATCAAACTACATACCATGTAGTATACAGGGCAAATGGCGGCTCTCTAGTTCCAACAGGGTGCCCCTGTAGGAACTGTAGCTATACCGGCATCCATAACCGGCAGTTTCTGGCCGGTTACGTGTCCCATTGCTCCGCAGTGCCGCGTGCACATGTATAAAGACTAGTAAGAGACTAGCACCACTTAGGCTCTGATGAAGAAGGGACACCTTCGAAACGCGTTAGCCAGCAGCAGTCTGTATGTCCTCTTCCTAGGACCTGGAAAACTGCTACCAGTGGACCAATCGCTTCTGTGTCTGTATACAATGCGATTTTTTTCTCCTACCTTTGTGAGTAGATTTTAATCTTGGTTTTAACTAATAAATTTATCAAGGATCTTTCTTATCATTACTATTAGGATAATCCCATCCTGAAGAGCAGCAAGGCCGAAACCCATAGTCCTTTTTGAATCCTTGGGATCATTTAGCCAATACACCTGTGCGCAAGAGTATTTTGCATCTATATACTGACAGTGTGTATTTGGGGCCACTCACCCACACACCTACCAAATTAGGACCTGTGGCTGAGTTCATACAGATGCTGCATCCTCAGAGTAGCAGATCCAGCCGCACAAACCACTAATTCACACTGTATGGGCCAGAGAACCCACGTGAGTGAGTCCTTTATGTTTAAATGATTTTTTATGAATTTTAAAAATTCCTTTTTTTTTTATTAATTTTGTTGGGGGAGGGTTGGGCATTCATGAGATATCAGAATTCTGACATCTCACCTTTGAAACAAGGAAAGGAATTGAGGATGGATTCTTTAATTCCTTTCTCTGTAGCCTCAGATGCACTGGAGATGAATGAACAGGAAACAAAGGCTTCTGTTTATTCATAAACTGAAGCATAGTAAAAGTCTATTATGCTCAGTTATGATTGAACACAGAGAGTGATCAGTACAAACCACTCACTGTGTCCATTCAGAAAAGGAAGAGGCCGGTAAATGACATATCTTCAGCCACCTTTCACTGCTCTCCACCCTAAACATCCCCATGTTACCTGCAGCAGCCAGCGGGAAAGGGAAGCCTGCAGGAAAGGGGAAGGGAGCCAGGGCACACAGGGGGGCATACAGCAGGGGGAATCAGATGTGGGCAGGACAAAGAGGGAATCAGTGTGGCGAGGGGAATGGGGGCAGTTACAGGAACAATGTCCTAAATATGTGTCTCTCCCTGCAGCAGCTGAAAACTGGCGGGAGGGAGAGGGTGAAAAGCTTGCTTTTAGGAGCTGCAGAGAGCTGCACAGGGCACCGTACTGTAATTGGCCCTCACCTGTCTGCTGCACTGATTCCCTTACTGTCTGGGCCCCCTCGTGTGCCTGGGCCCCCTACAGGAGGATACATAAACAAAAACAATAATGATACAGTAAGTAGCGTTCCAATATTGGCTTTAAGCACCAACTCAAAATGTATGTGTGGTCGCTGTAACCAGATATACCAATGCATATCATGGATAATAGAAGAGGGATTTCCTTCTTATTATTCGAGAATATTTGTGCACCGAATGCTCCCTGATAACAGTGCGCCTATAGGAATTCTATTTGAACGACTGTAATAACCAACTCAAACTGAAGATGTCATAAAGTTCATTCACTGAAGACTGATGTGGCATATACAGTATGTTATACGGAGAATTAATGTCCAGTTATATGAGGAAATCATTATGTGAACACCTTTGCTACGAATGAGAACTGCAAGCAGGAATGATCAACATAGATGCGACTTGGCATTTTAGTGCATTCCATCATATACTGTAGATCACAGAGATAAGGCAACTGCAGCAATATACAGAGGTGCAAGCAATAAGTGCAAGCTCTGTTGTATTTAACAGCATTTGCAGGAGTTAGCAGGGAAATATTGAAGCAGATTGTGGCAGAGTACAGAAGTACCAACATAAAATAAAAGCTGAAGTATATTGCTGGGTTTGAAGGAGTTAGCAGGTAAGCAGGTTAGTAAAAAGAAAATGCATGTTTGAGCAGCTCATCTCCCTTCATGAGACGGGGAGAATAAGATATACTGTATGTTTGTTAGCCACTGTATGAGCTTTGGAGCCAGTACAGTATATAAATCCATGGAGCATCAAGCTCATAAACTGTAAAACTGGTTGTTGTATCAAAGGTTAAATAGATCAGTGTACTGGGAGCAAACAGTGGCTGGCCAGAGATAGCTAGTGCAAAGATAAGAGGAGCAGAGTCTGGAGGAGATGTATACCCTGACTGTCACTCAGTTTAGACACAAGCCTGTGTAAGGAGTCATCTGCAGCCCACCACACCCGATCCTTTGACGTTCATCTTCTTGTGCCGATCCATGCTTCTTCAGATTTCCTTCATAACAACCAAATCTGTAAGACCTGCTTCTCCAAGTCACTTTCACGGACCGCGGCTGCAGTGTGCTGATCCCGCTCTTAGCTCCCTATGGGGCCCCCTGCTGGCTTGGGCCCTCGGGCAGCGCCCGAGTGCCCGAATCGTCAGTCCGCCCCTGTCCTGGTGTGAATGGACCCTTAATAGGAAAAAATAATAGAGCAGATTGTTTTTTTCATGCAAATTTTCCCCAAGGCAGGTCAATAAGCCTCTTCAGCAAAGCTTTGCCCAATATAAAATTTGTGTAATCTGTGACAAAATCAGTTTTTTCAAAATCACTTCACTTAGTGGGCACAATAGGGTGTCAGAGGGTAACTTTAAAATGTGACTGTGCTATCGCAACCTGCTATAGTCACTATGGAAAACTAACTTCATGAAGTCATTTAGCATGGTAATACCTAGAAGAATTGAGTTGTGTTATCTGGCATTACTGTATGAGTGTTTTTATAAATGTATGACGTTCTTGATATAGAAAATCATTTGTGTTTATAGAATGTTTTAAACTCTCTATGACCGAGGAACTGGTCACATGAACAGCCCTCTGTCTTGTATCATTCTCACTAGTGAGGTAAGGTCTTCTGCCGACCTCCATACATCTTCTGTTGTTTAAATGAAAATGGACTTAGCGATGCTTAGATACAGATTACTCTCTAATGGTATATTTTGGCAAGCAACTTTCCATTACTGGACATTCCACAGTGTTTTAAGCCATCACAAAATACTCCTTGATTGTCAGCAATGCATTATCTCAGGAAAGATAACTGAGCTCAGAACATTCAAAGGCTGCCACTGGACTCTGCATGGCATTGGTATCACTTTCTGCTTAAAGTGGACCTTGGTAGAGGAGGGCTGTGCATCCCTATTTCAGAGCTGCCCCCTTGATGACTGGTTGCCTGATGACTAGAGGGGTAGAGATAACAGGAGAGGTGGAGGCAGAAAGATCCAGAGAAAGTATAAAACCAGAAGCAGGGAGATTCTTGCATTTCTGGTCCTCAGGTACAGTTTTCTTTCCTGCAAGGAGAACAGTTGGTGATATCACCAAATCTCATTCCAAATTTCAAAGGACCAGCAGTGCTTACAGGTCCCATCATGCCTCTGTCTGTGGGAGTCATGCTTGTAACTGTCAGCCTTGCAATGTGTCAATGTGCAATGTAGGTGCACCCCCCCACCACCCACCCACAGCTTGTGCGGGGTGTTTGCTGTCCCACATGATCTCAGCTCAGCTCTTTATGGAAGCCAACATCAGTGCAACGCCGATGAACCCGCCCACTCCCATGCCTCCTCCACTCTGATGTCTTTTGTGTACACATATAGGAGGAGGAGCCGGGGAGGAGGTGAGACGCTGCTTTGCATGTGCCGCTCATCTGAGGTCTGTCATTAACACACACACTATATGACACTTACGTGGGGGATCTAATATAAATTAACACCTGCAGTGATTTGGGTGTGGGGGAGAGGCAGTGGAGGATTAAGGTGGTCATGGGCCCCTAGGCTACTTTTTGTGTGGCCCCCTCCTAAGCATGCTTTACCAGAAAATAAATTATTTAGTGCCATGTGTAAAAAGGTAGACCTATATTACACGCCTCAAGTGCAACTCTCAGGTCTACAGCCCAAACACATTCAGACATGAGCCTACTATAAACAGCAATGCCACAGAAAAAAAGCATTCAAAATACACCTGCAAGCTGGTAACAGATTTTACCTTTCTAAACCAACAGTTAGGCCAAAAACGTCTGCAGCAGCTCCTGTTTAACTGAGGCAAAAATCACAACATCCTGACAGAGACCAATCGAAACGCTGTGTAATATTCCAATTAAATAAAAGCCATACAAATACCATAAACAGCAGCAGCACATATAAGCAAGCAATAATCAACAGCAGAACAATCATACGTTCCAACGGCAGGAAGTGCCAGCATCCATTGGCGCAGCCTGTCCATCGGACACCACTGCAATCCAGGAAACGGACCAGACTCACTCCCAGGATATCCGGCAGCTTTTGCCAACATGCTTGTTCACTATGTACCTTTGTGGGTACCTTTTTACAGTTTTATTAAATCGGGGGCCAATCGGGGGCCCTTGCACATGTGGGGCCCTAGGCTGCAGCCTAGACCAGCCTGTGCATTAATCCTCCCCTGGGGAGAGGGTACTGTATGTGCTAGGGGGTGTTTTAGGAAGATCTGCCCCTCCTCTGGAACACAAGTCCTCCCTCCTCCCAAATTGCCCCCTAGCACATGCCGTACCCTCTCCCCCTCCCCTGATTCAAAGAGATGCTGGCTGCTACACAGGGGACAATCATGGCATCCGGGACCCTGGGCACCCCGTTAAACATGCAGGCCAATCGAGGTGCTCACACTAGAGCACCCCTGCCAGGCAAGTAAGTGGAGCCAGGTGGTGGAACTTTTTCCAGCACTGGGCTCCAGGAATCAGGGTCGGTTCACATGATGAATCACACATGATCACACTATGCGTTTTTGTGCGATTCACATGTTTTCCAGGTGCAGTACAATTTCATGCTGTACCACACCAAGAGTTAGAAGACACACAGGAACTGGATTGCGTGGTACTACTGTACCATATGATCCAATGCAGGTAAACGCATTACATTTGGGACCTGCGTTTATGGTGTCATTAAAGTACTTTGATGCAGTAAGTGGACTTAAGCACCGTATAGCCATATGGTGTGACAAAATCCCTATATTTTTTGAAAATGTTCATGTGTTTTAAATAGCCTTGTAGGAGTTAAATGTCATTTTTGTATGTGTGTGCTGTAATATTTTGTTCCATTAAGTTAACATTGACACCCACTGCAGATCACAACTGGAGTGCATTTTATATGCAGTGCGAGAAAAGCACATGGAACGCAGGAATCCAGAAGTGTGGGGGGGCTGTGTAATGTAAAGGGTTCCAGAGGTGTGGGGGCTGTGTAATGTAAAGGGATCCAAAAGTATGGGGGGGGGCTGTGTAATGGGAATGGATCCAGAGGTATGGGGGCTGTGAAAAGAAAACTTTCAGAAAACAGGAAAATAATTTTTTGGGGGGGAGGGTGACATGATGTTTTACTGCACCAGGTGACACCAACCCTAGTGACGCCACTGGCAGTAGCATATAGTAAGTGTGCCGTTGCCAGTTACATGTATTCCTGTCTGGCACCGGCCGCCCGATAACAATCCTTAGGTCAGTCAGCACCATTTTTGCAGAGGAGGAGGAGGGGCCTGGCTGCCTGGGGGAGCAGAGGGAGGAGGATTCTTACGGGTTCCAGGCCACAGTGCAGGGAGGCACTGATGTACATTTTTGTACATCTAGAGAATACAATTTTTGCCAATTCTTCTTTTGAAAAATAGCTCAAGCTCTATCAGATTGGATGGGGAGTGTCTGTGAACAGCAATTTTCAAGTCTTGCCACAGATTCTCAATTGGATTTAGGTCTGGACTTTGATTGGGCCATTCTAACACATGAATATGCTTTGATCTAAACTATTCCCTTGTAGCTCTGGCTGTATGGTTAGGGTCGTTGTCCTGCTGGAAGGTGAACCTCGACCCCAATCTCAAGTCTTTTGCAGACTCTAACAAGTTTTCTTCTAAGATTGCCCTGTATTTGGCTACAGCCATCTTCCCATAAAGTCTGACCAGCTTCCCCTACTACCGCAGGGCAGTATTCCAACATGATAATGACCCCAAACACACTTCCAAGGTGACCACTGCCTTCATAAAGAAGCTGAGGGTAAAGGTGATGGACTGGCCAAGTATGTCTCCAGACCTAAACCCTATTGAGCATCTGTGGGGCATCTTCAAACGGAAGGTGGAGGAGCGCAAGGTCTCTAACAGCCACCAGCTCCGTGATGTCGTCATGGAGGAGTGGAAGAGGACTCCAGTTGCAACCTGTGAACTCCATGCCCAAGAGGGTTAAGGCAGTGCTGAAAAATAATGGCGGCCACACAATATATTGACATTTTGGGTCCAATTTGGACATTTTTACTTTGGGGTGGACTCACTTTTGTTGCCAGCGGTTTAGACATTAATGGCTGTGTGTTAAGATATTTTGAGGGGACAGCAAATTTACACTGTTATACAAGCTGTACACTCACTACTTTACATTGTAGCAAAGTGTCATTTCTTCAGTGTTGTCACATGAAAAGATAGAATAAAATATTTACAAAAATGTGAGGGGTGTGCCCACTTTTGTGAGATACTGTATACGTTCTCTATAAGATAGTAAATATTGACTTTTTGAATTCAGGGCCACTTTAAATGGAACTCCTAATGTTAAAGTGGATCTTTAATTTTTACTGTTTAAAGCAACTTTACCCATACATCCATGTCTCCATTCTTTATTTTGTTTCAAAAAAACTTTGAAACACACACCCCTAGCATTTCTGGGCACAGCCATCTTGAGTAAGGGCAGATGATTCATGCAACATTTACTACCTAGAACCCATCTGCCCTTAGCTCAGGCATCAAAATAAATCGGGGGGGGGGGGGGTTGGATTCCCCCTACCTAACTTATAAATATGTATTATCTTGTCTGTTCCTATAGTTAGCTAGTCTATCAAAGCTCTAATAATATTAACGGTAATGATATAAAAACAATATTCGCTATAAAATAAACACAATGCTGAAAGACGTAAAGGTCTTATTTATTTACAAAGAAAGTAGAACACTAACATAGAAAACGACAAGAATAGCATTTAATACAAAAGAGCATAGATGATACGTTACATAGGTCCGTCCTCAGTGTTCTGTATCTTAGCTGGAGCTCAATGCGAGAGAGAAAGTGTTCAGCGCTGGCCTTTGCATTTTAAAGCACACTCAGACACAACCCACACAAACACCTTCTGCCCGCCTGTGTAGTCCTCTGTCCAATGAGCTACAATCCATAAGCTATAAGGGGCTGTCCTTCCTAACCACCAGGAAGTATGTTATTACCCCAAACATCCTCCAGGAAGTATTACACTGCGAACAACCGCCTTGACCCAGGTCAACATTCTAGTCCACATCTGGTTCCTTTGGTCCTAATGCAGGCCCGTAAATCAGTCACTTTAATCTCCGCCTCATCAAGAGGACTGAGGTGAGGCTTTCTTATCTCCATGCCCCGCTACTAGGGGGTATGCATAAATTCTGTTACAGAGGCAGGATTCTGGTATGCAGTCTTTTGTTACATGCACCCTGCTGTGTAATCTGATTCTCCTGGTTTTCCAAGATGACTTAAAGCAGGCTAGATGGCTCTTCCATGCCAGGTCTCAACAGTCCAGAAATATCTGATATTAAAAATAATGTTGCGCCTTCCAACAGGCGTGCAGACAGGAAGTTGTGCTTAGGTGAGAAAACCCCTCCTTCTCTCCTCCAGATGAAAGGAACAAAATACCCATGAGACTTCTGGGATGTATGACATCATATTGGCCTAGGCCAGGAACCAGGAAGCAACTGAAGAAATGTAAAAAAAAAGTTTCAAACAAGTAAATATAATATACCTTCCTATCTATTTACTAAGGATAGTAGCATAAGGAATACAAATAACTAATGTCAACTGAGTCTAGTTCCACTTTAATATTCTGTATTAGTGTTATTATGACATGGTTGTTTTAATTTAATATTAATTTCCAGATGACTTTATAAAAAAATAAGAGGTTTTGTATTTATAAATTTTGTCTTCTGACAAATAAGTACACATTGAGCTACTTGTCACCCACCCACAGTAGATTTACTGCAGACGAGTGGCACAGGCATGCTGGTTATATCGCTGCCTGTCTTCCGGGTTCAGGGCATGCATGCACCCGCCTCCTGCCAACCAGGGCTGTGTTTGGACACAGCACGAATTTGGCAGCAGATTTCAGCCAATGATTTGAAATCAGCTGATTGGCTGTGTCCAATCACAGAGTTCTGTGTGTATAAACACACAGAACTCCTTGTGCATAGGAACAACGATCTGGCTGTTTCTTCTCCCTGAAAATCAAGGAGAAAAAGCAGCCAGATAGTAAAGTAAAAGCAGCAAACATTACACATTGTTAGGCACTAAGGCTAACCCCTTGATTGCCCCTAGATGTTAATCCCTTCCCAGCCAGTGTCATTAGTAGAGTGTCAGTGTACAGTATCATCAGATCACTGTATTAGTGTCATTAGCGGCGTCAGTTAGTGACCCTCCCAGATAGTGTCTGTTAGCACCAGACTTTCCACCACCCTATCACATTCCTACTATTAGTCGCTGGTTACCGCCATTACAGTAAAATGTTCATAGCTGCGTGAAATTCCAGTACATATACCATAATTTGTAGTGTAATGGTCTCCCCGATCTCCAGAGGCCTAGTGGTGACCCCCAGAGTCAGGGAGAGATAGCATTCCTCCTCAGGGTGCAGTTTACTAGGCAAGATGGGCACCAGTCACTTTTAAAAACAGGAACGGGGAGAGAGGAGTAGGGCACAGGACACCCTTAGGCAAATGCAATAGCAACTTGGCAGACTCCTCGGACAAAAATAGAACTAGGCAGACAGCAATACATAAAAAGGGCCTTTAAGCTTGATGCAGCGATCTATATCTTGTAGCAACTGCTGTCTCCCCTGGCAACAACTTCACTCACAGTATCCTACTGTAGATCCTCAAGCTCAACTCACAGTATCCCAACAAATTAGTGAGGCTAGTTACCACCTAGCACAACTAAATTTACTAGCAGCCCTGTTTAGGACCAGGGTGCTACAATCTCCCCCTGCCAAGGAAACTATGTCCTGGAGCTGCAAAACAAAAACATATGCTCTCAATCCTGAGAGCGGATGTCCTGGCAAAAAGTGGATAGGGAAGGGTATCAGGGAAGGATGAACTTTAAGTATCAAATACGTGTGACCTTCCACATGAGGTACGTGAAAATAACATATGTACAATTACGAGTGGCATTCCACACAAGAACAGATAAAAATGAGACTTTATTTACAATCACGTGTGGCATTCCACACACTAGCAAGTAGTAAATGCAATAATCAATAACCTTATAGCCTATCTGTCTAATATTTACACAATACTGTAATTAAAGATAAACATTACTGTACAAGATTGAGATACTGTCTCTCCACAGGGTGTATAGGAACACATGAAAACTATGGACTATGCAATATCAATAATATAGCATTTAGCAACACACTATAATATAGTCTACTAGTATAGCACAGTATCCCACTGTAGATCTTCAAGCTCAACTCACAGTATCCCACTGTAGATCCTCAAGCTTAGCTCCCAGCTACCTGCTGGACTTCTCAAGCTTCACTCACAGCTACCCGCTGTATTTTTCAAGCTTCACCCATCACTACCCGCTGGGTTCCTCGGACTCACAGCTACCCGCTGGATCCCTCAAGCTCTACTCACAGCTAGCCGCTGTACTTCTCTTCAAGCTTCACTTACAGCTACCCACTGTACTCATTCAAGCTTCACTCACAGCTACCCGCTGTACGTCTTGGATGAGTTCTCTCCTGAAGCTTTCCCAACACTTCACAGTCCCCGGCTGATGAAGAGTCTGATCTGGTACTCCTTCAGAACTCCATCCCTTTGACACCTGCCTCCGGCAACAAGAGTGGTTGTCCCTCTGGCAACTTCCTCTTCTATGCCTCTTGGCAACTATCAGGCTCCCCTCGGGCTGAGCCCCTTTACACGTGGCTAGGCCTCAGGCTTCTGGCCTACACCTATGCTGCTGCTCCACACAGACCCAAGTGCCCTGATCACCTGACTCTCTCCAAATAAATAGACTATCCCAGCAGCTCAGTGGACAAAAACTCCTGAAGATTGACTGAGAAAGCATATTCATTTATAACCTGAATTCCCTGTAATCTATCATTCTAATGCCAAAGGAAAAAGTGCCATATATTGACAGAAGAGAGAAATCACAGTTAAACTCAAGCTTAGGAGAAAACCATTTGATCAAAGACTACCAAATTAGCCAGGCTAGTTACCACCTAGCACAACTAAATTTAATAGCAGCCCTGTTTAGGACCAGGGTGCTACAGTAGACATTATAACTTTCACACAAACCAATTAATATACACGGATTGAGATTTTTTTCTTTTACCAAAGACATAGCAGAATACATTTTGACCTAAATTTATGAAGAAATTAGATGTTTTTATTTTTTTATTGGATATGTTGTATAACAGAAAGTAGAAAATATATTTTTTTGTTCACAATCTTTGTTTTTTTTTTCATTTATATAATAAAAAATCAAAACACAGTGGTGATCAAATACCACCAAAAGAAAGCTCTGTTTGTGTGAAAACAAATTATATTAATGTCATTTGCATACAGTATTGTATGA
Organism: Aquarana catesbeiana; assembly: GCF_042186555.1. Classification (NCBI taxonomy): domain Eukaryota; kingdom Metazoa; phylum Chordata; class Amphibia; order Anura; family Ranidae; genus Aquarana; species Aquarana catesbeiana. Next base: position 603,972,836 of record NC_133328.1, on the reverse strand, counting down.
CTGTGCAATTGCCAGTAAGGCTTAATTTACACGGGACGTTTTTACAACCTCTCCTGAACAATAGTAACCCGCGCTTGAAACGTCTGTTTTGACATGTTTACATGCCGCTAAACAGCGGCGTCTTGACGCCTTTTGCCGTCTTTTGCCGCATTTGCGTTTAGGAGCGTTTAAAAAAAAAAAAAAAATATATATATATATATATATATATATATATATATATATATATATATATATATATATATATATAATATTTTTTTTTTTTTTACAAAATAGCCAAAAATGAAAAACGCCTGTGAACAAAACGTGGCTAAATGCGAGTTACCACGTTTAGCCACGTTTAGAAACCCTTGGCGCTTGAAATGCCTCTAAACTCAGCTTCTGAACCCATTTTTTTTCGTACCAAAAAAAGCCTCTAAACTCAACTGCCTAGAAATGACTATAAACGACCCTGTGTACATTTACTGATAAGATAACATAGAGGAGAGTTCAGGGGCAGTAGAAAAAAATGCCTAATTGCTCCTAAACATACGTTTACCAGCAGCGGTGTACATGAGGCCTTAAAGTAGCACAGTGCCAAATAGCAAAAAATGCTCTGGTCATGAAAGGCATAAAACCTTTCGGGAGGTCACGTGTTAAAGCTAGAATTCCAATAGCATATTGCCTGCTTTAAGCAACACCGCTATATATTAGCCAGTCATTCTTTAAAAAAAAAAAAAATGTAGACAGACTTTCAGATAAAAAATAAAATAACATTTTTCAGCCAAAATTACAGCAGTCTATGGGATACAGGAGATATAACCCCCCCCCCCCCCCAAAAAAAAAATATAAGACAAATATATAAAAGGACACGAAGGGTATTTATACAGCCTTTTTCTCAGAAACCTTACTGAAAGGTGGGGTTACACAAGTGTCTGAATTTTCAAATATTGAGGTTTCCTTTCATGTTACATGAGAGGAACATAGCGCCAGGTACTCTAGATCTATAGGCTGTAGCATACAGCAAAGTTTGCCCTGGAGAAATAAGGAAAGCCACTACAGAGTTAGCTCATTTCCTGAGTCTAAGAGAAAAAAACTCCATCTCCCAACAACAACAAGAGAGACTAAAGGTCTCAAGTCTCAGGGGTGGTAATATATGGCACCAAGCACTGGGCAGAGGGCCAACTCCGCTGACTGCCGCCTTTGTTCCTCGCAGGCAATAGAGTGATTTTATTTTACTTTCGTCCAAAATGAGAGATTAAAAAAGGCAAAATAAAAACACACATTAGTTAAGCGGAACCCCGCGACATTCTGTGAAACATAAAACATGGCCAACTACGCACATGTGTGTCCGCTGAAAGAAGTTTGGTCTACTTAAAATGCAATCAGCTTCTGAGGTGTAAAATAGCAGGAGAGGATTTTTTTTTTATATACTAGAAAGTTGAACTTTTCTGACTTTCTAAGACTAAAAAAATGCTGAGAACTGAATTTATTTAGTGGATTTATGCAGAGTTAAGATGTTCTTCAATAATTTACTTAGAGCACTAAACCACTGACTTAGTTATAGGCAAAGAATCAAACAAGGACCAGTTGGGCACTAGAAGGTAAATCTACTGCTAGGGTTCCCACGGAGGAACAGTTGCTGGTTCATAGCTTACAGCATACAGTAGGTCAGACTTTCTCAATCAGAGTTCCATGGATCCTAGGAGTTCCTCCAAAGGTTCCAAGGGGTTTCTTGAGCAATGAGTAATTTCTGCCTCTCAGATAAGTAACCACTGGCTCCAATTATCTTTTTAATTAGGAGGACAATTTTTCAACAAACCACCAGTATAAAAGTCTATCTTCTTACTGACCATCACACTAATGTATCATGGGTCATAGTAATTATTGTCAGGGGTTCCCTTAGTCCTGAAAGTTATTTCAAGGGTCTCTTCATGTTAATTGATTGAGAAAGGCTAGCATAGTTATCAGGGCCTGCACTACCAAAAGGTGCCTTGTGCAGCCACCTTATGGCCCCAGGATAGGGGGAGTGGGAAAATCCCCAGCCACTTGCACAGGTGGAGGAGCCGGCACCCATTACTCAGCACTGTGAGTGTAGCATTATCCCCGTAGAGGGTGCAGATGACTGGATTCCCCACTGCTACACAGTCAGGCAAGTAGCATTTACAGCTTTCATCATTTATTAGGGGTAATAACTTGGATGGGGAATAGGAATTATGACTTGATACCACTTAGAAAGTAGCACAAAGTGTAAGCTGCATCCTGGATTACCTCCAACTCCCTTGTAGACACTGATCCCAACTTTACCCACTGCAGGAAATGCCAACCCACCTAGCTGCTTCTTCACCAGTCTACGCTACTGACTCTTCACCAGTCTATTCAACTGACTCTTGAGATCCCCCAGGGCAAGGTTAGGAAAGATTTAAGCACACCGCTATCTTCCAGAGAGACCTTCTACCTATGGCAGTCTCTCCCCTTGTAAGTCCCTGACTGTGCTGTAGCACTCATTGTCCTCCTTGCTCCTTCTTCCTCTCAGGGAAGACTCCTTCCAAACTGTTCCTGTTGTCAGGATCCTCCCAGGCCAGCCCAAGCTCCAGCCCGAGGCAGAGCACCCCTCCCAGACTGGGGGTTTGCCTCAAGGACCACCGACAGTCTCCTCAGCACCCCATCTTCATCTTACACCCGACTCCTCCTAGCAGCATGACTCATCCATACTTAAGAGCTGGCTTAGCCCCATGCCAGGCCCACTGCCTGGGGATTGGCCAAACTCCCCTAAGTATGCAGATCAACCCTCCTAGCCTCCGCCCTCTAGTTTCCAGAACATTCTCCAACATTACAGAACCAGGGGGAGGCACCAGAGACTTGTCTGCATGAGTCATCCAGCCCTGACCTAAAGTAAACCCATGACCCAGTTAAGACTCAAAGGGTAAAGCATGAGCCAACATACATTTTTCTGCACTACACTAGTAGCACACTAGAGGGTGCTACATAAACATACAGCAGAGAAATGGGAGGAGTCTGACAGCTCTCCACACTCCTGTTCCCGGCTGTCCTCTTTCTCTATGCAGCGTTGTCGCAATCCTCTCCTACCTCTGTAAACAGGAAGAGTGTGGGGTGATGTCATGACTCCTCCCTTTCTGCACTGGGAGAACCAATAGGAATGAGCTGTCTGCTGTTCAATGACAGAAAGCGGGCGAGCAGGAAGGAGAGGAGGGAAGCCAGCAGCACCACAGATTTTAGGGGGCACACAGGGGGCCTGGACAGCAGGGGGAAACATATGGTTCACAGGGAGGGTTATTGTTGCAGCAGAGGAGGCAATTACTAGAACGGACCCCCTGTATGGCTCTCTCTGCAGCAGCTGAAAGCTGGCAGGAGGGAGAGGAGAAGAAGCAAGGTTTCAGCTGCTGCAGGGACAGCCATACAAGGAATAAGTTCCAGTAATTGCCCCCCCCCGCCATGCAGATCACCCTCTCTGCCCACATCCGATTCACCCTGCTGCCCTGGGCGCCTTACAGGAGGACTGTTGGTACCCCATTATCCATAGCCCTGGCTCCAGATTCTATCTGCTCCAGACTTAGTACTCTCGCCTCAATGTATTAGCAGCTAAATGCAGGTTAGGAGCTTTCTGGAATTTTGGCAGGATCAATGTGTACTTTTTTTACACTTATCAACTAGACACAACAAAACCTTTTCAATTTACCCAGATGGGCAAAACAGGGGCTTTCTATAAGGCACAAGAACTAAGACAGTAGAAAATCATTAGGTACATGCATTGAAAACATCACTACAAAAATACATTGTGAAAGTAACAAAATCACATCATCCAATTAAAAAGTTGCAGTCTAGAAGAGTTTGCTGCAAAGGCCAAAGTGGGTACCATATAATGTAGTCTGACATATTTGCTTTGAAGAACTCTCAATGGGCGTTTGTTGTATTCACTGCGATTTCCAGAAAATAATGCTGCTGTGCTGCCTGCTTATTTTTATTGTTCTGTGTTAGTGCTTATTAAACAATGTGCTGCGGATGTGTTTGTGATTGGTAGCCACATGACTGTGTAGTAAATAGTTTGTCTGTTTTGTTTTTGGGTCCCAAGACAATAACAATTTCCCTTTTTTGGGTCCTTGGTAGACATGTGCATGACGAAAAAATTAGTTTTGTTTTGTTTCGATTCATTAATCTAGTTATTTCATTTAGTTAAATTCGATTGATTCGTTCAATTCGTATTTGGGATCCGTATTCGGGAATTTGTTCTATGTATTTTTCAAATTTTCTTTGCATTTATCATTTTTTTCTCGATTCAAATCGTTCAAATAGATACATTTAGAATCGGTCAAATTGAAAATTTTAGGTGTTTTTTTTGTTTTTTTGTTTTTTTTATTCGAATGCAGCAGCCGAATAACCAAACATCTGATTGTTATTTATACACATTGATCTTGTTATGTATTAATAATAAGTTTATTCAAAAATATGCGGTTCTAATTAATAAAAGTAGTATCTTACTTTCAACATTTTCCTATGTACAATATTGTGCAGAAGTTTTAGCCAGTTGAGAAAAGATAATGTCAAGTACAAATGATTTTAAATATTCATATTTCACTGGTTTCTTTTTATCTATTTCACACTTGCAAAGTGAACAAACAAAAGAAAAACCTTCATCAAATGATTACAATGGCTCTTTAAATCACCTTTGGCTTAACAAAAACAGCATTATTTCAAAATGGTACACTAATAACACCCACGGTCTTTGATTGCAACAATATGTTTACAGCTCGAATTCAAATGGAATTCAATGTAAAATTAGAGTTGAATACCACTTGCCATCCAGGCCAATTCTGACATTTCTCTCCTACATGTAAAATTCATCCTTTTTTTGCTAGAAAATTACATAGAACCCCCAAACATTATATATTTTTTTTAGCAAAGACCCTAGAGAATACAATGGTGGTCGTTGCAACTTTTCATCTTGCACGGTATTTTTTTGGGGAAAAAAAACAATTTCATACTTAAAAAAAAAAAAAACGACGTCATCGTGTGACGAAACGCGCATCGGGAGGGGCTGACGTGCTGACGTTCCACGTATACCGTCTGCAGGAAGGGTGTTTACACTAGCCAGCCGGCTGTCTTGCTTTTTATCTTCGTGACATTGTAAGTGTTTTTCTATCTTTTATTAAATGAGAGTTATCAGTATTACGCTATGTTGAATCCTTCTTAATTTTGGGGAACATCTGAATGATACCTATCTGGCTACCTGTGTGATCTGCGTGTGGCGAGATCTGAGTCGGTGCTGACCCCTTTCGTTGGGGTGTTGGAATATCACCCCCTGGTTTCCGTTTGGTTAAAGGCCCTGGCCGGGTAACAGGTCGCAGGCTTATAAAGCTTGCCTTAGGGTAAGCGAGCATTTTATGTGATGTCATCACTGCGGTGTGGTGGAGGATTCATTTAGTCATTGTGTTGGAAGATTATTCACAAGGGATTTAAGGCTCTGAACATTTATTTATACAGATGGACGTTTTTCTATCACCCATATATCTTTTTGTTAAATTATCACAATCTATGTAAAGTATTAGGTTTATCATTGCTACTAGCGCTGCTATTAATTATTCCATATCCTTTTGTGTGTATCCCACTTATAGCAGCTGCTTTTACTTGCTAGTTTGGTTTTCAGTATTCATTGCTGTCGTTTCACATATTTTCACCATTTATGATAATATCATTCAATTCTTAATAGTTATTGTTTTCACTTATTTTGTATAGCGCGGTATTTTTTATATAATTTATCTGCCACATCCAAGTTAGCCCAATTTTTTTGCATAATGTGAAAGATGAAGTTACGCAGAGTAAATAGATACCTAACATGTCACGCTTCAAAATTGAACACACTCGTGGAATGGCGCCAAACTTCGGTACTTAAAAATCCCCATAGGCGACGCTTTACATTTTTTTACTGGTTACATGTTTTGAGTTACAGAGGAGGTCTAGGGCTAGAATTATTGCTCTCGCTCTAATGTTCACGGTGATACCTCACATGTGTGGTTTGAACACCAGTTTCATATGTGGGCGGGACTTACATATGCGTTTGGTTATGCGTGCGAGCTCATGGGGACAGGGGCGCTTTACTTTTTTTTTTTTTTTTACACTTTAAAAAAAACTTTTATTCCTATTACAAGGAATGTAAACATCCCTTGTAATAGGAATATGGCACGATCGGTCCTCTTTACAGAGAGATATGGGGTCAGTAAGACCCCCACATCTCACCTCTAGGCTGGGAAGCCTGAAATAAAAAAAAAAAATAAACGATCTTGGCTTCCCAGCCGAGGCGGCACCATTTGTTTGAATGCAGAGGCCGGGCATGATGTCATAACATCGCGCCCGGCCTCCGAATGATCATCAGAGACTCTGGCGACCATTTGGTCCTCCGGAAATCTCTATGGTAAACATCCGGGGCCGGCAGATCCATTCCCCGACTCACCGATGGAAGTGGTGAGTCGGTAGAAGCACCAGATTGTGGCAGGAGGGGGGACATCCCCTCTTGCCGCCTGTAAGAATGATCAAACGGTGGAACAGCCGCTATGATCATCCTTATGGTGTAGGGAATCGCCAGCTGAAAAAGACGATATCTGAATGATGCCTGTAGCTGCAGGTATCATTCAGATATAACCGCTCAAAGTCAAGGACGTCATATTGTGTACCTTGGGCAGGAGGTGGTTAATTAGATATTCAGAAATTCAGACGAATTTTGTTTAGTTATTCGGAGAATTCAGTAAAATTTGCTTGTAATGTAATCCGAATCCCCAAAGAACGAAAAATTTGTCCAAATATTTATTCGGAACGAAACAAACCACACATGTCTAGTCCTTGGATTGAGAAGTCTAATGCTGTGTGCACACAGTCGGACTTTTCAACGGGACTGGTCCGATGGAACGAATTCGCCCATGTGTACACGGTATAAGAACTCTTCTTCTATATTATTCCCTTATCTTTAGGTACTTGCCTCTCTCACAGCTGCAATCTCAGTACCTCTTACTACACTGCTAATCATCCTTTATGGATAGGAGAAGAGTAGCTGTTGTCACTGAAGGATTCCATCACCCACTACTGTGGCAACAGAAATGATCGAATCCATGATGTTTTACTGCAAGGTTAAACTACACTACAGCCATTGTTACCCAGATCGGGATTTAGTGTCTGATACAGAAGTAGATCAAGAATTCAGACTGCACAGCAATTTTTGTAAAAATAATAGAGTTGGCACAAGTAATAGTGCCAAAAACAGCAATAAAAGCAACAATCAAACCCTCTCCCACTGTATCCAAAAAAAAAACCTGGAATTCTTCAGTCGGCCTTTAAAGTGGTAGTAAAGTGTGCTTTGTGATTTTTACCTACAGTTAAGCTTATAACAAAGCTTACCTGTAGGTAAAATGAATATCTCCTAAACGTGCACCATTAAGGAGATAATTGCTCTTTTGGTAGCCAGTAACGTCATGGGCACATGAGCTCTGAAGGAGCGGCATCCCGGTGCCGTTCCTTCAGAGCGAGTGCCGCGGCCGTGACTCCCAAACGTCATAGCAGCTTGGCTGTTCAAGCTCCTGGAGCCCTGCAACCTGGAAGGAAAACCGGAAAAAGATGGAAACCCTGTCAAGGGTGACAGTGTGCCGCTGGAGGGCTTTGTTCTAAGGTAAGTATTTCATAATGGGCTAGTATGCAATGCATACTAGCCCATTATGCCAGTGTTGTTAGGGTTGCTAGGGTTCCGCGAGAGGTCCCCAGGGGTTCCGTGGCGATCTACCTATTCGTCGCAGGCAGCTGACAGGTAGATTGTATGGACACATGCAGGGATAGGCATGACAGCAACTGTCATACCATTGGCCGTAGCACACTGTTCCCCACCAGCCCCTCCTGTCCATCCCGGGTGCTTGTACAGTATGTGAGATGACATTAGTCCATTAGCATGAAGTCCACGGCAATGTGGATCCCTGAAGATGGGCCCTCTGAAGGGATGACAATAAAGATACAAGAAAACGCATTACTGCCCTTGGTCCTTACTGACTATTTCTATGCCAGAACCCCCCTGGGATCAGTCTTCTGCAGATATACACTACTGTGCAAATGTTTTAGGCAGGTGTGAATGCTTTCAGAAATTAATATTATTAGTATTAATAGTTTATTTTTTATCAATTAACAAAATGGAAAGCAATTTAACAAAAGGGAGAATCAAATCAATATTTGGCATGACCACCCTTTGCGTTCAAACAGTATCAGTTCTTCTAGGTATACTTGCACAGAGTTCATGGAGAGAAGGGTACAATAATAAGTGTCTTAAAGCATTTTAGAGAACTAACCAACTATCTTCTGTGGATGTAGAGTGCCTCAAATCCTTATATCTCTTCATGTAATCCCAGACAGGCTCCATGATGTGGAGATCAGGGCTCTGTGGGGGCCAAACCATCACATCCAGGAATCCTTGTTCCTTTATTACACTGAAGATAGTTCTATAATATTTCATATCTTGACTCATCAATCCAGAGCACCTGCTGCCATTTTTCTGCACCACTGTTTCCACACAGGGCCGGTGCCAGCATAAGGCAGCCCAGGTGGCTAACTGAGGGTGCCAGGAGAGGGGGGCGCCAAAGCCAGGGGTTCCCCACGAGGTGCTTATCCAAGCGATGGTGGCTGGCCCTGTACCCAGTTCAGCATACTGACAGGCGGCGCAGCATAGCCCCGGCCGGGCACCGTTAACTTCACCCACTTTCCTCTCCTGACTCAAGCCTTGGCGCTGCTATTGCACTTCTGCCAGATGGAGGGCAGAGAGAGACACCCTCGGCTGGAAGACACTGCCCCGCCCCCTTCAGCCATTGAGGCGAGGATCGCTGGATCAGCTGCAGAAACAGGGTCACAAACGCCTCCAGTTCAGCAACACCCACAGATCATCGCTGAACTGGAGAGCATGTGAGATGAAAGGGAGCCCAGGGAGGAGCCTGGAGCCGAGTGAGACCAGAGGAAGGGCCAAGGCCACCAGAGGGCCCAGAAGGAGTGGGAATGGCACAGGTACTACCACAGATGAAGATCTTACCATGCCATCTCTGTGGAAGGTAGAGCAAGTAAACTGCTTCTAGCTTTATGGTGTCAGAATCTGTCAATGAATAATTATTGTACCAGTCCTGCCCTTGTGCCATGCCCACACTCTCTGACCAACCATCTCTTGTGCCATGCCTGCAGTCTCTGCCCATCTCTTGTGCCATGCCTGCAGTCTCTGCCCATCCCTTGTGCCATGCCCGCACTCTCAGCCCATCTCTTGTCCCATGCCCGCAGTCTCTGCCCATCTCTTGTGCCATGACTGCAGTCACTGACCATCTCTTGTGCCATGGATGCAGTCTCTTACCATCTCTTGTGCCATGACTGCAGTCTCTGACCATCTCTTGTGCCATGACTGCAGTCTCTGTCCATCTCTTGCGCCATGTATGCAGTCTCTAACCATCTCTTGTGCCATGTCTGCAGTCTCTGACCATCTCTTGTGTCATGACTTAAGTCTCTGACCATCTCTTGTGTCATGACTCTAGTCTCTGACCATCCCTTGTGCCATGTATGCAGTCTCTGACCATCTCTTGTGCCATGTATGTAGTCTATGACCATCCCTTGTGCCATGTATTCAGTCTCTGACCATCCCTTGTGCCATGTATGCAGTCTCTGACCATCTCTTGTGCCATGTATGTAGTCTATGACCATCCCTTGTGCCATGTATGCAGTCTCTGAAATCTCTTGTGCTATGTGGGGTGAGGGTTTTCATTGTAGAAGGGAGGGGGTGGCAGGAGAACAGTTGGTGGGGGGCACCAAAATGCACTTTCGCCTAAGTAGACAAAAGTCCTTGTACCTGCCCTGTTTCCACATCAGAGGTATGGCCTTTTGGCCGCAATTCTTCCATGAAGATTACTTCTGGCCAGACTTCTCTGGACAGTAGGTGGGTATATCTGGGTCCCACTGGTTTCCACCAGCTGCTGGACATCTTCCAATGTCGAAGGGAAGAAAGTATGATGGGTCTTTCATCTGCTGCATTAAGTTTCCATGGCTGACTACTGTGTCTACAGTCCTCAATATTGCCTGTTTCTTTGTGCTTCTTCAAAATAGCTTGAACAGCACATCTTAAAACCCCAATCAGACCTTGCCGATGCAGTATAACTACCTTGTGTTTTGTTGCTGTGCTCAGTCTTGCCATGGTGTATGACCTGTGACACGAAACTGTCTTCCACAACCTCACCTTAGTAGCAGAGTTTGGCTGTTCCTCACCCATTTTTAAGCCTAATACACAGCTGTTTTTCTTTCAGTTAATGACTGTGTTTCAACCTACATTTGAATTTGATGATCATTAGCTCAGGAAAATCCTTCAGCAGGCTGTTTTCCTGAATACAAACCTGCAAAAAAGCTAAGCTATCCATTTCTATATTGTGAATAACCTATCATTTTGAAAAATAAATAATCAAAATGGAGCAACTTTCCACATGGTCTGAAGTTTTCCAAATGTCCTCTATGGTTGATTATCTGTGAGTGGGCCTATAGGGAAGAGATGCTCTGCCTTGACCTCCCAGCATTCAAGTCGGTGGAAACCCAATCCCTAAGATCTTATATAGACTTTAAAATGTGAGTGTAATTTCAAGAATCGCTTTCAATTTTCTTAAATCTGAAGCTTTTATGAAAATAATACCTGGTGATCCTAACCTGGTGGTCCTTCTTCAAGCACTTCCTGTTATAAAGGATAATACTCTATCCCTGTCTCCCATTTAATCTCCAGTGCAGTCACCCTTTTACATGGGCTTCTAGTAAAGACTACTAAGTGGATATTTTAACTACCATTTATGCAGGCATGGTCCCTTGTTGTCAGATCATGAAACCTGAGCTGCAGAAAAGCGTAGGCCTAAAACTATTTAGACAATTGATAACATATAACCTTCCCGAAAATGCATAAAGATGCATTAAAGTGGAGCCAAAGGCACAAATACTTACCATGAAATAAAAAATTAACTCAGTGCAATCAAACAAATATAACAATGTATCTTAAAACCCAGTGGTTTTCAATCTCAGTCCTCAAGTACCGCCAACGGGGCATGTTTTGGGAACTTCCCTTAGATAAAATAGCTCTTACCAACACCATGTCATTGATATTGATTTAAAGCAGCTGTGCAAAGTAAAGGAAAACCTGAAAACATGGACCGTTGGGGGTACTTGAGGACTGAGGTTGAGAACCACTGATCTAAACCATATACACATACAACCAGGGCTTTTTTTCTCAGAGAATATGTGCAGGAACCCTCCCCCCTTCTGAGTTCACCCTTGTCTATGCACCCTACGCTCCTCTGAGCACCGGTCCTTGGTCCTACCCCCTACCCACCTCCCAGTACTGCCCCAAGTATCATTTTGTGGTGCTAAATAATTTGTATGGAATTTGCTCTTATCTAATAACAAGAAAAGCAGTAAAATAGATCCCCATGGAGCCAGCAACAATAGAACCCACCCCAGCAACAATATATCCTTCACACAATACTAGACTCTCCCCAACAACAATGGGCCCCACCCCAGCAACAATGGACACCATCCCAGCAACAATAGGTCCCCTCAGCAACAATAGGATTCCACCCTAGCAACAATAGATCGCTAACTCAACAATAGATTCCCCTAGCAACAATGGACCCCACCCCAGCATCAATAGACCCATCAACATACAGCAACAACAGACCTCTTCCTCAATAGTAGATTCCTACTAGCAACATAAGACACCCCCCCAGCAACAATAGATCCCCCACACAAAAACAGATCCCCGCCAGTGACAATAAATCCCAAAGCAGCCAGCATCAATAGACCCTCCAGCACACCCCTTACATGCATTTAGTGCTGAAGGTGCCGGAACTGCGTTCCCCCGCATTCCTGCTGAAAAAAAGCCCTGCATACAACAGTTTATATGACTAAATAAGTGAATATTAAAAATATTATCACAGTGTCTTCCGCCTCTAAATTTAAAGTGCACACAGTCCATAATTAAATATATTATCCACTTCTGTGAAAATAATAAATATGAAGTGATATTTGTAGTCCACCTTTTCTTCCACCATCAATAAAAGTCCAAAAACAAACGTGCAAAGTGATTGACTAGCATATCACCACTAAAAACTGCCTCTTCCACCTTTCCTTGTCAAAAGAAGTTTATTGAGTATACAATGTTATAAAGATACATAAAGTAAGTTTACAAGGATCTATAAAGTAAGCTCATTGTTTTACAGTAGGGTTTATATAGGTAAATATCATGAAATTTCAAATATTAAACATTGGGTTCACGTAAACCTAAATTAAAGATATATATCATTTCCTTAGTTACTTTTGTAGGTATTTAAATGATTTATATCTACTATACATATTGTTTACAAGTAGAGTGTATATAGGTCAAATAAATTCTGATAATGAGCTTTAATCGTAAGGTGGAGAAAAGGAAAGAGAAAGAAGAAAAAGGGTTGAAAGGTAGAGGTATGGTCCACAAGGTTGTCCCGTTCGTCAGTTTATTATTCTTTTTAGTTCTCTTTGAAGCCTTAGAATGGGTGTCTCTGTAAGTCATTTAATCTGTTACCATGGCAACAGGACAGAGTCATTGAAGTTTGACAGGAACTGTTGTTTTATCCAAGGATGCCAAAGTTTTTCAAATTTTGGAATTTGATTTTGATCGATGGCTACCATCTTAGCATGGGACATTGTATTATTCATTCTGTGAATTGTTTCTGCTAGTACTAATGTAGGAGATTTCCATGCCTTGGCCACTGTTTGTTTTGCAGCCGTTATTAGTTGGATCATAAGTTTGAATTGAGAGAGTGTTAACCATTCCGGTTTTAGATTAAGTAAAGTTAAATATGGATCTGGTTGTATTATTTTTTAAAATATTTTAGATGCAATCACGAAGACTTCCTTCCAGAAGGTTTGGATTACTGGGCACGTCCACCATATGTGTAAATATGTGCCTATTTCTGGGCATCCTCGAAAACAAAGAGCTGATGTATTAGGTGAATATTTTGCCACTCTAGCGGGTACAAGGTACCAGCGAGTTAGGACTTTATAATTTGTCTCCAGTGCTAAGATGTTGGGTGAAGATGACTTAGATGTGAGCCATATGTTAGACCAGTCCCTGTCTTCTAAAGTTCGTCCCAGGTCCTCCTCCCACCTCTGAACGTAAGAGGGTCTATTAAGATTTGCTACTCCATATAATTGATTATAAAGTGATGAAATTGTACCTTTAGCAAATGGATCTTTTGTACAGATTGATTCAAAAATGGATAATTGGGATAATGGTGTATCCCCCTTTTGGAATGGTGTATAGAAATTTTTGATTTGGAGATATCTAAATATCTCAGAGTTTGGTAGATCATATTTTTCTTTAAGCGATGGGAATGAAAGGAATGATTTAGATGCTATGAAGTCATTTAGTGTCTGAATGCCTGATGTTGTCCAAGCTTTAAAAGAATTTGGGTAGATCCATGCCGGATAAAAGGCCGGATTTCTGATAAAAGAAAGGAGAGGATTGTGTGGAGATTGTAACTGATATTTGGTTTTTAGTTTATCCCAGAGAGATAAGAAGTGTTTAGTTATGGGATTATGAATTTTAAAGCGGTCTTTAGGATCAAGCCATAATAAATTTGATATTAATAGAGGGTCATTTTCTGAAGCCTCTATAAATACCCATAATGGGATTTCCTGTTTTGCATGGTATTTGGACAGACTGGCCAAATGTGCTGCTCTGTAGTAGTTAGTAAAATTAGGGTATCCCAGGCTTCCTTTATTTTTGGGAAGATGTAGTGTGTGTATAGGTATACGTGGTTTAGAAGAGCCCCATATAAACGAAGTTGCTCTTTTTTGTACTATTCTCAAAAAATAGGAAGGAATTGGAATAGGGAGGACTCTGAATAGATAAAGCAATTTGGGTAGAATAGTCATTTTGATTGCATTAATCTTCCCTATCCAGGATAAAGGAAGTTGCGACCATTGTTTTATTAGATTTGTGATCTGTCTTAATACAGGAGGATAATTGGTTGAGAATAAGTCAGAATGAGATGCTGTTAAATGAATTCCAAGATATGGGATTGATTTTTCTGCCCATGTGAATGGGAGTGCAGCCCTAGCCGGGATCAACTCCATGTTTGTGAGTGAAATATTAAGCACTAGGCATTTCTTAGGATTAATCATAAGGCCGGATAGGGCTGCAAATCCATCAAGAGCTGGTATTAAGTTAGGACCAGAGACCTGTGGTGATGATAGAAAAAGTAATATATCGTCTGCAAATATACATAATTTGTGTGTAATACCTCCTACTTCAATGCCAGTTATAGTTTGGTTTATTCTGATGTATTGGGCCATGGGTTCGAGTATAAGGGCAAATAATAAGGGAGATAATGGGCAACCCTGTCGGGTACCTCTTTCGATATTAAAGGCTTCAGATTTGTATCCAGCATATTTTATATAGGCTTTGGGTTTATTATATAATGCTTTGATCCATGTTAAAAAGTGGGGTCCAAAACCCCATTTTTGTAATGAATATTGCATATATTGCCAGGATACTGTGTCAAATGCCCTCTTAATATCGAGAGATAGAAAACATAAAGGGATTTTCCTTTTTTTAGCAATATGTGCCAATAACACTGCCCTGCGTATATTATCGCCTGCCTGTCTATTTGGCATGAAGCCTACTTGATCTCTATGTATTAATTTTCCTAAAATGCTATTGAGGCGTTTTGCTATTATTTTTGCTAATAATTTAATATCGAGGTTTAACAGAGAGATAGGCCGATAATTCACACAGGAAGTATCATCAGAAAGGGGTTTTGGGATCATACAAACAATTGCCATTAGTGTTTCTTGCCGAAAAGAATGTCCATCTATAAGTTTGTTAAAAGTTTCAGTGAGAATGGGAGAGAGTATTTCTGAGAATGTTTTATAGTATAAAGCCGAGTAGCCATCTGGGCCTGGTCTTTTGTTAAGTTTTAGGTCTTTTATGGCGTTAGCAACTTCATCTATAGTTAAAGGCTCATCCAAACTGGTTTTTTGATTCTGAGATAACTCAGGTAAGGTTATTTTTGAGAAGAAGGATTCAGCCTCTGTAGGATTAAATTCATTGTTTGTCTTGTATAAAGTTGCGAGATGTGAGTGAAATTTATGGACTATTTTAACTGGATTACAAGTGTAAACATTTTTTGATAATTTCAAACGTATTGGTTTGAAAGATTTGTTAGTTGAATTTAATGCCCGAGCCAAATATGTACCTGGTTTGTTTGTATTCATGTAGAAATTGTGTTTGGAGCGTTTGAGGGATTTATCAACTGACTCAGTGAGAAATAGATCGTATTCCAATCTAGATTTTTCCAGATGAGATTTTGTACTCTGAGATGGATTATCTTGAAATGATATGTAGGCTGCATTAAAAATGAGTTCTAGTTTTTTTGCTAGATTTTTGCGTTCCCGTTTAAATAGTGCCATTTGTCTTTGTATTGTACCACGCAAGACAGGCTTATGAGCTTCCCACAGTGTTATTGGGGAGATGTCTGTTGTATTATTAATTGATATGTATTCCTTTAAAGCTTGTTCAATGGCCATCTGATGTAGTGGGTGTTTGAGCATTATGTCCGGTAAGTACCACGTTGGGTCATGCGCTTTTGGTATGGCTGAGGCTATAGTAGTGTATACTGCATTATGGTCAGACCACGGAATCGGAATTATATCTGATGCAATAATTTCTGGTATCATTCCTATTGTTATAAAAATATGATCTATTCTGGTGAAGGTTTGATGAGGATGCGAGAAATAAGTGAATTTCTTTTTCATTGGGTTACTTTCTCTCCACGAATCTACCAGATTGTATTTGGAAAGAAGTTGAGAAAAAGGTAATCTAGAGGTTATTTTGGATGGTGTAAAAGGTGATTTATCTAGAAATGGGAGGAGGACCTGGTTCGAATCCCCACACATTATCACTGTTCCTATTTTGTGTGTATTAATCACTTGTAATATATGTGAGAGGAATGGTGTAGGTTGTTTGTTAGGAGCGTAGTAGGAAATCACCGTGATTGCTGTATCCATTATATAACCCATGAGTATCAGGTATCTACCTTCTGGGTCTTTAATTTCTGATGATAAGGTGAATGGTGTGGATCGGTGAAATGCAATTAGAGTTCCCCTTTGCTTGGTATAGGCAGAAGCCGTGTAAATTTGTTCATAAAAAGGAGAAATATATTTTGGAGTAGAATCTTTGGTGAAGTGTGTTTCTTGGAGGCATACTATGTGAGCCTTCTTGTTATGGAAAGTACGGAAGGCTTTGGTCCTTTTTTGAGGGACATTTATTCCCTGAACATTCAGGGAAAGTATATTCAGTGGTGCCATGGCAATAGATCAAATAGTTTTGACTTACTTTTTGTTATGCAGAGCTGACTGCGCAGATCAACCTGTGTGGACTGAAGAGATGAATAGATAGAAAAGAAACCAGTGAATTCTGGAGTAAAGAGTAAACAAAAAACATATGAGATTAGATGATACATTGTATAAATTATTTTTTGCAAGTAATCACAATTTACCCGTGAAAGAGAATAAATATCTCTCTCAGGGGAATAAGTGCCTTCGTCACACTCCCACATAATATGGTTGGGAGAATGAGGAGGGCTAATGGGGGTACACGGATCTTCCGCTTACAGGAGAGAAGTGCTATGTCAAAAGACATCAAAATGATGTTTCATTAATTGGAGTGCAGAATATAGTTTTTGTTGAAATTATTTATTCCAGGGTGGTTGTATATGGTTAGTCTTGCCCTAGGCTAAATAATTCAGTTAGAAAGGTACTGTTAATAACTTTGGTATTGATGAAGATAGTTTGAATTATTTTGGGATTTTAACCCTTTTAGAGTAAACAATTACATATTTTATTCATATGTAACTGTTTAGATATGTTAACTCATAAAATTGAGGTTGTATTGCTTCAGATTACAATAAACAAAAACATAATTCTAGGAACTAGTTAGGTAATAATATATTTGTTTTAAGAAAAGAAAGAAAAAGCTTCCATTACTTCTGGGTTATTGAACATATTTGTCCTAAAAAGTAATAAATCTATTGTTATTACCTGATAATATATAACTGAACAAGAATTTCCTTATTTCACTTATATATTCTAAGGCTATATGAATCAGAAGTAATAAGAAATATAACTGGAATGTAACATGATCCCACACAGTGTGTGTGACTATCAGAATGCAGTTACATTCAGTTATAAATATAGGTTTTTTATAGAGAACCATCTCTTAGTATAATAAATGAAGAGATATCAGGAATTAGGATGTCAGTCCATTGAATCTTCTTGGTCCATGGATGATGTGGCATAACGGCCTCTTTTGTGAGAATGATGATTCCCATTTTGTTCTGAAATTTTCTGAGTGCTGCCTGAAGGTGAAGATGATGCCATTCTTCTGCGTGTGGGAGTGTTGCTGCTTGTGGGTTCTGTCAGATTTAATTTTAAAAGGGTTTGTTGTAGTTCATCTGCTGATCTGCTTCTGTAAATTGTACCTTGGTAGTTAAATCTGACTGAAAAGGGGAAGCCCCATTGATACATAATGTTGTGGCATTGCAGTTCCATTAGTTGGGGTTTCATGGATCGTCTTTTAGTAATAGTAAGTTGGGATAGGTCAGCAAAAATTTGATAATTGTGTCCTTGAAAATTAAGTTCCTTTTTTTCTCTTGCAGCAATTAGTATTTGTTCTTTCGTTCTGTAATAATGAAATTTTGTGATTATATCACGTGGGGGTCCATCTTTCTTTTTGGCTGTGAGGGTTCTGTGTACTCTGTCCAGTTCTAAACGTTCAATAGGGATATCTGGCTTTAGTTCTTGTAATAGAGCAGTAATAGTAGATTGCAGGTCTGTCACAGTTTCAGGTATTCCCCTTATGCGCAAGTTTGAACGTCTGGCTCTATTTTCGTAATCTTCGAGCTTAGTTTGAAGTATTAAATTCTCTTTTTTTAATTGTTCCAATTCTGTTATATTTTCTTGGGTTGTAATTTCAATTTCATCCATTTTTATTTCTAAGGCTGCGGTGCGGTTTCCCAGCTCTCTTATTTCTTTGGTTAGGCTTTTTGTTATTTGGTCTGAGGTTTGTTTTAAAGCCTTATGAAGCATCTTTTCAAATTGTAATAATATTACTGGGGATGCTGAGGAGTCTTGTGGAGAAGTTTGTGAGAGGATTTGTTCTGTATCTGACTCAAATGGAGAGTCTTGCTGTGACATTTTCTGTCTGTGAGAGCGCCCTGATGCTGTATCTTGTGAGGTGACTGGAGCTGCTTCAGCTGCAGTGAGTGCCTGTGAGCTCTTTGTGAGGTGATTTTTATTTCTGCCACGGTTTCCTCCCAGTACCATATTTCCTGCCCAAACTTTCACAGTTTGTTCCCTGGGGCAAAAAGGTTCAAATGGATACCTTTTGAGCCTGCAGGCTCCGCTTTGTCCTTCTCTTCTCTCCTCAGCGGTGTGGAGCTCTAACAATGCATGTCTGCTCCGCTAGGCTCCGCCTCCTGCCCCCGCCTCTTCCGCCTTTCAACCAAACCGCTTTCCTAAGATTTTGACTTACTGAAAAATGGGTCAATATGCACCTTGCCATTTAAAAGGGCTCTATCTCCACGTAACGTCAATCTGTATCTTTATCCACATGTATACACCATTCCTCCATGTGTGAAAAAACCTAATTGCGCAGTATATCAGCTCACCAAACAAATTTATTAAAACAAAGTGTTTAAAATCTCACGCACAAAAAAGTGCACTTCACCCAGTGTACATAGAAATGATTGCCTCTTTAAACAAGAATTTCCTCCTTAAGGTTAGATTTTGGCCTCAGACACCTATCCAAGATGGCCGATGGCCGGTTTCCGACTAGCCTAATAATATCCAGGCCACACCCTTGATGCGTTTTGCCATCCAATCATGACTGTTCAAATACTTACTGTACCATAATTCCAATGGCGCAAGCCCGCAAGGTCCTTTGGTGGCACCGGCATCTTCTCTCTGGGTTCCTCTGATTGCCAATCTTTGACAATTTTTATTGGCCTGTATCTTTTGCAATAAAAAGCTTCCTTGTTCACAATTATTTATTTTTTACGTTTAGTCCCGGTTTATGATGGAAATAATAAGGTCACAACTTTATTGAACTAGTTTACATAATTTCCAACATATTAACATAACCCGTGCCAGTTTCAGTTAGTTTGTGCAAATCTGCCCAGCAACATGACAATGCTTAAATGCCTGTCCTTATCATGAGTGCCAGACAGGCATCTGACCAAAACCCACTTGGTGGAAAAAAACAGCAAATACCATTAACCACTGGCTAAGACAACAAACCAATGAAGCTATGATGAACATCCTCTTAATTGGGGAGGGTGAATATGTAAGGAGGGTACCCAAGCTTCTTTCCACATAGGTGACACATGCTGCTGGGCCCCACCTACATATCGGGTCTTCAGGGCATTATGCTTGTGTTCTGCTCAAAGCCATGTACTGTTCATGGTATGGATATCGGTCCTAGACCTCTCCACCACAACCTCCTGGTCACTGCACACTGTAACCTCTTCAGGCCTGGAGTACTCTTACATAGGTTCATGTTTTCAATGGTTCAGATAGAAACTCCAGAAGTTCAACTGACCACCCAGATCCCATGAGACAGAGAGGCCTAGGCCACCTAATGTATGAGGGGGTTTTCTCTAACCGTCAGGCGAGGGACTCTTTTTCCTCTATCACCACCTACTCCAGAGCCGACAAGGTTTACACCAGTAGCAGCTTGCAATTTTTAACCCCATGCATGTACTTAAAATATCACCCTCAGTAGAACACTCCACAGAGAATTCTTGCTGCACAAGTAACTTCTTTACTTGTCGAAAAGTGAGCAGAACTATCCATATCCTTGGTAACACAACCTTTTATACAATAGTGAATCAAGTTAGCTTATAGATATCATGTCACTGTCCAATATTGGTAACAGGAGAGCATAGTGGTACTCACTATACCCTCAATCAAAGTCCAGACTTCATTTCCATTCTAGCCTTCTACTGAAGAAAGTGGAAGGTACACATTAATCCCCCAGGTGTCCCCTCCTCTGTGGTGTCAGGAGGTCTCCCTGCCACAGACTCCTCCCACTTTTATAAAGGAGCACCTCAGAGTCACCACACTCCACCTCTAAGGAGGAGCTAGTCTTAAAAGGGACCTATCACTAAGAAAATTTCAGGCCACACCCCATCACAGAATAGCCAATCCTGCCTGTGCTGTTTTAACATGTCTCATTTTCATTGTCCAACACAGCCCACGTACTGTATGTGCTTCCATCATTCAAAGTGCCCTTATACTAAGGCACAAGGGCCTAGGCAGCCATCGCTGGTATGTACTGTATATAGACTTTAAGTGGATGCAAAGTGGTCGAATGAGATCACCAGCAATGGGATACAAGAGAGGCTGAAAAAAATACAAAACAATTTTTTTAAATAGCAATTAATATTAACGCATAGTGCTTTAGCAAACTAATATCATTCAGTTAAAGTTTACATCTACTTCAAACTGGTATGTGCATTGATTTGACGCCTGTCAATTCCTATCTCCAGCCGCTTCAGATTTATGTACTTTGGATCTGGCAGCACAAACGTTTCCCTAAAACAGCATCAACCTCAAAGAGTTCATCGTGCAATCTGCTAGCTTAAAATGCTTCCACTTGTCAGCAGCCCGGTTCAAATGTTTATGTCAGTCCCGCCTGATCAAATAATCAGTAGCTGCCAATCAATCGTCTACTTTTCCTCATTCTTTTACTCTGTTTTTGTCAGCTCTTATCGAGGCACTTACTGACTTCGCTGACATCATCAGACCCATCTGCAATTATACAAACTTTTCCCTTGACAAAAATAATTCACACTTCATGAATTAACTGAGCTGGAGGTCCAGCTAAGAGGGTCTGATATAATCTCTAACATATCTTGGTCTCCGCTGGTAGCTGATGAATTTCGAAATATACTCAACTATTTTAACAGTCTGTGTACTCTCCAATAGAGCCGTAGGGGTTGGAACTGTAGCTCTGGTGAGGAGTCATTCCAGAAAGATCAAACTGGATAAAGAAGCTGCCCCCCCTGTCCACCCTTATTAAATGAGGACTGAATGGTTGATTCTTTGTCACGGTAGCTTGGTGGATTTGGGGGTTTGAGGTTCCTGATGATTCAAATGGAGACTTGGCCTTCTGGAGAAGTATGTATATTTGGACCTATCAGATTTAAGTACAAAAGAAACAACACTAGGAGGGGGGGGGGGGGTTATGTACCACCAAAACTCACAATAACCTCTGAAAAATATTTTCATAAAAAATTCAATTTTATTGTAACATATAAAATTGAGTATCTAAAAACTCCCATGTAAAGTACAGAATCACAATGCACATAAACACTGTGGTCTTGGACCTTAGATGAGCTTGATAGTTACATGTCAGCAATCTCAATTAAAATACTTAATCTAAAGTTCACCATGAGTGTCAAGAGTGCAAAGATTCCCTCCTTTGACAGTAAGATCTCTTTGAATTCAGAAGGGGTTAACATCCACAAGTCTATATAGAATATCTACTGCAGGGAATACTATCTTACATGCCACTAGTGCTCACGCTGCACCATTGATATATAGCATTCCTTTAGCCCAGTGGTTTCCAAACTGCAGTACTGGGGTCGGATGTGGCCCTTTGCTTGCCTTTATCCAGCCCTTCCTGCCACTGACACCAACAATGGGGCATAATTCCTGCCACTGAAATCAACAATGGGGCGCTATTACTTCCACTGACACCAACGATGGGGCATAATTCCTTCCACTAACAACAAAATGGGGCACTATTCCTGACACATACTATTTCTCCCCCTAGTACCTAAGATTGGACATTGTTTACTCCCACTGGGCACAGTCCAGCCCCCCAAAAGTCTGAAGGACAGTAAACTGGCCCTTTCTTTAGAAAGTTTGGAGATGCCAATATCTTTAGATAGACCGAGACGGCTCTAACAAATAAGACTTTAGATAAACTACAATAGCCGCTGAAGAGACTTCTCCATTGTGGCTATACCAAGACTATCAGTCCCCCTGCTTTAAACGTATGTGGTACTTTTTTTGTAACACATTTCTGAGTAATTGGAATCTCAATGACACTGACTTTTTTTCAACACCAGTGTAGTGCAAATCCTTGGCCTAATGAGTATTCAGAAGAGGGGTTTCTGAAGACCCTGGTTCTTCTCAAACTACTGTATTTATGGTAATTGTGGTGGTGGAAATTTGAGGTAAATAAAACGTTGTGATAGGGGTTACTTGTTACTTGCAGCTATAGAGGCTTACTTTAGAGTAGCTGCAACAACTTTGTCGTTCTATTCCAAGGTTAGGAAGGAATGGTTTGACTTATTGAATATGGTGGGAGGTTTTATGACTGTAACAGACTGGAAAAATGCCCAAGAACCCTGACACTATATGCTTTGCCAAAAGTTCATAAAAGCCTAGATCATCCTCCCGTACGTCCTATAGTTTCCGGTAATGGCTGTTTCACTGAGGCAGCAAGTCAACTTGTAGATGACTATTTGCATCCACATGTGTTTGCCTTGAGTTCCTATATTTAGGACACTGCTGATTTACTCAGAGCCCTGGATGGGATATGTGTCCCACAAGGGAGCATGGCTTATAGCTATTGATGTCGAGGCCCTCTACAACTCAGTCCCCCATGACTTGGGGGTTGAAGTTGTGGAGAGCTTTATTTCTGAAAGAGGTCTTCCTGCAAGTCCTTACAATGAATTCATCGTCAATTTATTAAGGTTTATTTTAAAAAAAAACAATGTATTTGTGTTTGGGCGCTCCTATTACCTCCAGGTGCAGGGGGTTGCGATGGGGACTTGATGTGCCCCATCGTATGCCAACCTGTACCTGGGGGGGGACTTTTTTTCTTGTAACAATTTACAAGGGCATGACCATTATGATATTCATATGTTTTCAAACTTTATTGTTTTTGTTGTTGTTTACATTTTTTTATTTATAAATGGATTGATGAGTACAATTGTATTTGAATGTAAAAGCTTTCTGGGGGTACCCCCTTTATAGGTCCATTATTATTCAATTACATTTGTCTAGTTTCCTTTTCCATCCACTAGAGCACGTACATTGAACTATTCAAGCCTATTAAGGATGGGTGACTGTACGGGTGCCCGGGCGCCATTATGGTGAGCAGGAATTTATTCCTGTGGCCGCCCTGCTGGTGCCTTATATATGCTGCTGTTTGAAGCAGTTTATGGCCCCCTACTTGCTTTACACCTTCAGGTGCCAATCCTGTGTTTCCCTGGAAGTTCAGAGGACACTGAGGGTGGCTGGGAGGATGATTTCCACCTGCCTACGCCACCTATGGGCATGCAGCCCTTTTCCAACATGGTGCCAAATGACTAATTGCACATGCGTGTGATGTCATATCTGACGGGCACCGCATGGTAGAATTTTTTTTTTTCGCCGTCCGCATCGCTCCCAGCGCCATTGGACACCAGAGGAGATAGGGGGAGTATAAAAGAGGTCCTAGACATGGCTGCTTTATGCTGCATCTCTGCCCTGGGAGAGAAACATTTGAGGCCTATCGCAAGTGCAATGGTAAGACCCAGCTTGATTTACTTTCTGCCTGTTGACCTAAATTAGATATCTCTTTAGAGACATTAATACCTGTTTACTGCTTTAGTCCTAGCAATGTCTGAAGATCTATAATTGTTCCACATCATGTTCTTGCCATTGGATTAAACAGACTGACCTGATATTATTTAAATCTTTGATGCTGTGGATTTTTATGATCCCATACAAATCCATTTTTTTCCCGTAAAATTTTTATTGAAGTGCATAAAACATACAGAAATACATTTTCACAGATGTTGTCAAAAGAGTATTTAGAACAAAAAAATTGGTAAAACATTGAATTACAAGAAATATCATACAAATCCATTTTTGGACCTTACTCTGACTTACTTTAGCTTTAGGTATGGTTTTTTTTTCTTTCTTTTTGTTTTATATGAATACATTTTTCAGATTGAATTGAGTAATCGTTTTGATGTGTCTCCCTCATTAGGCAGGCTTTTTGGTCTTGGGTCTATATCATCCACTCTGTGGTTACTGATATCCTCTTGCTATATCGATGCTGACCTTATAGTGGGCATTTTCTGTGCCAAAATGAGGTTAGGTGTTCCTCGTGTTTGCCTACAAAATATTTGTACTTATCTGTATAAAAGAACTTAACCTACCCCCATGTATCCAATATATTTACATTTGTATATCTAATGTTAGACCATATGTTTAAATGTTTTGTAGTTTTACTAATATATTGCTCTTTTGCAGTGAACTGCCATGCAGTATTCTTTAGAATCGCCTGAAGAGGCCATAGTTTAGCGAAACATGCAGAGATGAGTATTTTGTAGCAGTACACTATGATCATGTTTTTATGTGAAAAAATGACATTTTAATGGCTACAATAAAAATTTAACATTTTACATTAATTCCTATGTGTGGCACCTTTAAAATCCCATCTCCTTTCTCTTTATCTAGTCTGGAAAAATGTGTCGCCCTATTCTATGTTAGTAACAACTTTGTTAAGGGTGTCTAGATGCCATCCATGGACTACAAGTTGGCGTGGTTGGTCTTCTTATTCAAGTTGCTGGGGAGCAAGGATTACATGAAAGCTTTGACTTTTGGGTGATATTTTAGCCCAATTGCAGTTTATATGTTCCTCCTGCTCTGAGCCAAGTTTGTATAAGGTGTCTTTTACAGTTGCCTTATTTGGAGCTCTGCAGGTAAGTGCATTGACTAGTTCATCTAAAAAGGGAAATGGGGGCTTATTGGTAGGGTAGATGATGTCAATGTCAGTTTCATTGTCTTGTGCATTAGACATTCTAAGATGGACCAGTGGGTTAGAAGAGTGCAGGTCAAATTCTTTTGGGTATGGAGTTTTCCTAAAGTGTCCAGGTCAGACATGGGGAAATTTTAAAAGGTGTGTCCATCACTGGACCAGCACTGTCCAACTCTAAGTTCATTTCTGTTTTCAGGAAATGCTTTACTGCTGGGAATACTCCTCTCACTCCTACCCAGTGGCGGCTGATGCTCAATATTTTGGGGGGCAGCAAACAAACCTTCCCCCTCACTCCCACAAGCGCCAACCCCCCCCTCCACCCCGCATGCGGGAGATGGACGGGAAGTCAGCGATCAGTCTGGCCTTACCTTAGGAGGATGCTCCTCGCTCCAGGCTCCTGGCCGAACAAGTGTTGCTTCTCCTCCCGGCCAAACAGGAAGTGGGTTCTCAGGACCCCCTTCCTGACTGGCCAAGAGGAGAAGCAGGAAGACATTAGCGAATATTAATTTGTTAATGGCACACAAGTGGGAGAGTCCAGGGGGCAGTGCTCTGCCCCCCGAGCCCACCCTTATTTGAAGCCATTTAGAGCCCTAGGCTCTAATCACATGCTGCAAAGGAAAAAAAAACCATTGAAATCAATGCGTCCAGTGCCCTGCATATAGATTAGGGGCTGGGCACATGGATTAGGGGAGCGACTTCCCTGCACCCCTAATGGAGCGGCCGCCACTGGTCCTACTCTGTGCATATTGTCATGTTCTTGTTACATGAAATACCATTTGTCTCAACTGGATTTTGGGACACACCTATGTGTTCTGGGGTGCTTCACAAGTAGATGTTAGACCCAATGGAAGAATGTGGAAAGCATAGGATGAATTAGGGTAGCTGGGATGCTATAGAGCCAGGTGGTACACAAGAGGCATCATTTTTCTAGCTAGGTCTACTGACATTTTGGTGCTGCATGTCGTGGGAACAATTTACTCCTCTAATCCATGTAGAATCTCATTTGAGATGTAAACCATTTACTTTTAACTCTGATTGTTTTGGCCCACGCTTCCTAGTGCCTGGCCAATTCGGTAAAGAAGTCGAACAAAGCTTTCATAAAAACAAACAAATAGGTTGGCAGATTTGTGATAAGGAATGATGGTTTGCTCATTAGACATCTGAAGGTGGAGGTTAACACTCAACCATATCTCAGAGGAGATGAGGTGCTTCCTAATGCAATCAGGACTGATATGTGTTTTCTTGGGCTGCAGGATGAGATCCAGAGAGCTTTGGGGGTTTGGAGGGTTGCACAAGAATGAGGACTTACACAGTGACAATGTGATGGCTTTGGATGTTTGAAAGTTGTCAACTTGATGTTGGTTTAAAATGATCTATTTCATTGTGGTCAGCTGATAGTGACCAGGGATTTTATGGATCAGGATGTGTATATAGTTATTTTTTCGATTGTCCCCAAAGCAGTGTGTTGCTACTGGGGACTTAATATATGTACAGTATCTAACAAAAGTGAGTACACCCCTCACATTTTTGTAAATATTTTACTATATCTTTTCATGGGACATTGAAGAAATTACACTTTGCTACAATGTAAAGTAGTGAGTGTACAGCTTGTATAACAGTGTAAATTTGCTCTCCCCTCAAAATAACTCAACACACAGCCATTAATGTCTAAACCACTGGCAACAAAAGTGAGTACACCCCTAAGTGAAAATGTCCAAATTAGGTCCAATTAGCCATTTTCCCTCCTTGGTGTCATTTGACTCGTTAGTGTTACAAGGTCTCAGGTGTGAATGGGGAGCAGGTGTGTTAAAT
Source organism: Aquarana catesbeiana (assembly GCF_042186555.1). Taxonomy (NCBI): domain Eukaryota; kingdom Metazoa; phylum Chordata; class Amphibia; order Anura; family Ranidae; genus Aquarana; species Aquarana catesbeiana. The sequence goes on along the minus strand of NC_133328.1, from coordinate 603,946,141 downwards.
TTGGTGCTCTCACTCTTTCATACTGGTCACTGGAAGTTCAACATGGCACCTCATGGCAAACATGAGGATCTGAAAAAAAGAACGGTTGCTCTACATAAAGATGGCCTAAGCTATAAGGAGATTGCCAAGACCCCAAAACTAAGCTGCAGCACGGTGGCCAAGACCATACAGTAGTTTAACAGGACAGGTTCCATTTAGAACAGGCCTCACCATGGTCAACCAAAGAAGTTGAGTGCACGCGCTCAGCGTCATATCCAGAGGTTGTCTTTGGGAAATAGACGTATGAGTGCTGCCAGCTTAGCTGCAGAGATTGACGGGATGGGAGGGTCAGCCTGTCAGTGCTCAGACTATACACCGCACACTGCATCAAATTGGTCTACATGGCTGTCATCTCAGAAGGAAGCCTCTTCTAAAGATGATGCACAAGAAAGCCCGCAAACAGTTTGCTGAAGACAAGCAGACTAAGGACATGGATTACTGGAACCATGTCTGTGGTCTGATGAGACCAAGATAAGCTTATTTGGTTCAGATGGTGTCAAGCGTATGTTGCGGCAACCAGGTGAGGAGTACAAAGACAAGTGTGTCTTGCCCACTGTCAAGCATGGTGGTGGGAGTGGCATGGCCTGGGCTGCATGAGTGCTGCTGGCACTGGGGAGCTACAGTGTATTGAAGGAACCATGAATGCCAACATGTACTGTGACATACTGAAGCAGAGCATGATCTCCTCCCTTCGGAGACTGGTCCGCAGTATTCCAACATAATAACGACCCCAAACACACCTCCAAGATGACCACTGCCTTGCTAAAGAAGCTGAGGGTAAAGGTGATGGACTGGCCAAGCATGTCTCCAGACCTAAACCCTATTGAGCATCTGTGGGGCATCCTCAAACGGAAGGTGGAGGAGCGCAAGATCTCTAACATCCACCAGCTCAGTGATGTCGTCATGGAGGAGTAGAAGACGACTCCAGTGGCAACCAGTGAAGCTCTGGTAAACTCAATGCCCAAGAGGGCTAAGGCAGTGCTGGAAAATAATGGTGGCCACACAAAATATTGACACTTTTGGCCCAAAATGGACATTTTCACTTAGGGGTGTACTCACTTGTGTTGCCAGTGGTTTAGACATTAATGGCTGTGTTGAGTTATTTTGAGGGGACAGCAAATTTACACTGTTATACAAGCTGTACACTCACTACTTTACATTGTAGCAAAGTGTCATTTCTTCAGTGCTGTCACATGAAAAGATATAATAAAATATTTACAAAAATGTGAGGGGTGTACTCACTTTTGTGAGATACTGTAAGTGTTTCTGCAGTGACAGGGATTGCTATTGTTCTTAATGCCGTCGAAGAGCTGCAACGTTAATCTACTTCATGATTGTATTTTGTGTATTGAAATTTATTTTTATATTTTTTGTCATTTTATAATAAAAGACTGCTATGGCTATGGTGATTTATTGCATTCTGGGCATTCATCCCTGGACGCACACTACCCTAACCGTTAGTACAACTCGGTGCACTGTCCAGTCCAGTCCTGTCCAGCAGCTTTCAGCCTTTCTTAGAATTCCACAGGCTGCCAGCAAGGGGGCTGGGTAGTGTGCCTGTGCCTTCCATTGGACAAAATTGCCAGGATCTTATGTACAAGTGCTAAATGCTTACTGTGCATGCGGCATTAAAGCGGTAGTAAACTCAATACTTTACAATCCGGCTAAGCACTGATCTGCACTGCAATGCACATTACAATTTAACCAGGTATGTGTATAGTGCCATTGGAGTCAGCTCAGAGAGAAGAGTCTTTGCCAGACACTGCACAGGTCCCAGGTTCAAGTCCAGGCCCTGACACAACCCATGTGCCGCAGTTGGTCACGTGGTGTTTCAGGAAGAGCTGATACTTTGACCTTTCACAGGACAGCTACAATGCTGGGAAGTGAGGATTGCATAACCTCGGCACATTGCTATACACTTCCACAGCACACTGATTGACAGTCAACGTGGACTGAAGTGCGCATGCATGAAGGACATAATCAGACAGAGAACAGGGTCAAATCACCTAAATGAGTCTACATGTCTCAAAAAGGATTTAAAGGAACCTACATGTAAGTCTTATTTTAAGGTTTGACATGGTGCTGAGTAAAGAGGTAGTGTTTACTACCACTTTAAAGTGATTGTAAAGTCTCAGGGTTTTTTTTAGTTTAAAATAACAAACATGGTGTACTTACCTGCTCTGTGCAGTCGTTTTGCACAGAGCAGCCCAGATCCTCCTCTTCTCACGACCCTCTTCGGTGCTTCTAGCCCTTCCCTCCAGTTGAGTGCCCCCACAGCAAGCAGCTTGCTGTGGGGGCGCCTGAGTCGAGCCACAGCTCCACGTATCCATTCAGACGCAGAGCCATGGCCCAGCCCCGCCCCCTTTCTCTCCTCATTGGCTGACTGACTTGTCTCAACCAATGAGTCCCGGGCAGCTGAGACACTCCTGCAACATCGCTGGATAGAGATGGGGCTCAGGTAACTATTATAGGGGCTGAGGGGGGCTGCTTCATACAGAAGGCTTTTTATCTTAATGCAAAGAATACATTAAAGTGTTGCTAAACCCACAACAGTAAAATCAGTCTGTATATGCAGTAATGTATGCTTGTTATACTCACCGTGGAACCTAAGGGGTTATTCATCTGCATTGTGTAAAAAGGCTGTTTGATCCTGGTTTCTCTGATCCTCACCTCTTCCATTGTCCCCTAATAATTTCCTGATAACACAGAGTCTATGGAGTCAGGCTGCACATGCTCAGTTTGTGTATTGCTATAGATTTTTTTTGGTTCTTGGAAGGATGCATGTGATCAGCACAGGGCCAATCAGCACTGTATAGACAGAGGGTCAGGGGCCCTGCATTCTCATAGGGCACTCAGAAAACTCCTCCTACAAGCTCTAATCAGTGCTTGGCTGGACACTGATAGAAGTCACAAGGCTGCTATATACTGCTGATGAGAAAAGGTATTTAGCAGTTTATATTTACTAAAATAATTGCATTTCCATTTTCTTTGTACTGCGGGAGACCAGATATTGTGAATGCAGAGTCCTGGGTTTAGCAGCACTTTAAGATAAAAAAACCTTCTGCCTTTACAACCATTTTAAGTAACAAGCCAAGCATGCAGAGCAGGAAAATTAAGTTAACCGCTTCAGCCCCAGAGGATTTGGCTGCTGAATGACCAAGCCATTTTTGCGATTCGGCAGTGTGTCGCTTTAACTGACAAGTGCGTGGTTGTGTGGCGCTGCACCCAATCAAAATTTCTTTTGGTGGTATTTGATCATCTCTGCGGTTTTTATTTTTTGCGCTATAAACAAAAAAAGCATCAATTTTGAAAAAAACACACAATATTTTGTAATTTTTGCTATAATAAATACCCACATTTAAAAAAAAAAAAAAAAAAGCTAATATTTTTTCAGTTTAGGCCGATATGTATTCTTCTACCATATTTTAATAAAAATTGCAATAAGTGTATAGTGATTGGTTTGCATAGATAGCATTTTTATTATTATTTTTTTTTTTTACTAGTAATGGCAGCGATTTGTGATTTTTATTGGGACTGCGACACTATGGCGGACACATTTTTGGGACCATTGGCATATATACGGCGATCAGTGCTATAAAGATGCACTGATCACTGTAAAAATGTCACTGGCAGGGAAGGGGTTAAACACTAGGGGGCGATCAAGGGGTTAACTGTGTTCCCTGTCTGTGCTCTAACTGAAGGGGAGATGGGACTGTCTAGGGGAGATGACAGATCGCTGTTCATACTTTGTATGAACGCACAATCCATCTCTTCTCCCCTCAGAGCACGGGGATCTGTGTGTTTACACACACAGATCCCAGTTCTCAGTGTGTCATGAGCGATCGCGGGAACCCGGCGGTCATCGCGCCCGGCGGGCACTCGCATCGGCCGGGGGGGCGAGCAGAGCACGCCCCTAGTGGCCACAGGGTGAAGCGACATAACATAACGTCATTTCGCCCAGCCGTGCCGTTCTGCCGCAGTAAAACTGCGGCGGCTGGTCGGCAAGTGGTTAAAGAGGTTGTAAACTCTCACATATAGCCAGTGAAATAACTGGCCTCAGATGCTACACAGAGATGAAACAAACCCTACTATATTAATTATACCTGTTTATCTACAGCTGTCTTTCTCCTCCATCCATGTGCAGAATTCACACAGGATCTCTCAGCTCTGAAAAGCAGGGAGCAGAGAGCTGAATTTACATCAGTGAGAAGAGCTCTGAGAGCTGATTGGGGGGAAGAGGCACACCCCCCCTTCACACAGCACACATGCTGTCAGTCACTGGCTGTGCCCTCCCCTATCACCATGTTTTTCATGGTGTCAGGAAAACTTGTCAGAAGTGATTCATGCTCCCAGATAGCAAGCAATTGTGCTGCAAGTTTGAAAAGCACTTGATAAGCTATTGCTAGACTTGCCGGGCTTCACAGGTTTGTTGCACATTTGCAGCATGTCCACATTGCATGAATCCAGATCAACTTTCTTTGCAAACATTCTGAAAGTCTTTTGCAAGTTCTGGTTCAGTTATGTTGTGCAATAGTCATCCCACCACAGGGGTCACTGTGGCTAAATTTCATACTGTAGATATGCAGAGCTCTTGCTGTAGACTCACCACTGCAACTTTGCTCTTGCTAAAAACAAATTGGAAAAGTGTCATCTAGAACTTGTGCCTCAAGTGCGCTGCAAGTGTACAACTTGCCAGTGAAAATGTGCAGCAAGTTATCAAACTTACAATTCAACACTGCCACAAACGTGTGGTAAGTTATCCTTGCTATCTGGGCTGATAACAGAGGAATGAGGCAATGGACAGAAATGACACGTAGTGCTCTCGATTGAGACAGGCTCACACTATATCATGTCTGAGGTTTACAACCACTGTAAACCAGAAGTCCTTAAGTGCTTACTTGTTACAGTGAGGCAACCAACATTTGCAAACTTTAATGGCATCACTGGCAGCCTCCTTGTTTCTCCCAGGAATAATTTCCTTTAAATATTTTGTACAGATGTGTTTTGCATTAATTTCTGGGAAAGGGCAAAGTGACTTCAGAGTGGCATTTTTTTTTTCTTAAAGTCTTAACCCAACAGATGATGACTACGTGAGGAACGAGCCCTACATAAGAGAAAGTATTTAAAGTAAATTGCAAGGAACGTTCACCCCAGGCATAGTTGACTCATTATTTTCCATCTGTTGTGAAAGTTCCGACCACCTTCCTCCGCCACTGTTCTCCCTCTTCTTCTGTTCCTGGGAATCAGAGGGTGTCCCAATAAATACAACAAGTACATCTATTTAAACTTAACATTGAATTCTAGGCAACTGTAAAAGACAAAGTACCTGAATTTGAGTTTGTATCAGCTTGTTGCACTCCCTACACAGCAGAGTTCTAATAAAGAAAGGAAGGAGCAGCTCAAAGTATAGTGCCACATAAATTGTCCACACTGCATGCAGTAAATGTTAGTAATATATAAAGAAGAGTCAATCAGGTGTGCTGCTGATGGGGGACACTCAAACTGAAAGAGAGGGCAAAGTGACAGAGAGAGGAGCTCATCAGTCTGCCGCTTCTCCTTTCACTGTCCAGTCCCGGCTCTGCAAATTTCAGGAATGGATGGACACAAATGCAAATCCTTTGAAATATAAAACAGTTGCCATTTCATCTGTGTATTTAGCTGTTTCCTGGGAGTTCAGCTTTATATCAGCTCAAGAGAAAGCTGAGATTAAAAAAATTCAGCCTCTCTATTGTTTCCAGTTATAAGAACATGTAGGTTGGTTTGAACACATACAATAGGAAAAAAAAAAATGCCCACAAGGAATAACATTGGAAATGGGTTAACAGAAAGCCCAATCGACAAATGGAAGAAATTTAGAAAGACATCTCCCCAGGTAATGATTTTACTTTGAAAACGCAGAAATTGACAGAAGAAAATACTTAGAAATCATGACATGAATAATTGACTTTATTCCCTAAGGATCATTAGAGTTTGATAGAAGTCACATAGCTAAAGGGGAAATGCCATTAATGGTTTTAACAGTAGGACAGTATTTTTGAAATTTAAAGTGGGTCCTTTTTCAGATGTATTTAAATGCAATCAATGTAATGCCTATAGCTCCATCAGTGGGTACTAATGTTAAAAATGTTCTCTTTTGACATATTTGAATCTGTTGAAAATGTATAATGTATTTATGTAAAAATGTTTTGTTTTTTTAATTTCTGTAAGTTTTTTAATGCTAGCAAATTAAAGAATGCAGTCTTGAGCAAAAGAGGGCTGGTAGGTATTTAACAAAGATTATAGTAGTGTTTGTTTGTTAGAGGCTTTGTAACCCCTTTACAATGATGGGGGAAAGCCCTTTAAGTGGACTATGACACCTGAAGCCAGTTGGAAAGGCTCCAGATCATGCAGCACTGTCATAGGCTGCACAGTGATGACATCATCAGGAGCCCATCTGTAGTTGACTGTGAGTTATCACAGTTCTGGGTTTGTTGATTGAGCACACCCTTATGCCGCGTACACACGAGCGGAATTTCTGTCTGAAAAATCTCGGATGTTTTTTCCGACGAAATTCTGCATATACACGGTCATACGAAAGTTCATGAACACGGTGACGTTCAACACTACGACGAGCTGAGAAAATGAAGTTCAATGCTTCCGAGCATGGGCCAAATTGTTTCCGAGCATGCGTAGGAATTTTGTGCGTCGGAATTGGTACAGACGATCGGAACTTTTTCCAACCGAAAAATAGGGAACATGCTCTCAATCTTTTGCTGGCTGGAATTCCACCAGCAAAAGTCCGATGGAGCATACACACTGTCGCATTTTCCGACCAAAAGCTCTCATCGGTCTTTTGCTGGTCGAATTTCCGATCGTGTGTACGGGGCATTAGAACAACACAAACACACATATATTTGGCCAATAGGCAATGAAGTGGAACTTTATTCTAAAAATAAACATTTTTGAAAAGGCTTTTTATGCAGAAGAGACACGTTTCTTATCTGTAACAAACAAACTGGCCACTGCCTCCACCTATAACTGGCCTTCACAGCAAGGCACACATGGAAGGGTAATGCATGCAAAACAAAACCAAAGAAAATTCCCAGATTAACTCAACAAACAATTTGAAAAATTATATAAAGGTTGGCGCTAATTCAAAGGTATAAACATAAAATGTCAAACCTTATAGGTGAATAATACATATAATATCAAAGAAATCCTTGAAAAGAAAGTCCACACACCAAAAAAAGAAAAACATTTTTTTGTGTGGTAGCAAAAGTAATTAGTTATCCGTGCTCCACCATCACTCGTGTAGGAGAAAAACAAACTCACCAGATAACTAAAATATGAAAAACTTGGTGAAGGAATTAGATCCTTAGAAGGATGGACTACATCAAGGAGGTATATTCTGTTAGCTTAATAGCGTCAGCTGGTATGTCCTTAGACCCATGAGAAGACAGAAGTTCGATAAAACAAATTTCATCACAGCGCAGTAAAGCCTGGACGAACTAGAAATTCAATTGCTAAATTGTGCACTTACATTCGTAGGTGCTAATAAGCTAACACTAGCATGTACAGCCAGACAGCAGAGGCACACGCCGATCCTAAACCCTTCAACACACCAGAGACTGGAACCAGGAGTACCAAAAGTGACGTCAGTGCCGGCGAGCGTGCAGCCTCAATGCATTTTGTCTTTCCATGTCATCAGGAAGTTTTTCATATTTTAGTTATCTGGTGCGTTTGTTTTTCTCCTACACGAGTGATGGTGGAGCACAGATAACTACTTACTTTTGCTACTACACAAAAAAAAAAATATTTTCTTTTTTGGTGTGTGGATTTTCTTTTCCAGGATTTCTTTAATATTATATGTATTATTCATGTATGCTATCACCTATAAGGTTTGATATTTTATGTTTATACCTTTTGAATTAGCACCAACCTTTATATAATTTTTAAATTTGTTTTCGGGTGATTTGTTCACTTGAAAGGGGGCAGCTTGTTCTTATTTTTTCCACATTTTGATTGTGTTTGGCACCACCACTTGTTAAATTATACTCATAACTCAACCAGCCTGCAACTAACTGCATAGCAGGAGAAAGCTCTGTCTCCCATCGCGTGTATAACAGGGATGGCAGAGGTTAGAGGCAAGACTAACCTAGAAATGACAATGGACAAAAAAGAACACCCTCCATTTCCATACTAGACAAGGTAGAGAGACCATGAATGGGACTTTATATGTGCCACAGAGCCATCATACTAAGATAGTAAAATATTACATTTTTATTCCATAAAGATAAAAGCAATAAAATACAAAACATCATTAAAAACAATAAATTGTATACAATTAGTCTTGCAGTGTTCAGGCATACAGGACCACCACGTTTTGCAAAAGGTTCACTTTCTCAGGATTCACACCTCAATTGTATGTAATATATAAAAATATACAGAAATAAACAAAACTATAAACAATATATACAAAAACATACACATACAAATACAAAATCAAACTTCAATACAATATAAACAATAAACCTATATTGCCAGACATAAAAACAACTAGCAATGATTTCTATATGAGGGACACTTAATTTGGGCACATGTAACAAAAAAATGAATAATGGGACATTCCAAAAGTGGCAGATCTTCTTTTTTTGATTTTTTTTTTTTTTTTTTTCATTTTTGAAGCCCTAGGTTCTTATAGCCCAGCAACATATACAAAAGTGTAGCTACTTTCTCCTGATGTTACTGCAAGGCATTCTGGGGGAATGCACAATAGCAGGAGCTCCAGTGGGTGTGTTGGAGTCTGTTATATCACATTATGCTTGGGTGGTATTTTTTCTTCATTTAATCTTCTAGTTTTCATCCATCCTCTTACTCCTGTTCAATGTATCAAAGTCTAGCCTCTTACAAACCCGTTCCTTGTCAAGATTTAGCACACACAACCACATGTGCCTAATGGTTACAGTATGCACCATCTTGCTGTAATGCTGAACTCACGTAGTCGCTCTTTCATTACGTTAATTCCACATCTGCAAAATTAGGGAGAAAGCTCACAGGTTAACAATCCTTCCACACAAGCCTCCTAATGGTTTTCCCAAGGTTTTAGAATATTGGATGGATCCAAAGAAAAACATGTTAGTGTCAGCCTACCCTGCAGGAGCCTCTAATGACTGTCACTATATGCTCTAGCAATCTTTTAGTCCAGATGCTTGCTTGCGGCATAAAATAACTCTTACTAATTTAATATATTATTTATTCTCACCCTAGGCTTTGTTCAAGTCAAATATCCAATCAGGGATACTTACTATCATTGAACTCCCGCTAAATTTGATTGGTGCTGGACCAAGATCTAAAAACAAAGCCAGAGAATCACCCAGTTCCTCAGGCACCATTTATAATTAAATATCAGTTTTGTGTAGACTTAAGCAGACCATAGATGGTGCGAATTCGCACAATTCCATCAACACAGACAGTGCTCACAGGGATATCCCTCCTGCTGAACAATTGTCTGCTCCCGGCAGGGGGGCGGGGGGAGACGGGGAAGTCGGGAGAAGACAGTGATTATTGCTAGCAGCTATAGCAGCCACTAGCGATAATTGCAAGTGAATCAGGCAGGCTGGTTGTACCCAAGTTGATCCATCGATTTTTACATTCAGTCTGCCCATACACGGTTTGCATCTCGGCCAGTTCCTGCTGAACCAGCTGAGATTCGAAGTGTCTTACCTTTTAAACTTCAGAGACTATTTTCCCCTGACAGGGATACACGTTGCAAGGTTTTTAGCAGCCTTTAGGCTCCATGCGCACTAGCTTTTTTTTAAGCTTCTAGAAGCTGTTATTAGCATTTATTTCTGTTCCTAGAAGATAAATAGTTTTGTTCTATGTGTCCATGCACACTACTTTAGGCTATTAGCATTTTTTGACCTTCAGTGTCTAGGAGCATAAAAAAAATAGTTTTTGTAGCGTTTCTTTGAGCATTTTTCCAGCAGAAAAGCTCCTAAACGCTCCTAAATGCTACTAATAGCATTTTTTGAGCCTTTTTTAAATGAAAACGCGAATAAAACGCTGACGCTCCTAAACACTACTAAAAACGCTATTACCAGTGTTTTCTTTATCCAGCGTTTTTTACCAGCATTTACCAGCAATTTTCAGCTGTCGCATTATGACTGACAATTGCACGGTCATGCAACACTCTACCCAAATGAAATTTTTATAATTTTTTCCCCTCACAAATAGAGCTTTCTTTTGGTGGTATTTGATCACCTCCGCGGTTTTAATTTTTTGCACTATAAACAAAGGAAGAGGGACAAGTTTGAAAAAACACAATATCTTTTACTTTTTGCTATAATAAATATCCCAATTTGAAAAAGAAATAAAAAATGTTTTCCTAAGTTTATGTATTCTTCTACATATTTCTGGTAAAAAAATCACAATAAGCATATATATTGATTGGTTTGTGCAAAAGTTATAGCGTCTACAAAATAGGGGATAGATTTTTGGCATTTTTATTATTTTTATTTTTTTACTAGTAATGGCGGCGATCTGCGATTGAGTAAGCACTACTGATGTGGCTTGTACCTTTGATTTTGAGTTGATTTTTGAATAAAAAGGCAATTTCTTCAGAGTGCGGCTGTCCAGAACCACTTCCTTTTATTGATCTGCGATTTTTATCGTGACTGTGACATTGTGGCGGACACATCGGACACTTTTGACACACAGATTCACGTCCCAGCTCTGTCACCGGCAATCGCAGGTGCCCGGCAGACATTGCGGCCGCCGGGCACATGCACCGGCTCCCGAGGGCCCAGGACTTCATATGACGCCCGCCCAGGATGGGAAATCCCTCCTGCGGACATCATATTACTATGGGCGGGGTATGAAGTGGTTAAAAACAACGCTAGTGTGCATGGAGCCTTAATACAGATCCTTACCTGCTTATAGCCAACAGGGGGCATGGAAGAGTGATGGCAATAAAAAGACTAAGTGGTCCATCAAGTATGTTTTTTGTATGTATTTATTTTGGTAAATTTCATTTAAGTATAGATCTATAGATCTATGTTTGTTCCAAGCATATTTGATCCACTTGTTGACTGATTACTACCTCTGCTGGTAGTCTACTCCAAACCTCAACTACTCTTTCTGATTTTGCTCACAGTGGAGAGATTTCCCTTTTTTTGTTGTGTTTCCCCAATGGGACAAAAAAAAATGGCTGAGGGCACTCAACATTTAAACCTACCCACTCTGCCCAAAATAAAAAAAATAAAAAATCATCTGGCTTTAGATACAACACAAATAACTATTTGTCAGAAACCATGAACCAGACCGCGACAGAAGTACAGTAAAATCACACGTGCTTATTAATAAAAATAAAAAGGTAAATAGAGTAAGCAAAGTCAAAGCATAGCCAGAGTCCAGTAACCGGATCGGGTAGTCAACCAAGCCAGAGTTCAGTAACCAGATCAGGTAATCAGCCAGGCCAGAAGTCAGGGATCCAAGTAGAGGAACAGCAAGCAGGATAAGGAGCCAGAAGGGATGTCAGCAAAGCCAGTCTTTAAACAGGAACGCAGGAGATGGTTTCTTGTCATGTGACCAAGGCGAAGGCAGGAATGAAGTGATCTGGAGATCTTTAAGTAGGTGGGACTGATGAGCAGATCCAGAACAGCTGGTTAACTGTGGAGAGAGATGAGAGCTGGCAATTAGCCAACAGATGAGTGGCCAGCTCAGAGAAGGAAGGGCTGAGCCAGCCCTGACAATATTAACCCAAAAGGAAACATTTTACCATCAATGGGTCTCCCCACATTTTCTTGTGTATTAAGGCAACCCAACAAAGATACTTTTACTTTTAACAACTTCATGGCTGCAATATGCTTTCTAAAGTCCTCAAGAAGAATGCCCTGTCCCACCTTAATTAATGTTGTAGCTAGAAATGCACAACTGTGCATGTTGCTTGTACTCAGACCCTGCTGTCAAACTGACAAATTAGAGTTAGTTATAGAGTTATGGTCAGGTGACACATACTGATGCTGGTCTGGTCTGCGCACCTATACTCCAGTTGCCTCTGGTTTCAAAAGGGTTACAGATAGAATTTATTCAGTCATGTCACTTTTAATTATAGTAATATGTTGATCTCTAAAGTATTTCCTGTCTTTTTGCTTTATTCTTCAAATGTTTTCCCTTCTACTTTATGGGGGTTTCACCTTCCATATCTTGTCTTTCACTTTCAGGAAATGTTTAGTGCAATTTGGATGTAAATGTATTCTGAATTGTTCCTGTCATTCCATGAAAGACTCGGAGAGTTGTCCCCTTCACCTCTCTTCCGGCAGTAGGCATAGGTTGCAGCTTGTGAACTTCTTAGATGCTCTTACATTGAGGTCACCCCTTTTCTCTAACTAGGGTTTAGGAATGAAACCTCCTCCAGATGTTGGGAGGGCAGCTGTTAAGGAACTGAGTGACTTCCAATCTGGGAAATGGCATAACCAACAAGGTAACATGCTGTATAATTTGTTCTCTGGAGACCAGGATACAAAAGTTTGAACACAAGTTGAGCTTTAAACTGAATTCGGCTGATTAAAATAAAGCAGTATAACCAAGTGTCATAGTAAAACATACTAGACCTAATACATAGCATATTTCCTTTATGTTTATGTTTTTTTTTGGTCTGGTAAATATGTGTAAATAGTTCTTATGCATTTCATAGGATTCATTTTCTAAAGGAGTAGCATTGTATTGCGTATGCTTGCTTCTTAGTAAATATTATGTATGAAGCTGTTTTTCGCGAAATAATCTGCAAAAAAGTAGGACTTGCACATGAAATATGAAATGAAGCTTTACCTGATCTACTTAAAGTGATTGTAAAAGTAATGTTTTTTAAAAATAACAAACATGTCTATACTTACCTGCGGCCGTGAACCTCCTCTTTTCAGGGCCCATGCTGGTGCTCCTGGCCCCTTCTCTTTGTCCAGTGCCCTCCATGGGAAGCCGCTTCCCATGGGGGTCACTTATGCATGCTCACACTCGAGCCCTGACTTGACCCCCCCCCCCCCCCGGCTCCCTCATCACTGGTTCTGATTGACAGAGCAGTGGGAGCCAATGGCTCTCCATGCCCCAGCAAAGCCAGAGAGACTCGGAAGTGAGAGGAGAGAAGAGCTGCGCACGTGCACAGCACTGATTCGAATGAGGGCTCAGGGAGGTAAAGGGGGGGGGGGGGTGAGGGGGGATGCTAACACCTAAACATTAAAGTATGAATTAAAGTAAAAAATGTTTAGGCTTTGCAACCACTTTAATAAAGTGCTCTATTCCTTTAGTTCATGGTCCCTATGTATTCTATCCTATCAGCAGATAGCCCTCCAGGCTCCCCTGTCACTTGTAATTACTATTGGTTGCTGGTTAAAGTGGAACTACTGTACACTGCATCTATGCACCACAAACCAAAAATGCCATTTGTTTATTTTTAATATGCAAAGCAAACTCACCCACCCATCCATGCCTCTATGCTTTATTTTGTTGAGAAATCCCTTCAAAAAAACACCCCCCTAGCATTTCTGTCTGTGACCATTTTGAGTAAGGGCAGATCATACATGTAGCATTTACTTCCTGGAATACATATGCCCTTAGCTCAGGCATGCAGGCAGGAGGGTGTGCTTAGCTGAGAAAGCCCCTCCTCCCCTCCTGAAGACTTCTGGGATGTATGATATCATTTGCCTAAGCCTGGAAACCTGGAAGTAACTGAAAAAATGTAAAAAAAAAAAAAAAAGAATACCAAAAGAATATTTAAAACAGGTAAATAAGATATACTTTCCTATCTATTTACTAATGCTAGCAGCATAAGGATTAAAAATAGTCAATGTTGATTAATTGTTAATTAATTGCGAAGAAGTTCTGTTTTAATTGCTTGGTGGACCTTGATAAAAGGTTTTTATGAAAAATTGTTGACATTATTTGTTGATGTTGTAAATAATTACCTCTGTATTTTATCGAGAAGAAGCAGGTCATTTAGCTTGAGATGCGCAATAAGAAGCTCCCTATCAACTATGATTTTAAGGCTTCTTTCACACTACAAAGGTTGCATGATTTTCAGTTTGACTTGGATATGACTTTGAAGTGACTTAGATAAGACTTTTATATTCTCGGGCATTGAAGTCATGTCTAAGTCAGATCAAAGTAGTGCAGGAACCATTTCTGATGTCGTAGCGACTTCAGTAGTGTCAATTGAAATGGCTATGTATCATAGAGATACATAGCATTTCACATGTCCTGCGACTTGGGGTCTCACAAGTCGGATCCTAAGTCGCACAAGTGTGAAAGGAGCCTTTTGCCGCCTACACACGCTCGGACATTCCTACAACAAAATCCTGGATTTTTTTCCGACGGCTCAAACTTGTCTTGCATACACACGGTCGCACAAATGTTGTGGGAAATGCCAAACGTCAAAAACGCGAGGACGTACAACACGTATGACGAGCCGAGAAAAATGAAGTTCAATAGCCAGTGCGGCTCTTCTGCTTGATTCCGAGCATGCGTGGAATTTTGTGCATCGGAATTGTCTGCACATGCCCGGAACGGATTTTGTTGTCAGAAAATTTGAGATCCAGATTTTGTTGTCGGAAATTCGATGGAGTCTACACACGGTCGGAATGAATATTATAAAAGAAAAGGATTAGTACACTCCCAGCATTCTACGTAATATAGCATACCAAGGGTGGGATTGTATGCTGCAATGGATAGGCACCAGGAAAAGAAAATTACAGTAAGTATGAAACAATTTTCTGTTCTCCTGGTGCCTTCATGGCAGCATACCTGTGACAAATAACTAGCTGAAATGGGTGGGATGATGCATAGTAAAAGATTTATTTGAAAAAGGATTTAAAATAGGCAAATCCTGGCCTGATAGCCTGTCTGCCAGTTTCTACAGATGAGACAGCTGCCGGGTCTACTCTGTAATGTCTCGTAAATGCATATTGGGATGACCATGATGTTACCCTTTAGATCGTTTTGTCCAAGAAGCAGAAAACAACTGGGTGGCATACAGCCCAATTGAAGAGGGGGTTCTAGACCCATAGCCCTGTACGCCTTTTTAACCAATTTGATTATCCATGAAACTATTGTACTAGAGCAGGGATCTGCAAACTATGGTTTCCCAGCTGCCGCAGAACCACATGTCCCATGAGGTATTTTAAAGCTCTGATATTCACAGACATGACTAGGAATGATGAATACTGCAGTTCTGGTTTTGTTTTAATAAAATTGGAATCTTATGGAATTACGCTATGAGTGCCCGCCTCTTCTATACATATGAGGATAATCCACGGCTTTGAAGCGCCACGGAGGAGGTGATCATCCAGGATTTAGCAACCACATCCACCTCTGCTCATCTCAGTAGGGACACAAGGTCCGGATACCTCAAGATTTCATACATCAAGGAGGAGGACCGTTCCAGACATACAGTATCCCCACTTTATGCGATTTACCCCTGCAGGGGTATGAGGATCTGGTGAGTGGGGAACCGAAGGGGAGCACAAACGTCACTCCACGTTGTTTGCACAAGATTTGATCTAGGAAAGATCTTTGCACAAGTCATCTTGGATATTTTTTGCACTTAAAATAGCACTATAGACTCGACTTATATATCATTATTTTGCATGAAAATATTTTTTTGCTGTTTACATGATATGTTTTTTTGTTTCTATATATTATATACCTCCGGATGTACATGTAAGGATTAGTACATCCTGTACCAAGTGTACACTTACTCACTCTGTTTGTTTGATACACCCCTTTTTATTTTTATTTCTATTTTTATTTGGCCATATAAGATTTCATTAAGGGTTGTATTTTGGATTATAGCATCACCTTTCTGGATGCACACACAGGGATTTACCAACACTTATACACAGTCAATTACTGTATCATACATGTAGTATGATATAGTTTAACAGGATATTGACTAGTTTTGTGATTACGTGCACATCACACTTTCAGATAACACTAGCACTTTATTGTGGTTAGTCATTACTGGAAGTCACGCTCCAGGTTACAGGCAGTGTCACTCACCCCTGTGTGTATATGTGTATATATTTATTTATATATATATATATATATATATATATATATATATATATACTTTTTTTTGATGAAGAAATTAGTTTTTTTTGGATATTTATTATATCGAAAAGTAACAAATATGTATATTTCAAAATTGTTGCTCTTTTTTTTGTTTATAGTGCAAAAAATAAAAACCGCAGAGGTGATCAAATACCACCAAAAGAAAGCTCTATTTGTGGGAAAAAAAGGAGGTAAATTTTGTTTGGGTACAGCGTCGCAATTGTCAGTTAAATCGACACAGTGCCGTATTGCAAAAAATGGCCTTGTCATTAAGGGGGCAAATCCTTCCGGTCCTTAAGTGGTTAAGCTGAATGCAGCAATCTGTATCTTGTAGCAACCGCTGTGTCCTATGGCAACAAATTCTCTCACAGTATCCTACTGTAGATCTTCCAGGTTAACTCACAGTATTCCACTGTAGATCCTTAAGCTCAGCTCGCTGCCTTTCACTAGACTTCTTGGACTCTCAGCCACCCGCTGGATTCCCGGGCTTCATCCACAGCTAACCGCTGTCCTTTATCTTCAAGCCTTACTTACAGCTACCCACCATACTCCTTCAAGCTTCACTCACAGCTACCCGCTGCCTTTCCGAATGAGTGTATACTGAAGCTTTCCTACTACTTCACTGTCCCTGGCTAGTGAAGCGTCTGTTTTGGTACTCCAGACCTTCATCCTTTCCAAACTTGCCTCCGGTAACAGGAGAGGTCGTCCCTTTGTGGCAATTGCTTCTCCTTTACCTCTGACGATCAGGCTCCCCTCAGGCTGAGCCTCTAACACATGTGGTTCCACCCCAGGCTTCGCGCTCAACCTTGGCTGCTCCTCCTTTTGGAACCCCGAACTGCTGGATAGGCCTTGTCTGCCTAATTCAGAGGTCCTGTGCTTTCCTTCACTTTCCTCTGTGCACCTCAGGGGTGGTGATCAGTCCTACAAAAACCCCGCCTCAAACATCTTTAACTTGCAGTATTGTAGGCACTCACTCCTAATACAAGCACATAGAGAGCCAACTGATAGCACTACACAGGACCAGGATAAACTGAGTCTATGCTCAAAAAGACATACAGCTATATATTGTTTGGGAGTACATTTGTTGTTTCGTTACTGAAAGTCTGTTAAAAGCTTCACTTATCCTTTTCTTTCTAGAAAGAGTACACTACACACCGTACAAAAAAAGCAGTGCATATAATTTATTATTATAAATACGTGGTTGAACAATTACAATGAAAACATAATATGTGACCTTTCAGCCAATACACACAAAGGAAAGCAAAGATGGACCACCTACAAGAATCTGTTGAGTCTGCTGCTTGGGACTTTACCCAGATTGTACAGTACTGACCTAGTAAAGGCCACAATGGAAGTTAAATAATAATAACACGTAATGATGAGACACACACTATGGTCTGGTAAGATGAAGGCAAAATAGAGTGAGAAGTCAGTGTAGGTCAGCTAGAGTTGCTTGGTTTCTCTTGGTCTTGTAGGTGGCCCGTTCCTGTGGTTTCCTGAATAAGTGGTAATGGGAACTTTCATAATGCATTTTGGATTTCCTACTTTCTGTGGGTGCCAAGGCTTTTCATTGGCTAAAAGGCTATAGACTTGTTTGAAGTGAAACTTCAGGAAAACAGTTTAATGAGAAGCTGAAATATATAAATGTTTACTCATTTTAAAATCTATAGTTGAAATGTTCTTAATGGTTAAGTATATTTACACACAAAGTATATTTACCTGTTGCTTCTCATCCAACCTTAACTAATACCCCCCTTCGTTATACCCAACTCCATACTTACTAGGTTCTAAAAGCCACTGTTTACATCCTGCCAGTCTGGATGTCCAGTAAAATCCCATAAACTTCTAAGCAGATGTCTCCCAGGAGTCTGCTCATTCTATCAGATGAAAGGCTCATAGAAGTCTGTTGGGTTCTACTGTGCAGGTGTAAACAGCAGGAAGAAACTACAGTTTGGCTGGATGTAAAAAAAGTGGTGGGCCAAGGCTACTAAAATTTGATAAGTATGGATCTAGGGCATGGGAAGATGGGATTCGTTATGGTCAGATGTGATAAAAATGGTTAAATATACTTTGTGTGAAATTATACTTACCCTTTAAATAAAAAAAAATTAAACAAGATCTTTATTGAATTATAAAACAGAAGTTATTTATACTATTTATTGAATCTCTACTTCCTTGCAATCCTTAAAGGCAACACTTAAATTCCTTAAAGGATTTCTTTTGGAAACTGAAGCTGGCTTTCCTAGGCTCAGACCAAAGCATTGGCTCATCCATAGTCTCTACTTTATAGACCGTATGAAGAAATAAAACAAGAAAAGCAGGAAGGACAAGGTCATCCACTTTAAAGGTGAGGAAACTGAGGAAATGCATCTTCCTTCCTAATTACACAGTTTTCTTGCAAAGAAGGTCTGTGGGTCACAACTTCTAGCAAAACAGTTTAAAACGAATGTAAAGGGGCTATATAAACAGAACAATAAAACAAACCCACAAATTTGCCATATTAAGCTACATGACTGTTCTGCCATGATGCAGTCAGCCAGGAGAAAATGCCCAATGAACCTCACACTCCATATGAGACACACCACAAGGGAGAAAGGGGCCACATTCCAATTATGTCAAAAAGTCCTACAACTGTATTGATGGTCAGCACGCACTGCATGCACTGTGTCCTTTCATCCTAGGTCCACCCCTCTAATGTGTTTCACCCATCCAGGATACATTTCATTTCAATTCATTCATCAGTCCCTTAGTTTCAAAGGGCTGCCCTATGCATGAGAAATGTGAAAAAGTCCCAGATTATTTTCCAAAAATGTGCCTCACCGAACTGCAAGATGCTGCATCACCATGCAGTTTGGCAAGCGTGAAAACACAACGCGTTTGCAGATGCATAGGGGTGCCATTAACAATTGATGGCACCGCCTCCCATCTGGTCAATGGCAGTGCTTTATCTGTGTGTCAGGAAAGCGTGCAATTTTTTGCCCATGTTCCCAACATGCAAAGGTTTGAACCTAGGCTAACACTCATTGTCAAGCAAAAATACTTGTCATTTATGTCTTCAGTCTGACACAGCCCCTAAATTAAACCATGATATTAACAGAAAAAGAAAGAAACACGCAGAGCAATGCACAAAGATTCTGTTTCTTGAAAATGCCTACATTTTTCATTTTAGAGCTTCGAACTGTAATAAATTTTCCCCTTCTCTCATGCTGAGTCTTTGCACAGGTACTCAGCCAGAAAGCTGAAATCATCATTCGCTGACCACCACCAGAGAGTATTGAGGGAGTAATCTGGTTACACTGGGAAGCCGAGACGTAATGATACACTTAAGGCTGTGTAAAATGACTCTACTGGATTAGCTGGTGCTTGGACGGCATCCAAAATGCTCCCCCATTAATCTTCATCCTATACAGAAGAGAACATAGAAAGTCAAATGCTGAAATGTGTAAGTGGAGAGTAAGTGATGTGTAGAAATACATTAGAGGGGAGTAAAGTAAGAAATGAAAGTGAGGAATAGATGGATGGTGAGTTATAGATGGACAAATGAACAGACGGACAGATGGACAACGTATCTTCTTAGTTTATATGCTCCTGAGACCAGGCCTTTTCATGCAGTTCATGAAGCGTCAGCCATTATCTACTTTTTTCAAAAATTGTTAATGTATGTAAAGTAATGTTGAGCTAAGGCTATACACCCATACATTTTTTGCAACATTCTTCAATCTGGTCAAATAACATCACAGGTCCTCTTCCTTCTTTTGTGCCCTTAGTCCAGAATGCTGCAGAACACATATTGATGACTCCTTGGGCTCATAAAAGTAGTTTAATTAATGCTGGGCATCATTTGACCTGGAAGAGGACCGAGACTGGACCACAAAAAACACATGGGGAAGCACCATGAGTGCTCTGTGCTAACATCCACACCACTCAAAACAGACATATATTGCAGTGAAAGAGATTGAGAAAATTCAACTAAGGGGAGTGGGTCTTAATCCAGTGCATATTGAAAAATAATGACTTGTTGACATGTCCCCAGGGGGTGGGTTCTTGACCCCTTGGGCTCACAGGAAGTAGCTTAAAGCTAAAGTTTAGGAATGGCAATTTTTACATAGTTACATTGGGCCAGCTTGGGCCAATGTATGTATGCATGTGCCATATCCTTGTGGAAGGTGGAAATCACTGTAGTAGGTACTGCTACTAGAGTGATCCCCATTAGCTTTCAGGTCCCATGCATTGCGAACACAGCCCAGATAGCAAGCAATTGAGCTGCAAGTTTGAAAATGACTTGCTAAGCTATTGCTAGACTTGCAAGGCTTCACAAGTTTGTTGCACAATTGCAGCAAGTCCGCATTGCATGACTCCAGATCAACTTTCTTTGCAAACATTCTGCAAGTCTGCTGCAAGTTCTGGTTCAGTTATGTTGTGCAATAGTCATCCCACCACAGGGGTCACTGTGACTAGCAGAGCTTTTGCTGTATACTCACCACTGCAACTTTTCTCTTGCTAGAGACTTGCCATGCAAACTTGCTATAAATTGGAAAAGTGTCAACTAGAACTTAAAGTGCTCTGCAAGTGTACAACTTGCCAGTAAAAATGTGCAGCAAGTTAACAAGACTTACATTTCAACACTGCAACACATTGGGGGCAAGTTATCCTTGCTATCTGAGAGGAGATCATTTGTTTGGCATCGGTACCATTCAGAAAACACTTTGCATTTTCTCAATGAATGCTAAGTGTTCTCCAGATGAAGCGACGGGGCGTTGATATCACAATCTTTACCTTGTCCAATCAGAGAACATTTTGAATTATGAAAATAGAAAATGCAAAGTGTTCTCTGATGGCACCTGTGGGAAGTGACCTCCTGTGTTGAGTAAAAAGCAGAGCAGCCACTCGACATTGGGACCCATAAGCTAATGGGGATCATTGTAGTAATGAGATCTCACAGGTATGGCACATACATACTTACATTGGTCCAACTATGTAAAAATGTACATACCTAATCTTCAGCGTCAAATAACGCTGGGTGTTATTCAACATAGAAGAGTGCTGGACCATGGAAGACACATGGGGTAGAGGGTGGGAGATATACATTAAAAAAAAAGCGTTTAGTGTGCTTTCTTCTTTTTTTTCCCTTCCTTGTCTCTCCTTTCTTCTTTTCCCTTCTTGTTCTCCTTTCATCCTTGAATGTGACTCACCCAACACTGAGTGGGGCGCCTTTCATGATGCTATTCGCTGATACATGGGTTCATATTGTTTCCCCGCATATCGGGGTTAGTGTGTCCATGGCATGCCAATTTATTGTATTTACTATGTGATGGTACAGTCTTTGGAAGCATTGAATCTGTCATGCAATGGACTTGTAACCTATGGCCTGCAGTTGGACCATGTAGCCTATCTTTATGCACAGCTCTGTATTAGTTTATCTCTATCTATTCTATATATAAGAAAATAAAAATATTTGAAATATAAAAAAAAGCTGTTAATTTTCCACACTTAACTGTCATCATAACCCACTTTGAAATCTTCACAACACTGTGCAAAAATCTGAAAAGCTTAGTGGTTTGGACTGTTGCTTTGTAGTTTTGCTCTCCTTGGTTCAGTATCTGTTAGGACAATTGGTTCAGTATCTACATGTAGTTTGTTTGCTCTTCTTGTGTTTGCGTACAATAGGTTTCCTCCAGATGTCTACTAAGCTCAAAAACATATGGGTAGATTAATTGACTTAAACATAAACGGAACCCACATTGTGAATGAGTGTGGTAGGTACACTAAACTGTATACACCACTGTCCTAGTGAGTAATGAAATAAGGTCAGATGCTCTCTGTAGGGCACAAATATGTTGGCAATATTTAAATAACTATATCTAATTTTTGCAATAGCCTAAATGCTCGCTTTCAACCATAACATAAGAAATATTCTTACGGAAAACATTTACATGACTGAAGAAGTTTACATCATTCCCTGAGCAAAGAACTCAACAGAAGCCAAGAAAAATATCAAAGATCCTTTACAGGGTCATTTATAAAGTATTAAATGTTTTATACAAGCTCTGTGACCCAACTGAGCATTAGCCAGCCATGGAAAATTCACAGGGGCTGTTTCATCAATCTCAGTGAGGGGTAATGTGGCCTGTTCTAGCATGGAGTCCCACCAGAATTTATTACCTGAAATTCCACATCATATCTTAAAACACGTGCTATGAGGTAATGAGGTCTCTGTAAAATATTTTCTTTCTTGTTCTTGCATGAACAAACCTTGGTTCCACCAGCGTCCTCCATACTGTATGCTTTACCCTGGAGAGCGATGCTTCTTTCGAGACTTTCAGTCTCAGAAATAAAGAGAAAAGTGTTCATTGCAGTAAAATATAGGTACTATAAGTATAACAATATAAAAAATGATTCTTATTGTCAGTTTTGTCTACGCTATGTAGACTCCACAGCAATCAAATGGGTAATGTACAGATCAAATGTGTAAAGTGCGGGTATTGCAGCTGTTCTTGCACCAAGAGGAATAATCAGCATACTAAAAGTACTTAAAAAAAGAATATAGAGCACCAACTTAGTGCAATAAAAGGATACATGTTTACTAGTTATAATAAAATCATTTTACACTCACAAAGGTTGTCAAAAGAAGTGCTTGTAAAGAGCCACAACACAAAAAGCTTCCAACTTATGATCAGAAGGTGCTAGATGGGGTAAGCGCCCCCGCAGACCATACCAAGCCACATGCCCTCAAAAGGGGGGGGGGGTGCTTAGGGGCAGGGGTGGTTCTGCTTGTGATGGGGACAAGGGCCTCTTCCCCACAACCCTGGCCGGTGGTTGTGGGGGTCTGTGGGTGGGGGGTTTATTGGAATCTGGAAGCACCTTTTAACAAGCAGTCCCCAGATCCCAGCCCCCCCATATGAATTAGTATGGGGTACCCTACTCATTCACCAAAAAAAGTGTAAAAATTTAATAAAATCACAACAAATGTTTTTGTCAATTTCTTTATTAAAAAATAAAAAAGTTGTCCCCATCTGTAGATCCATTGCTGCCCACCGCCACTGCTGACCCCCCAAAAAAAACCTCCGGCCCCGACAAAGGCTTCCGCCGTGTGACAGCACTTAAAGGGGCAGGGCCCAGGTGACACCACCCCCTTGTGACTTCATCAACCAAGGGCATGCTGGGGTTGGCCACCCAGATCCCGCCCCTTAGTTATTAACCACTTCAGCCCCGGAAGATTTGGCTGCTCAATGGCCAAGCCATTTTTTGCAATATGGCACTGCGTCGCTTTAACTGACAATTGTGCGGTCGTGTGATGCTATACCCAAACAAAATTGACGTCCTTTTTTTCCCACAAATAGAGCTTTCTTTTGGTGGTATTTGATCACCTCTGTGGTTTTTATTTTTTGCGCTATAAACAAAAGAAGAGCAACAATTTAGAAAAAAACACAATATCTTTTACTTTTTGCTATAATAAACATCCCACATTTTTTTTCAAAAAAACACATTTTTTCCTCAGTTTATGCTGATATGTATCCTTCTATATATTTTTGGTAAAATAAAAATTGCAATAAGTGTAAAATGTTTGGTTTGCACTCAAGTTATAGCGTCTACAAAATAGGGGATAGATTTATGGCATTTTTTTTTTTTTTAACTAGTAATGGCGGTGATCTGCGATTTTTATTGGGACAGTGATATTGCGGCAGACAAATTGGACACTTTTGACACATTTTTGGGACCATTGACAATTATACAGTGATCAGTGCCATAAAAATGCACTGATTACTCTATAAATGTGACTGGTAGGGAATGGGGTTAACACTAGGGGGCAATCAAGGGGTTAACTGTGTTCCCTCACTGTGTTCTAACTGTAGGGGGGATGGGACTGTCTAGGAGTAGAGAGAGATCTGTGTTCATACTTAGTATGAACACACGATCTGTCTCCTCTCCCCTGAAAGAACCGGGATTTACGTGTTTACACACACAGATCCCGGTTCTCACTCTGTCACGAGCGATCGCGGGTGCCCGGCAGTCATCGCACCCGCCGGGCACGATGGCCAAAAGGATAAGCGACGTAAGGTAATGTCGATTTGCCCAGCCAAGTTAACCTGCCACAGTAAAACTGCACCGGCTGCTCCGGAAGTGGTTAAAGAGCTATAATAAGGCCGAATAGGCAGACGGTGGGAGCCGGGGTTTTTTTTTTTCTTTTTTCGGGTCGGCGGTGGCAGCAGGTGGCGTGGTTAATGATGGATCTACACCCAGGGACTTTTTTTTTTTTTTTTTTTTTAAATAAAGGACTTATCAAAAACTGCCTACTGTCATTTTTTACACTGCACTTTTTTTTAGTGGATGAGTAGGGGTAGTATGTTCACATGAGGAGGGTAAGATCTAGGGGCCCCCCTTGATAAAGGGGGCTTCCAGATTCCGATAAGCCCCTTGCACGCAGACTCCCACAACCACCAGCCAGGGTTGTGGGGAAGAGGCCCTTGTCCCCATCAACATGGGGACAAGGTGCTTTGGGGGGCCAGAGCCACCCTGCCCCAAAGCACCCCCTACGTTGAGGGCATGTGGCCTTGTATGGTTCAGAAGGGGGTCCAAAGTCACATGACAAGTTGCACAAGTGTAAATGGACTCTAACAGGTGGGGTACCTTTCCCTTCACTGCTGACTGCAAAATGCATGTCAACCCTGGGAGCCAGGGCCTTAAATAGGCTTTGCCTGACCCAAGATGGCTGTCAGGGTCACAAGGGGTGGCAACATCCGATTGGGTGCTTCCTCAGTGACCCAGAAAGCCATAGAGGAACTGTGTTCCTCTTGATTTCCTCTCCAACTATGGTGCTGCTGCGGAGAAGAAAAACTACACCTGCCTACATGCTTTTGGGTTTTAGTAGTTACCAAGCAGAGAGTCATCGCTGTTCACCTTCTTGAAGCAGGACTTTTCTCTGTTGCAACTGGACTATTTGAACCAAACACAAGAAAAACCAGGGTGCTGGATTCAGATTTTCTTAGGGTCACTGACATTGTCATTGGGCACACTGGTTCCAGTTTGGCAGCACTCCATGAAACGGAGAACCCTCAGGAACAGGGAAAGTACCCAAAGTGGAGAATCCACATACATACAATCCAATGAAAGTGCCTCACAAACATCCAAAAGTCCAAGGTAATTTAATAATGAAATGTATTCATAGCAGAATAAATCCACTCATTTTGGTTACCAAACACACTGCCCCTTCATCAGGGCTAAAAAAACAAGTACAAAAACAAATGAATGAATGAATGAATGAATGAATTACTTGTATAGCATTGGAAATGCGAGGCGCTTGGTCCTTCCTGTGGGTCCAACTTGTTAGAAGAGGTAGGTCTTGAGTTTTTTCCTGAAGGTCTGATGGTTTTCTTCCATATGAATGTTGGCTGGTAGAGTGTTCCATAGCCGTGGTCCTTGGACTGAGAAATCTTTGTTCTCCCTTCAATTTGTAGCGGGATTTGGGAACGTGGAGGAGGTTTCGGTCGCTTGATCGAAGACTGCGATTAGGTATGTAGCGTTTTATTTTCTCACATAGGTATTGAGGAGCGTTTTTGAGGCATTTGTGGGCGAGGCAGAGGGTCTTGAATGAGATCTGATACTTTACGGTTAGCCAATGTAGACTCCGCTGGAATGGGGAAATGGATTCCCATTTTCCTGTTATCAGTCTTGCTGCGGCGTTTTGGCTGAGTTGTAGGCGTGCAATCTGGTATTTAGGTAGTCCAATGTAACGGAGTTTGCGTAGTCAAGTTGGGAGTTAATGATAGTTCCAACTACTGCCGCTTTGTCCTCTTTTGAAATGAAGGGGATTAGTCTGCATAGCAGGCGAAGAAGATGGTGAGATCCTCTGACTACTAATCCAATTTGTGCATCCATTGACATTTCTGTGTCAAAAATGACTCCAAGACTTTTGGCTTTGGTGCTTGGGGCGATGGCCTGTCCAAAGACGGTAAGCGGTGTCCAAGGGTTCTTGTTTTTTTTACTTTGGTTTGCGTGTAGTAGAAGAAGCTCATGAACAATAAACAAAGGTCATGAACAAAAAAATGAATATGCAAATAGGAAAAAAAAGAATATAAAACTCAAAGAGTATGTACTCATTTACATATATTATGCAGATATTATATGCAAATTGGTATATCCTTTCTGGCTTTTCTATTCAATAATTTTTACTTGTATATTCATTTTTATATTGATGAATTTTTGCTTTTAAATTGATGACCTTTGTTTTTGTACTTGTTTTGTAGTCCTGATGAAGGGGGAGTGAGTTTGGCCCCTGAAATGTGTCAGTTATTTTCTGCTATGAATCTATTTTTTATCAGTAAATGGCCTTGGACTCCTGGATGCTCTGACTGAATTGTATAGTATCTAACTGGACATCTAGCGCTGCTCTGAGGCTCTTTAAACTGTTTTGTGCATTTAATAAAAGCTTTTTTTGACAACTTTGTGAGTGCAATACGTTTTTACTTATATCAATAATACACTTTATTTTATATAACTCCTTTAAAGGTAGCTTCTCAAAGCACTACACAAGGAATACACAGGATAACATAAAGGAAAAAAGGGACAATTAAGTGAAAGGTTCTCTAAAGAAAAATGTTTTTAGATTTGATTTGAATGAATTTAGAGAAGATGACTTGCTGATGTTCTTAGGAAGTGAATTCCAGAGTTTTGGAGCATAGCAGGAGAAGGCTCTGTCTCCCATCAAGTGTAGGCGAGTAGACATGTGCGATTCGGTTCGTAACGAATGGATTTTCATACGAATTTGTTAGTATTCGTACATTCGGATCCATCCGAACACCCGAATAGCTGAAAGAACCAAAATCCAAAAATCACGAAATTACGAATAAGCAAAATAAGGAACGCACGAAAATACAAATTTACGTACGGACAAACTTATGAAAATACGAAACTCCAAAACAGTAAAAGAAAGAAAATGACATCTATAACGAATGATTTACATTTCGTATTTTCAATCCTTTGTCTGTTCATAATTTCGTATGTTCGTATTTTCATTTGTGTTTTCGTAATTTCGTTCTTCGTCTGTTCGTAATTTCGTTTGTTCGTGTTCTCGAATCTTTCTTTTGAATGGACAGTGTGAGTGTATCTTAATATGTATGTTCGTAATTTAGTATGTTCGTAATTTCGTGTTCTCGAATCGTTCTTTTGAATGGGCAGTGTATTAGTGAGTGATGTATCTTACTTAATATCTCTAGCCAATCAGCTTATACCTTTTGTGTCTGAGTCACACGGCAATCCTGAACCTATTTAGATTCCGTTGAGGAGGAGACGGAGTCTGGTCTCATGACTGAGGGAGTGGACTGGAGTAAGTACAGGACTTATTAGAAAAGCAAGCATAGGATTATTATTCTTTATTTCCTACGAAAGTACTAATCAACGGAAAAGGCAATCTCACAAAAGTAACAATTACTAAATTACGAGTAGTGTACCGAATAAACGAAAATTATTATCCAACAAAATTACGAATTTCAAATCAAAGAAAATTAGACTAGCGGAATTATGAATCATTTCGTATCAACGAAAATAAAACTGTTACGAAAATACGAACGAGTCCGAATATGAAACCTCGTGTCTTATGAAATTACAAATCGTTACGAATAAACGGAAATGTAAAGAAACTAAAGGAAACAAAACTATTTTTTTTGTTGTGCACATGTCTATAGGTGAGTAGAGGGGACATACAGAAGATCAGATTTGGGGGGGGGAGTAAATTGATAAAAGTTCAGAGAGATAATGGGGTGCCAAGCCATAAAGATCCTTATAGATGAGCAAGAGGATCTTAAAGTCTATGCAAAACCTGATGGGAAGCCAGTGCAAGGACTCCAGGATATATATATATATATATGTATAATGATCACTTGTACCAGACCTAACCTGGCTACAGAATTTTGAACATATTGAAGGAGATTAATATTGGATTTAGGTACACCAGCGAGTAGAACATTGCAGTAGTCGAGTCGGGAGAACACAAATGTATGGATAAGCTTTTCAGCTACAGTGTATGATAGCATAGGACGCAGCCAAGCTTCTCAAGTGGAAAAAAGATGTTCTGACATTTTGTACATGTGGTTCATGGGTTAAATTAGCATCAAATATGTGGGCTAAATCTTCCATTAAATACTTGGGGATTCAACTGACTGACCGCTTTGAGACACTATATTCGGCTAACTATCCTGCGTTGTTGAGCGTGGTGCGTAGAGACTTCCAGATTTGGAAAACGACAGCCTTTACATAGCTAGGTCGTGTCAATATTCTCAAAATGAACATTCTCCCTAGAGCGCTCTTCCACATGCAGATCTTGAATGAATGAATGAATGAATGATTTATAAAGCGCTGCAAATGCGAACTGAACCGCCTCAAGGCGCTGGATGCATTCTCTGATGTCAACTTCTCAGAAAAGGAAGGTCTTTAGTTTTTTTCTGAAGGCCTGGTGGTTTTCTTCCATGCGGATGTTGGTAGGAAGAGCGTTCCATAGTCGAGGTCCTTGGACTGCGAATCTTCGTTCTCCCTTTGCTTTGTAGCGGTATTTGGGAATGGTAAGGAGGTTTTGGTTAGCTGATCGAAGACTGCGATTCGGTGTATAGTGTTTTATTTTCTCGCGGAGATATGGTGGGGCGTTTCCTTGTACGCATTTGTGGGTGAGGCAGAGGGTCTTGAATGTGATCCGTTTCTTCACCGTTAGCCAGTGTAGGCTCTTTAGGGAGGGGGAGATGGATTCCCAGGGTTTTTTTCCTGTTAACAGTCTTGCCGCCGTGTTTTGGATGAGTTGTAAGCGCGTTTTTACCCAACTTCAAAGCATGCTTGTTGGTTTCATATGGAATGGAAAGAAGCCACATATAGCAATGGAAATACTTCAACGCTCTAAAGAGGCGGAAGGCCTGGGACTCCATGACTTGCAACATTATTACTAGGCTATAGCTCTTCAACACAATCTAAATTGGCGCTTCCATACTGACACTAAACTGTGGGTCTCCCTGAAGAAATGGTTGGTGGGCTGTAACCTAGCATATGCTTCTTGGCTGACACACAGGGGATTGTTGGCGATGACATCTCCATTGACAACACACATTCTATGTGTCTGGGACCGCATTAATCAACTATTCTCGTTGTCCTCCTCTGTGTCCCCATTGCCACCTGTAGGCGGGGTCCTATGGTTTCCCCCTGGGGAATGCCTGGCCTTTTTTAGGTCATGGACAGCTGACAGTAATCCCAGCTGGTGTAAATTTCTGGAAAATGGAAGGCTGCTTTCCCTGGAGACCCTTAGAGAGAGATTTGGAAGTTTTCCCATGGACTTTTGGCGCTACAAGCAATTGCACCATTTTTTTGCTGCCCATGGACTTTCTATTAGGGAGTTACTTACCCCAATTGAGCCTCAGTCTCACTATTGTATAAACTACTGGGTTCTGCTCCCACTATAACTAAAGCTGTTTATTCAGGAGTGGGAACTTAACCTGGGGATGGAGTTCTCAGCTGTCCAACTTACACACATTGAATCCAAGACCCAAGAGACTAATTATAAGTTACTGACTAAGTGGTACCGTGTGCCTGCGACCTTATCACGTAAGGTATATACTCTTCAGCCCCTGATCTTTGTTGGAGAGTACAGAGGAGTGGATTGGGAAGGTGAATGGGATTATGGAAGCGGAGGAGTGGTTGGCGACGTGTATGGACAGACTGCAATTTTTAAGTAGGTGGGAAGCGTGGCAGGACGTTGCCTTGTTGGCGTTAGCAGAACCCTTGTTGAAAGTACCTATGTGAATTATGCAGCCATTACCAAAGTTTAAGGTCTTTTTATGGGCACAGTGGCTGCATATGATGGGCACAGTGAGGCTGCAAATGATGTTTTTTTTCAGTATTTTTCAGAATTTTTCAGTATGTTTGCGCCCCCCCAAAAAATTTTGAGTAAAAGCCGCCACTGGTGTGGATGTATATCTGAGTGTCATCAGCATAGAAGTGATAATTGAGCTGATTTGATCTAAGCAGTTGGTCAAGTGGAAACATGTAAATGCTAAAAAGTAAGGGGACCCAAGATTTAGCCCTGAGGAACACTGTACTTGACAGGACCAACTTCAGACTGGAATCTGCCAAGAGAAACAAAGTGGCAGTGATCAGTGATATATGACTTATTCCATGACTTATTCAGAGCCAATTCTGAGACTCCAAATATGGTTTCAAGATGAGAGAGCAAAGGATTGTGGTCTACAATATCAAAGGCAGAACTAAGATACAGTAGAATAAAAATAGTGAGCCGGAATCAGAAGCTAACAGAAGGTTGTTAGTGACTTTGAATAATAGTGGATAGATTTATATCCTTTTATTGCACTAGGTTGGGATGCTCTTTTCTTTTTTCCTTTACTGAGTTACAGAAAGCCCTGACTCTGAAAACCCTGTCTGAACTTATTGTAGCAATGTTCAGCGACATAAATAATCATTTTTCATCAACCACCCATGCTATAAACATCTATGATTAAAGGTAAATTCCAGGTATGGCTATTTTTACATAGGTATATTGGTCCAGCATGGTCCAATGCTCAGTGCCATCTTAAGAGCATTATAGGCCCCCGGGCAATACAGTGCACTGGGGCCCTGTCTACACATTCATGCACGATTGCCCATCAAATGCAGCTTTACTGTGCCCGTGAATGCAGCCTCACTGTGCCCATGAATGCAGCCTCACTGTGCCCATCGAATGCAGCCTCACTCTGTCCATGAATGCAGCCTCACTGTGTCCACCATTGCAGCCTCACTGTGCCCGTGAATGCAGCCTCACTGTACCCATCATTGCAGCCTCACTGTGCCCATGAATGCAGCCTCACTGTGCCCACCATTGCAGCCTCACTGTGCCCACCATTGCAGCCTCACTGTGCCCATGAATGCAGCCTCACTGTGCCCACAATTGCAGCCTCACTGTGCCCGTGAATGCAACCTCACTGTGCCCATCATTGCAGCTTTACTGTGCCCACCATTGCACCTTACTGTGTCCACCATTACAGCCTTACTGTGCCCATGAATGCAGTCTCACTGTGCCCACATTTGCACTCTCACTGTGCCCATGAATGCAGCATCACTGTGGCAATTAATAAAGACCCACTATTGCCTGGTAACACACACAGCGGGCATCTCCTACTGTTTATAACGTTGCTGGCTGGGTCTGTGTTCGGCGGCCACGCTGTAACAAGGTCCCACCACCCTAGACCGGCTCGTGTGATAGGTGGAACACTGATTCAATCTACTATTACATGAGCCGATCTAGGGGGACGGGACCTTGCTACAGTGCGGCTGTCGAACACAGAGCCAGCCAGCTCCATGATACACAGGAGGAGAAGGAGAGAGGGAAAGAGCAAAGCGCTGCAGCCGCAACTCAAAGCGGCCCCATGGCAGGCGGCCTACCGGGAAATTTCCCAATATCCCAGTAGGCTAGTTCGGCCCTGGCTGGGGTAGCTGGGCTGGTGGGGCCCCCAGGCAAGTGGGGCCCCCGGGCAACTGTGCAGCGTGCCCATGCAAAAAGACAGCCCTGCCAATGCTACCTAAAATAACCTTTTAAAGTTGATATGGACTGCACTCCCTGTACAGTTGCTGTAACAGGAAAGTGAGAGTAAAACTATGGAACTGGATACAATGTCTATCAGACTGTATATCTATTTTTGTGATTTCATTTGGGCTTTAATAATTGTGCAATGCAGTTTAAATGCATGCTAATAATTTTATTTGGAGAACACAGGTTAATGCATGTTTTTGCTCCATTTTATACAACATTTTAAAGGGATATTAAACCCTCAATTGTTTAAAGCTGAACTCCAGGAAAGTTTAAGAATCTTCTCTTGCAGTGGCTGCCCCCAAGAGTTAAAGTGGTTCTAAAGCCTCAAGGTTTTTTACCTTGATGCAATCTATGCCTTAAGGCAAAAAACTTTCTGCGCTGCAGGAACCCCTCAGCCCCCCCCCCCATACTTACCTGAGCCCAATCTGATCCAGCGATATGCACAAGAGAAGTTGCTCTCGTCGCTGTCTCCCTCCTCATTGGGCAGATTGATAGCAGTGGCAGCCATTGGCTCTCGCTGCTGTCAATCAAATGCCTTAATGAGGGAGCAGGGCTGAGTCACCTGGTCTGTGTCAATATGCATAGACAAGGCTGCTCGAAAACAAGCCTGCACAGGTGCCCACAGGGAAAGTGGCTTTCCATAGGGCACTCGCTATGGTGGGGGGGCCTGGAATGCCATCAAGGAACCTCAGAAAAGTAGGTTTGGGGCTGCTCTGTGCAAAACCATTGCATAGAGAGGTAAGTATACCATGTTTGTTATTTTAGAAAAAAAACAAAAAAAACAAAGGTTTACTGTTACTTTAATTGCTTGTTTAGTCTAGGGGCAGAAGATTAACCACTTCCCGCCGGCCATGTGCAGAATGATGGCCGTGAAGTGGTTCAGTTATCCTGACTGGGCGTCATATGACGTCCAGCAGGATGAGCCGTTAGCACGCGCCCGCGGCGATCGTTGGTGTGGTGTGTCAATCTGACACACCGCATTTTCGATTGAGGTAAAGAGCCTCTGACGTAGACTCTTTACCACGTGATCAGCTGTGTCCAAACAGCTGATCAAAGTGTAAATAGGAAGAGCCGTTTATCGGCTTTTCCTCCACTTGCACTGACAGACGCTAGTAGAGGAGAGCCGATCAGCTGCTCTCCTGACAAGGGGATCTGCGCTGATTGATTATCAGTGCAGCCCCCCTCCAAGGATGCCCACCCAGGATCACCAGGGATGCCCACCCAGGGCCACCAGGAATGCCCACCCAGGACCACCAGGTATGCCAATCAATGCCCAATAGGGATGGCACTCAGTGCCCATCAGTGATGCCTGCTAGTGCCTCCTGATCAGTGCTGTCTGACAGTGCCATCTATCAGTGCCACCCATCAGTGCCCATCAGTGCCCACCAGTGCCACCTAACAGTGCCAGCTATCAGTGCCCATCAGTGCCAGCTATCAGTGCCCATCAGTGCCACCTATCAGTGCCCAGTGCCACCTATCAGTGCCCATCAGTGCTGCATATCAGTGCCGCCTATCAGTGCCCGTCAGTGCTGTTTATCAGTGCCGCCTATCAGTGCCCATCAGTGCTGCATATAAGTGCCTCATCATCAGTGCCCATCAGTGCCACCTCATCAGTGCCACCTCATCAGTGCCAGTCAGTACTGCCTCATCAGTGCCCATCAGTGCAGCCTTATCCCTGCCCCACAGTGAAGGAGAAACCGTACTTATTTCCAACGTTTTGTAACAGAAAAACATATTTTTTTCCAAATTTTCGGTCTTTTTTTTTGGAGCGCAAAAAATTAAAACCCCAGTGGTAATCAAATACCACCAAAAGAAAACTCTATTTGTGGGGAAAAAAATTATAAAAATTTTGTTTGGGTACAATGTTGCGTGACCGCGCAATTGTCATTCAAAATGCAACAGCGCTGAAAGCTGAAAATTGGTCTGGGCAGGAATGGGGAAAGTGCCCTGTATTGAAGTGGTTAAGGTGTACATACTTACCTTATTCCTTGCTCCAGCAGGCTCCCTCCAGTACTGCGACCAATCCCCCCTAGTTGCTCTGTAAGTTTCAAGCGCCTCCATTCATATTCCAGCCTTTTAAACGTACAATATAGCAATCATGTCCCTGTATTGTACATGATGCCAAAGCTTCGTCTACAGACCAGAGCATAAGGTGGAGGAGGAGAGTGCTGGAGCTTGTGGGAGCAACAAATTAGGTAAGCAAAACAAACATTTCTGCAACCCCCCAAACACAACAAGCAATTGACCCTTGCAATGCGGGGGAGGGGGGCACTACAAGGGAGGGTGTTTTTTAAGTCTTGATGTTGGGCTTTAATGCTAGTGACCAACTGTGTCATCTATGTAATTTTTACTTTTTGCCCATAGGTACACTTTTAGGGTAATTTATTCACAATGGCTCTGTATTTTTTTCTTTATGGAATAATGCGAAGCATACAACAAATTAATGCTTAGACAAAGTGTGAACACTCAGCTTGATGTCATCTGGTAATTTCAGGTAATCTCCACCTCTTTGTCAGTTCCCTATACATTATTAAAAAGGAGCTGCAATCAAGGATGTTTCAAGAATTCCGGTAACATTTTCGAAAGCTGCTATGTCACAGCTGATGTCTGAAAGCAATTAAAAGTTATCACAAAAGGCAATGATCTACATCCTCATTCTGTTTGATGCTAGTCCCTGGTCTCCATCTGATCTCTATGCATTATCTCTGTAGGTCCCCATTCATCTTTCCTTGTAAAGGCATCCCACTTAGAACTTCCCAACTGTTTTCCTAAACAAGCTAATAAATGCCAGCATCGAGCGCTGACTCAGTTAAACAAATACATATCATCTTTTGATTCCCGAACATTGATGACTAATCTTTTTGTTGCTTCATCAGGTGACAAGTCTCAAAAAGTGAGATGACTTTGACATGTTTATTGGATAACCCTTGAAAAATGTATGCAGAAATTACAGCTAAAGTGGAACTCTGAGCATTAACCCCCCCCCCCCCCCCTTTCCTAACTAATTACTATGCCAGTTAAAATAAATGTAAGCTCAAAGCTTCTCTCACTTACCTGAATCCAGAGTCCACCAGGTCTCAAATCCAGTATCTTCTGGACTACAGTGGGAGGATCCTCCTTTGGGTGCCCACCTTGATGCATGGGTGATGTGGACCCTTGCTACTAGCTTTCTATTAGACTGTCCAGATGCAGGGTCCTCTAAGGCAGTGGTTCTCAACCTCAGTCCTCAAGTAACCCCAACAGGCTATGCTTTCAGGTTTTCTTTTAGTTTTCACAGATGCTTTAAATCAATATCAATGACATGGTATTGATAAGAGCTATTTTATCTAAGGGAAGTTCCCAAAACGTGGCCTGTTGGAGTACTTGAGGACTGAGGTTGAGAACCACTGCTCTGAGGCTCCAGAGGACTATGCAACATGTTGGCTTCATGACTGATCAGCATGGGCACAGACTACATTGTTGGATCACTGGTCTTCAAACCAGTAAGCTAAGCCAGAGAGGGACTTCTACAATCAGCTTCTATCCCCTGCAGGAATTTTACAAATGATGGCAAGTAATAAAGGCTGTTTCTCCTTACAGGAGCAAGATAAAAGAAAAAAGAATGCTAGGACATCCTCTAGAGGAGAAGAGGAAAATTTGAGGGTACATTTGAATCATGCCTTATCAGTCTGGATGTCACACCACTTCCTCAAACTCAGTCTATCCAAAATCAATCTCATAATATTTCCTCCCCCGCATGCCCCTTCCCCTGACTTCTCTGTCAAGATCGACAACACAACCATCAACCTGTCCACGCATGCCAGAGTGCTAGATGTAATCTTGGACTCTGAACTTTCCTTTCGGCCCCACATCTAATCACTGTCCAAAGCTTTCAGCCTTAACCTCCGCAACATCTCCAAAATATGCCCCTTCCTAACCAATTACAGCAGAAAGTTCCTTGTTCACTCCCAGATCATCTCTAGCCTTGACTGCTGCAACTCTCTCCTCATTGGCTTACCTTTATATACGCTATCCTCTCCTCAGCCTGTCATGAATGTTGCTGCCATACTCATCCACCTTACCAACGCTCAGTGTCTGCCAGTGGTGACCCGTCCATACAGGGCGCAGGGGCGCCGCCCCCCTAATCCATGCGCCTAGCTCCTAATCTTTTTTTTTTTTTAGAAGCATATTATTAGAGTCTGAGGCTATAATTGGCTTCAAAAAAGGGTGGGCTCCATTGGCTCCCGCTCACCCAACAAACAAATTTCCAAATACTAACAAGAACTTACTTGATTTGATTGTAGCCGTATTAGTGCAATTGTGACAGAGAAAATTGAGTACTGTCCGTGATACTTTTTTTATTTGCACTAACATACAATTTTTCAGGACAAGCTTTCGGGGTATGTCCCCTTCTTCAAGGTCCAAGCAGTGAGTCAGTACTGCTTGGACCTTGAAGAAGGGGACATACCCCGAAAGCTTGTCCTGAAAAATTGTATGTTAGTGCAAATAAAAAAAGTAACAAGAACTTACAAAGCCATCTGCAACTCTGCCCCCAGCTACATCAAAAACCTAGTCTCATAATACCAACCAAATCATTCTCTTTGTTCCTCTCAAGACCTCCTGCTCTCTAGCTCCTTTGTCTCTTCCTCCCATGCTCAGCTCCAGGACTTCTCTCGAGCCTCTTCCATCCCATGGAACTCCCTACCCCAATCTGTCCGACTATCTCCTACTCACTTTTAGGCGTTCCCTGAAAACCCTTTTAAGAGAAGCCTACCCTGCCCCCTCCTAACAACTGTACTTTTATTTTCTCTATCAGCTCATCCCCCACAGTTATCTTTTGTATCAATTGACCCTCCCTTTTAGATTGCAAGCTCTAATGAGCAGGGTCCCCTAATTCCTCCTGTATTGAATTGTATCGAAACTGTACTGTCTGCCCTCATGTTGTAAAGTGTTGCTCAAACCCTTGGCGCTATATAAATCCTGTTTATTAATAATAATAAATAAAATAATAATAATAATGCCTTTTAAAATCCTTTAATCTCAAAAACTGAAAAAAAAATCCCAGCACAAAAATCGCTATTTTGTGCTACTGCAGGAGATTGCTGGGTGACACTTAATCTGGCCATATAGTGTACAGTATGGATGGTTATTGGATGGTTATGGATGGTTATTTTTCGATCTCGAAAAATAACCATCCATATCCATCCAATAGCTATCAACGTTAAGGGATTTCTTCATCCACACAGGGAGGATAGAAGATCCCCCTGCTGGGACATTGCATTCTGATGGTGGAGACTCCCTGCTGTAGGAATACACTGATCAGAGGCTGCAGCCCATTGATATGGAAACAAAGCTAAGTGACTCAACTATGTAAGAAAACATAGGAACTGGGGTGCAGAGAAATGGCAGCAGGTGCTCTGGACTGATGAGTCAAAATGTGAAATATTTAGCTGTAGCAGGAGGTAGTTTGTTGGTAAAGGTCTGGAGACCAGTAAAATAATGAGTGTCTGTAGGCAACAGTGAAGCGTGGTGGAGGTTCCTTGCAAGTTTGAGGCTGCATTTCTGCAAATGGAGTTGGAGATTTGGTGAGGATAAATGGTGTCCTCAATGCTGAGAAGTACAGGCAGATATTTATCCATCTTGCCATAGCATCAAGGAGGCGTGTGTTTGACCCCAAACATGCAGCAAATATCATTAAGAACTATCTTCAGTGTAGAGAAGAACAAGGAGTCCTGGGAGTGATGGTTTGACCCCCACAGAGCCCTGATCTCAACATAATGGAGTCTGTCTGGGATTACATGAAGAGACAGAAGGATTTGAGGCAACCTACATCCACGAAGATCTGTGCTTAGTTCTCTAAGATGTTTGGAACAACCTACCTGCAGAGTTCCTTCAAAAACTGTGTGCAAGTGTACCCAGTGCTGTGTCTTGGCCTAGGCTGAAGAGGCCCAGGCCTAGGGTGGCACTTTGCAGGGGCGTGGCATTAAAAGCTGTACCCCACATGAAAAAAGCCCCCTTCCGGCTCCGACATGCAGAGCCACCATCTTGGACTGAATCCCAGAGCCCAGTGCCACAACAAGTTCCGGCACTGAGCTCCGGTAACCAGTCTGACAGGGGCGCACTAGCGTGGGCACCCGGGGCATCTGCCGCCCAGGGTCTCTCCCATGGCGTCCCTCCTCCCACGGCGTTCCTCTGTCTCTTCTCCCATGGCGTTCCTTTGTCCCTCCTCCCACAGTGTCCCTCTGTCCCTCCTCCCACGGAGTCCCTCTGTCCCTCCTCCCACGAACATGACAGGGTCTGGTGATATTAAACAGGAAGGGGTGGGTGATATTTCAACTAGGGGGCGCACAAGTTTACTCAGGCCTATGGCAGCACAAAACCTAAATACACCACTGAGTGTACCTAGAAGAAGGCAAGGGGTGGTCACATCAAATATTGATTTGATTTGGATTTCTCTTCTGTTCACTTGCTTTCCTTTATGTTAATTGCTAAAATAAAATACTAACTTCTATTTCTAAAAGCATTTTTTTCACACCTGCCTAAAACGTTTGCACAGTAGTGTATATTTATAGTTATGTATGTATTAGTAATAATTATATTTTTATAAAGCCTAAAACTTTGTTTGATCAAATCCACTTTCCTGAATACGGGCCCCATTGCTGGGGGTGGAATGTATGCATCAGAACCTACTTAACATTCCTCCATGGAAAGTCAGTTGCATTATATTGAACAGATAATCCCAATAAATGTTTCTCAGAATGCGCTGATAACTACACTTTTTTTTTTACATCTTAGATTTAGGTTAAAGATTACATCTTAGATTTAGATAAAGACTTACTATGTTTTTTTTTTTTTTATATTTACCACCAGCGGTAGAGTAGTCTTCAATTCTTAAATTCTTAAATTATTGTATGAACAGCCAAAACTGTCCAGTTTTTAGGCTGCGTTAAAAAAAGAGGAAGAAAAAATTAAATCCTATGGAACCCTTCACACTGGTCAGTTGTGGGACCATTGCGTTTTTCCAAAATCCTGCTTGCCGCATTTTGGTGCATGTTTGGTGTGGTAAAAAAAAATGCATCACAAACGCACTTCCTCATCGAAATGAACGGAAAAATGCAGCAAAAACACATTGAAATTGAAATATTTGCCAGCACACCATGAATCAACAAGGTAGCGTCCAAACGGGTTTTTATTGCATGATCACATCACAGAGCAGTGCAACATTTCGGAGTCAAACAGGACCCCTTCGTCAGGCATGTCATAAGTGTGGGGTAACAGTGTACAGTATTTAAATAACCATCAACCAATCAAAAGAAGACAGAAACAAATTCCACCCCTTAACAGATGTGACATAATAAGTCCTGCCAAAAGTTAGTAAGTTTAAGCAAACATCTTAGGCTTATATGGAAACAAAAGTTGTCAGATCACTCACTAAAATGGTTACCAACCTGGGGACGTGTGCGATGGGAATATGGAGTATTAAAAGCAGATCAAAAACGCACTCGCAGTTGTGGTTTTGGTGCAGTTTTTGAGATACGTGTCTTTATTCACAGGTGCAAAATGCACCGGGAATGGCAAAAACACAACAACAAAAAACGCTGTAAAAACGTGTCAAAAACGCATATGCGTTTTTACCGTGTTTTTGCAACGGAACAATGTGAAAG
This sequence comes from Aquarana catesbeiana, assembly GCF_042186555.1. NCBI lineage: Eukaryota > Metazoa > Chordata > Amphibia > Anura > Ranidae > Aquarana > Aquarana catesbeiana. Next base: position 603,906,826 of record NC_133328.1, on the reverse strand, counting down.
TAGCCTCACTGCTATCTGGGACTTTATTTTTGGTCAGACATGCACTTTGAGTCTGGTTTCACATCACTGCAAATTGGATGCGCGCAGGAGATTTTGACCGGCTCTCTATGAAGCCTGTTCACTTATCTCCAGTGTGAATTTGCACAGGAGACCTGTGCGTATTTTAGTCTGTTTCAGGTCCAAATTTAGCCAAAAATTCAGGCTGAAATCGGACCTGAAACAGTGAACCAGGACGCAACGGAACCCTGCTCGAGCCACATGCGGCGATAGTGTGAACCGAGCCTAAATGTTTTAATCCTAGATTTACTTTCTGACAGCCCTAAATTGATATGGATCAGAAACAGTATAATAAGGCAAGTAAAACACCTGTAGCAGATGGCTTACACCCATCTACAAAGAATCAGTCTCTGTTAATTCAAAGCCATTGGTCGAATTTTTAGATGCTCTTGAATCATCAACTTGGGATCAATGGATTGGCGTAAGGCCAATGTGATGCATATGATTTAAAAATGATCAAAGCCTTAACCCAGTAACTACTGGCCTGTAAATATAACATCTATAGTAGAAAAAATATTTGATTGTTTGCTAAAGGAACACATAGAAGAATATCTGCTAGAAAAACTATATCATGAGTGATATCCAACGTGGATTCATAAAGGATCAAATTTGTCAAAGAAATCTACACTCTTTTTATGAGAAAGTAAGCAAAAACATACAGTAGACACATAAGTAATGAATAAAATAGCGTAGCGCTAGCCAAACAACTAAATCCTGTGATCATATCAAAATTATTATGACAAAACATATACATGTGATTTTTATTAGTCATCTTCTCCACATATTCAGAGGCATATTTGACAAAAGTCCAAACACATCATTTAAATGGATCAATAAAGAAATAGTCCAAGAAAAACCTTAAATTATGAACAATGCCATTAATCTTCTGTGAACATGCTCCCCTCTTCTGAAAGAGCTTTTCCATAATAGTACCTATTCCATCGGCCATTGCTCCTCGAACCAACATCATGCACAAGCCACAGCAAAAAGAATGGCATAAAACGACAAAAAGCTACTAATAATGCTCACTTTATAAATTATTTATTCAAACCAAAGGGATAAAAACACTGATATAAAAAGGTAGAAACCAGCATTACACATGTAAACACTCAAGCTCACCTCCCACCTTCAAATGTGCAATGTGATGGCATCATCAGCAGGTTTCACTCTTGTACACGTTACACCCCAAATTGAGCTTCCTCATTAGGTCACTAAATGAGTGGCTGTGAATACATTATACTTGGAATTATTTTAAGCATTTAGCATAGTTCCCCACAGACTGTAAATTAAGGACTATCAGCTTCGAAAATTCAGAACATAAATGGATTTAAAATTGGCTTAAATAGCACAATGGTTTATGATTTTGACTCTAAATGGTGTAATGTTTTTGGCAATGTACCCTAAAGCTGGGTATACGCTAGTAGAATTTAGAGCAACCATTTGTATGAAAATGCTTAAAAAAATCTGTGCGAAAATTTGCAGAACACTCTCAAAACATTTGAATGTCGTTTGACAGATTTCATTTGCTTTTATTTTATTTCGCATTTGTTTTTGGAATGAATGGACTTTACCAAATGAAAACCACATACAGTGTTAGAAATTTGTACATTTGAGAAAAAATTTCCTTCCTGCTCCTTTGAATTTTCTCATCACTGTGGTTGAAAACAAACATAAATTTAACCCCACTAATGATTAGAAAAACAAGTGAACATTCTTACAACGAAAAATGTTGAATGCAATTCTACTAGTGTATACCCAGCATAAGGTAATGGTTCTTAATCACCAGGCTGTGGCCCAGCTCAGGGCCACTGCCTTCCTTCTACTGGGCTCAGAATTACAATGTGCTACAGTAAAGGATAGCCTTGAGTATTGCACACAGGGCTGAGGCAGGTAAGGCTACTGCCTGGGGGGGGGGGGGGGGGGGGTTAATGGGGTGACAGCCTCTCCTGCTTCTGCCTTAAAACATAGAAGAGCAATGTCACAAAACAGACCAAAATGGTCCATCAAGCCTGTCTTGTTTTTTGTTTATTTAATAATTGTATTTTTACTTTTTTTTCTGAATATAGATCTGTGTTTGTTCCAGGCATGTTTAAATCCACTAACTGTTGGTGCCACGCCACCTACTGCCTTGCATTGCCTTTTACACTGTCAAATGGACAGGTCAGTACTGCTGTGTGCTTTGGGTCATTGTCATGTTGGAAGGTAAACCTTCTTACCATTAACAACTTTCTGGCAGAGGGCAGCAGATTTTTCTCATGAATTCAATGGTATTTTGCCCTATCCATGTTTCTTCTATCCTGACAAGTGCTCCAGTCTGTGCTGCAGACAAACTCCCCCATAACAGGATATTACCACCTCCATGCTTTACTGTAGGAATGGTGTTATTTGGATGGTAAGATGTATTGGATTTCCACCAGACATATTCTTTGGCGTTGAGGCCAAAATATTACATTTTAGTCTCATCTGACCATAACGCCTTTTTTCATGTGACCTCAGCATCTTCAAGGTACAGTTGAGGAAAATCTGCTGCCCTCTGTCAGAAAGTTGTCTATGGGAAGAAGGTTTACCTTCCAACATGACAATGACCCAAAGCACACAGCAAAAATGACCACACAGTGGTTGAAGGAGAAAAGGGTTAATGTCCTTGCATGGCCTAGTCAGAGCTCAGACTTAAACCCCATTGAAAATCTGTGGAATGACTTGAAGACTGCAATCCACAAATGGTCACCATCAAATTTAACTGAACTTGAGCAGTTCTGCAAAGAGTGTGAAAATATTGCAAAGTGTAGAAGTTAGTTGAGACATATCCAGGGCTGTCTTATCAAGCGGGCACCCCTGGGCAATGCCCAGGGGCCCCAGGTGCTCATGGTGCCCCATTGGGGCAAGGTCCATTGCTCCAATGATCTATGGAGATGCGGCAGTGCTAATGTCAGGTGGGCAGTGGCATGGATGGTAAGCTGTCACCCGAGCCTCTCTAATCACTGCCGATTCAAATGTCAGCTGCTCCGCCCGCCTCCCAGTCAGGAGTCCGTGGTTGGGAGCGGGTGCACTGTGCTCTGTGCTATCTGTGGCTGCCTGTGTCGAACCTGTTACTCAATATCTCACTCACACAAATGCTGCAAGTGAGATATTGAACAGGGTGCTGGAGAGGCCCATCATTCCCCCCCCCCCCTCCTTGTAATGTAGCCAATCCCTGCTACACCCACTTATATTCCATCTCCTGAAGTGGACCCACACACAGACAGCGTTGTGCTAGAATTATGGAAGGTGCATGTGCTGTGCAACAGGCGACAAATTGGAGGACACACACAAACACCCAACAGAGTCAACAAAATTGGTGAGTGACTCCACTTTCCAAACACCCCCCCCCCTCCCACCTTGACAATTGCATATGTCCCTCGCCTCCATTGCTCTGAGTCTCTGATTGCAAAAAACCGCCACTCCTCTGAAAAGCAATCTGCATACGGATTGTTTTTCAGAAGTATTTGACAGGCAGTGAGGAGGCAATATGTCTCCTCCTAACCAACTGTTTTAACCCCCTAAATGCTGCATCACCCCCACCACAACCTCATGCATTGCACGCGTTTGTGAGACTGTTGCAGCACAGACCCTTTTATTGCATTGGGTTGCGTTTGGTGAGCGTTGGTGTCTGCCGAATGCAATTGGTTATATATTTCTTGCTGCAGTCACAAAGAAAAGCATTGTGGCTGCAGCAGCTGCAGCATGTGCACACCCCCTAGCTGCATGCCGTGCTTTTTTTTTAATACAATCTTTATTGAAATGTCACACTGACATTTCGTAAAGTCGAATCGGCCACAGTGCTGTGAACAATGCAGTGGTATGAACTGGACATACCAGAGACCTTGTCATGCAGTGGGACTGCGCTTGAATAGCCACCCAACACAGTCCCTCCACATCTGGTGTGAATATACCTTAACCACTTGCCACCCACCCACACTATTTTTATTGAGCTTGGGTGACGCAGGCAGGACAGACAATGTTGCCACCTGTTTTATGTGTTTTTGGGGCACATACACATGCTTCCACCAACCCATGCTGTGATTGGAGACAGCACGAGTAAATCAACAGTGTGATGGACACCCATGCTCAAGATGAGTCTGTCCGTCGTAAATGCTTCCTCTGTTCGGTACCAGCACAATCCAAGATTCCTCAGAGCACCCAGTCATTAGCCGTAACTCAATGTAGGGTGAAAAAAACAGACTGTTTATTCAAACACATGTAACAACAGACAACATACACTCAGGGGACAATCACCCCTTCCTTTGATTGAGGGTGGGGTAACACATCCAATCAGCAAAAAGGGACACACAGGTATTCAACATTTTAACAATAAACCACCTTATTAGCAGGAAGGCTGTTGGAGGATTTCCCCCCTCCCCTCCCCACCAGTAGAATAACACAGGTAAATTCAAACTTCTCATCAGTAGACTGCTTTTGGGAGGGGCTGCTGGAGATATCCCCCCCACAGCTAATCCACATAGACATACATCCCATAATAGGTTGCTCCTAAGGCAGACACAAACAATAGAACAATGGGATACACACAGGCACTTAACAAATACATAACAACCCCCACCTCAAACTATCTAGCAATGGTCTGTGGAATACTCTTATGCCCCGTACACACGGTCGGATTTTCCGATGGAAAATGTCCGATCGGAACGTGTTGTCGGAAATTCCGACCGTGTGTGGGCTCCATCGGACATTTTCCATCGGATTTTCCGACACACAAAGTTGGAGAGCAGGAGGTAAAATTTTCCGACAACAAAATCCGTTGTCGGAAATTCCGATCGTGTGTACACAAATCCGACGGACAAAGTGCCACACATGCTCAGAATAAATAAAGAGATGAAAGCTATTGGCCACTGCCCCGTTTATAGTCCCGACGTACGTGTTTTACGTCACCGCGTTTAGAACGATCGGATTTTCTGACAACTTTGTGTGACCGTGTGTATGCAAGACAAGTTTGAGCCAACATCCGTCGGAAAAAATCCTAGGATTTTGTTGTCGGAATGTCCGAACAAAGTCCGACCGTGTGTACGGGGCATAACAAGAGTCTAACACTCTTAAAGGTGAAGGATATTGCTCACAAACCTTAATGTCCCAAGTTAGGCAGACCCTAATAGACACAGAGTGACTTACACATAGGAGGGGCTGGGAAAGCTGGACAAGGAGCACCCAGTGCTCTCCAAGGTACGCTGGTGAATGTATAGCTTGTATAACAGTGTAAATTTGGTGTCCCCTCAAAATAACTTAACACACAGCCATTAATGTCTAAACTGCTGGCAACAAAAGTGAGTACACCCCTAAGTGAAAATGTCCAAATTGGGCCCAAAGTGTCAATATTTTGTGTGGCCACCATTATTTTCCAGCACTGCCTTAACCCTCTTGGGCATGGAGTTCACCAGAGCTGTACAGGTTGCCACTGGAGTTCTCTTCCACTCCTCCATGACGACATCACAGAGCTGGTGGATGTTAGAGATGTTAGAGACCTTGCGCTCCTCCACCTTCCATTTAAGGATGCCCCACAGATGCTCAATAGGGTTTAGGTCTGGAGACATGCTTGGCCAGTCTATCACCTTAACCCTCAGCTTCCTTAGCAAGACAGTGGTCACCTTGGAGGTGTGTTTGGGGTTGTTATCATGTTGGAATACTGCCCTGCGGCCCAGTCTCCGAAGGGAGGGGATCATATTCTGCTTCAGTATGTCACAGTACATGTTGGTATTCATGGTTCCGTTAATGAACTGTAGCTCCCCAGTGCCAGCAGCACTAATGCAGCCCCAGACCATGACACTCCCACCACCATGCTTGACTGTAGGCAAGACACACTTGTCTTTGTAATCCTCACCTGGTTGCCGCCACACACTCTTGACACCATCTGAACCAAATAAGTTTATCTTGGTTTTATCAGACCACGGGACATGGTTCCAGTAATCAATGTCCTTAGTCTGCTTGTCTTCAGAAAACTGTTTGCGGGCTTTCTTGTGTATCATTTTTAGAAGAGGCTTCCTTCTGGGACGACAGCCATGCAGACCAATTTGATCCAGTGTGTGGCGTATGGTCTGAGCACTTACAGGCTGACCCCCCACCCCTTCAACCTCTGCAGCAATGCTGGCAGCACTCATACGTCTATTTCCCAAAGACAACCTCTGGTTATGACGCTGAGCACATGCACTCAACTTCTTTGGTCGACCATGGCGAGGCCTGTTCTGAGTGGAACCTGTCCTTGTAAACCGCTGTATGGTCTTGCCCACTGTGCTGCATCTCAGTTTCAGGGTCTTGGCAATCTTCTTATAGCCTAGGCCATCTTTATGTAGAGAAACAATTCTTTTTTTTCAGATCCTCAGAGAGTTCTTTGCCATGAGGTGCCATGTTGAACTTGAGTGAGAGCGATAACACCAAATTCAACACACCTGCTCCTGATTCACACCTGAGACCTTGTAACACTAACGAGTCACATGAGGAGGGAGGGAAAATGGCTAAATGGGCACAATTTGGACATTTTCACTTAGGGGTGTACTCACTTTTGTTGCCAGTGGTTTAGACAATAATGGCTGTGTGTTGAGGGGACAGCAAATCTACATTGTTATACAAGCTGTACACTCACTACTTTACATTGTAGAAAAGTGTAATTTCTTCAGTGTTATCACATTAAAAGATATAATAAAATATTTACAAAAATGTGAGGGGTGTACTCACTTTTGTGAGATACTGTATATACACAGTTCCGGGGAATAAATTATCAAATGTTTCACTTGAGGTTTTGTTGATCCACAGGTTTATAATGTACAACAATTGACTGTATCTAAGGTTTAACATGCAAAGTATGGAACAGTATTAAATAGTATCTTCACATTCTGTAGAAAGTGTTAAAACTGAAAATAAAAAGGTAACAGTATACAGTGGGTAATACTTTATGGTTTATTCCATCCAATTATGACTTAACAATGAGTTGATTGTGTAGTCTATGTGTTCTGTCAATGTCATAAATTGCCATATGTGGAAGGTTCATTTACAAGTCCCCAACTCTCTAAACCATTTGGCAATCCGTTTATCTGACTAGGATGTGTAGGACTTATGGTTGGTACTTCTCAAGAGAAAACTAACTTAATTCTCCCCATATGTGTATCTAAACCCAAAAGTAATAATTGAATATACTGCAGTTTAATTGTCCTTAGATCAACATGTCTGCCTTTGTTCATCTCAATTACATAGGAAATAATGGTATTGGTAGATTATATAAAAAAAATTTAAATTTTTTTATACAATCAATAAAATAAAAGTGGAGCGCTGAATAGATTATGTGGCAGCTGGCACATAAAAAGGTGAATATACAACCTCCAAGTAATCATACAAAAACAAATATGCAGCACTTCCCATTGAAAAAATAAATAACTGTCCATATATTAAACAAACACAAAAAGGCCCGTATATGAAAATGTGATGGAAAAAAATAGATCTTTTATGGATCCAGAATATCCAAAATATGCTGTATTAGTGCAATGTGCCCAAACCACTCACCAGAGAGTAGATCATTTCCATCATAAAAAGTATACACATTTAGGCCAAAAGTGCTACAAAGTGCTCTTTCACCTTGAGGTCCCTCCAACAATCTATACGCTCACCAGATGGCAAGAAATGACAAGCCTTAAACTGTTGTTATAAAGCATGGTGACATCATGTTCAGATCTGTAGGTGGCTTGGTAGACTCCAATGAGGACAAACTCTGTGCAAAAAAAGCGCACCAACGGGAGCCCAAATGATGCTTTTATAGTGTAGTATTTATTAGAATAAAAATGTACAAATAGTGCTGCAGCATAAAAGCAAAAATAAGCCAAACAGGACTCGTCCTATCACAACTTTGATGTTGTGATATATGACATACAGTATTTGTTGTTAGGTTTATTTGCCCTTGGATGTCTTTTACCTTTAATAGTGTTTGTATTTTTTTGCAAACTATGTGTACCTCTCTGCTGCCACCAGATTCAGACCTTTATTCTCAAAAAGTATTTTTCCATGACTAGAGGATATGTCAGTTGTCATTGGCCCATCAAAAGCTTGCTTTTTATCTCTTCAAATGATGACATCAAGCTGATTTACTGGATTTTAGATGGCCACATCAGCCACTTTATTAAAAAAAATAAAATAAAAACATATCCCAACCTAAACCCCCTGTTTACATCGGCAGGTCAAATCGCATGTCAAATCGGAGCCTATTGCCGGCAATAGGAGCATCCCAATCGATGCAATGCCGACTTTGCGCCGCCGCACTGATTTCCAAAAGGAGTTCCTGCACTACTTTTGGTGACTTCAGGGGTAATTACAATAGATATCTGTGCATGAACCCACACAGATGTCTTTCAAGTCGCCCCCGAAGTCAGACTGAAATGTGGCTTTGAAATTGTGCGGGTTCAGATGAACTTGCACTACTTCAAAGCCGTGTTCAGTGTGAACGAGGGCTTAAACTACTATAACTCATAAATGATCCAATCAATCAAATTGTTAACCAAACAATGCTTAAAACATAATCAAGCTGGCCCTACACATGTGCATTTCCCTCATTCCTGGGGTACGGACATAGCTTCTATCCATCCTCGCTGCACCTCCACATCATCTCCTGTTGATTGGCTTCTCTTCCTCTCTTCTTCTATTCCCCCCTCTTGCACTCTACGTCAACCGGAGAGACCCTCCGGACTAAGCACCTCTAGGTCTACTGGATAAAGGGCCCGCCCTTTGGGGCGTAAAAGCTAGGCACCTGAAACCCTTATCTGTATGTAAGGCTCAATGCTCGATCATAGTGAATGTTAATCTCTGGTTACTTGTGTGTATGTGTGTGTGTGTGTGGGGGGGGGGTTTCCAGGCACAGTGTGATCTCTTTAGGGGTGCCAGGAAGGCCTCACCAAGTTGCCAGATACAGATACCAAAAAGCTGGATTGTAACGCAGGGAATACAGTGCCGACCCAGAGTTAACAGCCCTTCCCTACCTCAACAGTTGCTCTTACATGTGATCATATTGGTTCTTATTATGCCTCACTAGAAGTAGTGTTGTTTCATGTGTTCTTGTGTTGATCTAATAAAAAACTTTGAAAGTAAAAAAAAAAAAAAAAAATCATGCTATCCATCAGTGGGTCCTTTGAGGACATCCTGTTTCCATATATCTGAACGAAAATTCCCAGTCCTTAGCCGTATCACTTTGTTTACATCAGAACTGCTTCTGTCCTCATATAAGTCATTAGGAATGCAAAAGCAGCTTGGAAAAGTTGATGCAGCTTAGAAAGAGGTCAACTGCAGGTAAAACACAACTGTCAGTGAATTCTGATAATCTCATTAGCATCGTCAAACTGATCTCAAATGCAAGCAAGCCTCATTTGCCCATCACCACAAGCAAGCCCTCCCCTAGTCATGTCAAGCATGCATTTTGTTGCTTATCGTTACCATATCTGGAAGGGCCCAGTGAACATTCCCACAATTTAGCCAGCCATGTGAATGAGTGTGGTACAGACACAGGGGATTGTTCAGACAAGGCTACCTCTGTCCCTTCATAGTCTTCAACTCTCAGGCATTAGTATATAACTCTGGCCATTCCAGCATCCAGTTAAAGGTAGAAATGACAACTGGCTTGGATACAGTATATGAAGCAACACTGCATGTCTGTGCTGCCTGTCATCTTGTATCTTGGTAGATAGATATGCAGTTAAATTGCAGCTTACAGTGAATTCACAATATCACCCTGTTAAATCGCAAAGCAGCCAGAGCAATTCCCGGCTCCAGCCACTCTGCATTGCCAGCTGCGCTAGGGGGCAGTGTGATACGAGATTTAGTGCATTACACTGCTCTAGCTTTATTTAAACTGTACAAAACGTACACTTCATTCACTGCAATGTTGGTCAGCATGATGGGCTGACCGACAATCTATCTCTCCACCCCTCAACTCGCTCCATCAGTCTCCTCACGCATCACTAACTTACTAACAGACATATCTGTATGGATGTCACACCACTTCCTCAAACTCAACTTGTCCAAAACCGAGCTTATAATATTTCCTCCCCCACGTGCCTCTTCTCCTGTTTTATCTGTCAAGTGCAATGGCACAACCATCCACCCGTCCCCACATGTCAGGGTGCTAGGTGTTATCCTGGACTCTGAACTCTCCTTTAGGCCCCACATCCAATCACTTCCCAAAGCTTGCCACCTCAATCTCCGCAACATCTCTAAACTACGTCCCTTTCTAACCAATGAAACCACAAAGCTCCTGATTCACTCCCTGGTTATCTCTCGCCTTGACTACTGCAACTCCCTCCTCATTGGCTTACCTTTAAATAGACTATCCCCCCCTTCAGTCCATCATGAATGCTGCTGCCAGACTCATCCACCTTACAAACCGCTCTGTGTCTGCTACCCCTCTCTGCCAATCCCTCCGTTGGTTGCCACTCACCCAACTAATTAAATTCAAAATACTAACGATAAGTTACAAAGCCATCCACAACTCTGCCCCCAGCTACATCACTAGCCTAGTCTCAAAATACCAACTTAATCTCCCTCTTCGTTCCTCCCAAGACCTCCTGCTCTCTAGCTCCCTCATCACCTCCTCACATATCCGCTTCCAGGACTTCTCCCAAGCCTCGCCCATCCTCTGGAATTTCCTACCCCAATCTGTCAGACTGTGTCCAAATTTATCCACTTTTAGGCGATCCCTGAAAACTTTCTTCTTCAGAGAAGCCTATCCTGCCTCCATCTAACAACTGCACTATTTTCTCCATTAGCTCATCCCCCACAGCTATTTCCCTTTTGTATAACTTGACCCTCCCTCCTAGATTGTAAGCTCTAACGAGCAGGGCCCTCTGATTCCTCCTGTATTGAATTGTATTGTACTTGTACTGTCTGCCCTAATGTTGTAAAGCGCTGCGTAAACTGTCGGCGCTATATAAATCCTGTATAATAATAATAATAATAAAATTGCTGTGTGATTCGGGTCAATGTGCAGCAATAAAGTGAAGCACGTCTGCATTTTAGTGCAGTGCTAGGCTGCATTGTAATGTGAATGGGGCACATAGGAAACAATTGTTTCATGTGTGTCCCTGCAGTGAAATATGTTTTACAATACCGTAAAATGCCTGTCACCGCATACAGTGTGAATTGGCCCTTAGGCCAAGTCTCCATTGAAGGAATAGAGAACCAATGTTTTTTGGGCACTCACTTGGACTCGCTATGTAATTGTTTTACAGTTGCCAGGTGTAATTCCATCGATGATAGGACTAGCCTAATGCCGCGTACACACGGTCGGACTTTTCGGCTACAAAAGTCCGACAGCCCGTCCGACAGACTTTCGACGGACATTTGGCGGACTTTTGGCGGACTTTTGGCGGACTTTTGGCAGACTTTCTAACGAACGGACTTGCCTACATACGATCACACAAAAGTTTGACGGATTCGTACGTGATGACGTACACCGGACTACAATAAGGAAGTTGATAGCCAGTAGCCAATAGCTGCCCTAGCGTGGGTTTTTGTCCGTCGGACTAGCATACAGACGAGCAGATTTCGGGGTCCGTCGTAGTTACGACATAAAGATTTGAAGCATGTTTCAAATCTAAAGTCCGTCAGATTTGCGGCTGGAAAAGTCCGCTGAAAGTCCGGAGAAGCCCACACACGATTGGATTGTCCGCCGGCTTTAGTCCGTCGGCGTCCGTCGGACTTTTGTAGACGAAAAGTCCGACCATGTGTACGCGGCATTAGTTGCTGACTGTGAAGAACTCTGCAGCATTTACAGAAATAAGAGTCGCTAGGAACTGATGAACATTCATATTGTGGTGGACAATCTCGGCATTAGTAAATTCCTGGACACCAACTAAAAGTTTAGTCTTGTTACCATCAGTAGTAGGTTAAGATGTTGTTTCACTGACACGTCTGTAGGATGATTCTTTGATGTAGACGTGATCTATCACAGAAAGTTTTGTTGTCAGAATAGGGATCTCTTTGAGTTCCTGTGGCATGAGTTTTGAAAGATGAAGGGAATGTCTTGAATTCTCTCAACTACTATTTCACTTTTCCTCCAAAACTTCCAGGGGAGTCAGACCTCTAAAAATGGCTGGAGCAGCTTCTTCATAGACTTTTTTAAAGATCACTTGAGGCTTCCCAGGCTGCTAGTATGGACAGGGAGGGGTGCTGAAGCATCAGGCTGGAATACAAAGCCTTTGAGTATCTAATTCAGTCAAGCTTTCAAGGGGATTTGGCACATCTTCCCTTTGGGTGTTAGAAGACTTTGTCCCAGCAATGGTTCCAGCAGTGGGAAGCAGTGGTGTGGGAAGCAGAGGATGCACAGGTGAGTAATCTACTCCACAGTGCCCCCTCTTCCTTCACATCAGTCTCCCTGTTCCCCCTTTCAGAGCACCAGTGCCCCCTCACAATGCCCTCTTTAGGTTTATGTGTGTCAATGAAACTCTCACTTGTGGTTCAGTAGTAGAGCAGAATTTTATGAGTGTAAGGATTACAGCGTGTGTACAGTGTGTACTACAAATAGGCTTAAAGGCGTTGTAAACCCTTGTGTTTTTTCACTTTAATGCATCCTATGCATTAAGGTGAAAAAAAACTTCTGACAATGACCGGCCCTCTAGTCCGCCCCCCCCCACTTTTACTCACCTGAGACCGTTCGTTCCCTCCGCAGAGATGTGCTGTACCTCTCTGCCCAGGGTTCTCGGCTCTTGATTAGATAGATTGATAGCAGCCCACCATTTGCTCCCGCTGCTGTCAATCAAATCCAATGACGTGGGAGCTGGGGGGCGGGGCCGAGTCCATCATTCTGTGTCTATGCATGCAAATGCTGAACTTGGGAGCTTGCCCGCAAGGTAACCCCCAAGGAGGTTTAATGATGCGAGGAGGAGCCGCGAGCGCCGCAGGGGGACCCCAGAAGATGAGGTTTGGGGCTACACTGTGCAAAACTAACTGCACAGTGGAGGTAAGTATGATATGTTTGTTTTTTAAAACAAACAAAAAAAAGAACGAGGGTTTACAACCCCTTTAAACTATATGTAAAGTGGTTGTAAACTATATATTTAAAAAAAAATAATAATAAAAATGTTATAAATCAAAAAAAATGAAAGGCATATAAACTGAAATTGTGTCTTTAAATACTATTAAATAAAAAGAAATAAATTGCAACTCATTAATAGTGCAACTAATTAATAAATTAATAAAAATTGATAAATACAAAATAACTAGAGTCCGTAAAGAGACCAAAAGCACAAAATGTGAAATAATAGTGTGCACTTCTGAGGTGAGTAAAGGTAGATAAAAATAAAAAGTCCCAAATCAACTCCATTTTAGGTTTAAAAAGGAATCCAGGGATAGCCGATGTGACACCAAAGATACCCTCACCACAGGCTTACCAGAATGCCGGCGACCCCCTAATCCAGGGTGGTCATTATGCACTCAACTACACAGTAGAGATGGACTCCATAGCAGGAGCAGGGACATCAGGAGGGTCACGTTTGCCAATAATAAGGATGCTTCAAACAGCCAGATGGATCCAACAAGCTTACAGTGAATTGTGGGATATGCAAAGTAAAGGCTTAGAATAGTGTGATATTTATAAACCTCCATTATTTATTAAAAATTATTGCACTTACATGTAAGTGGATAACAAACAGGTTGTAATAAAATGGCAAAGATGAGAAACAGGTCTTCCCCTAAAGACAAAGATGGTCGACACTCGGCTGCGCATGCGTGGTAGTGTGTGTGTGTGCGTGGCTTCACCCCACACATTTCGTCAGATGTGACGTCATCAGGGGCACCTGATGACGTCATATCTGATAAAATGTAAGTGTAAGTGCACTTCATTTTAATAAATAGTGGAGGTTTACAATATCACACTATGTTGAGCTTCTACTCTGCATATCCCACGATCCACTGTAAGCTTGTTGGATCCATCTGGCTGTTTGACACATCCTTATTATTGGCAAAAGTGACCTGTGCTGATGTCCCTGCTCCTGCTATGGAGTCCATCTCTACTGTTTAGTTGAGCGCATAGTGACCACCCTGGGTAAGGGGTTCGCCGGCATTCTGGTAAGTCTGTGGTGAGGAAATCTTTGATGTCACATCAGCTGTCCCTGTATTCTTTTCCAAACCTAACATGGAGTTTATTTGGGACTTTTTATATTTATTTACCTTTATTTATCTCAGAGGTGCACACTATTATTTCACATTTTGTGCCTTTGGATTCTCTACAGGCACTATGGGGTTTATTTACTAAAGCTAGAGAGGGCAAAATTAGGTACAATTCTGCAAGAAACCAATTAGCTTCTAACCTCAGCTTATTCAATTAAGCTTTGGCAATAAAACCTGAAAGCTGATTGGTTTCTATGCAGAATTAGGACTAATTTTGCCCTCTATAGCTTTAGTAAATAAACCCCTATTTATTGTGTATTTGTCACTATTTAGCACTATTAATGAGTTGCAATTAATTTAATTGTAGCAAAGCCTTTAGTCTCTTCCAGTCTAATGAGGACCTCTAAAGCCAAAGATAACATACATCCTTCCATATCTAGTGGGTTGTGAGGCATAGTGGGTGCAAAGATGGTGAAAGTCATTGGGCGCCAGACACTTCTCGGATGTAAAAGAGGTTTTATTTCTCTCTTTTTGAATTTTTTGGGGAAAGAGGGTTAGGACCAGGACACCCTTAAGTAGTTGTCGATTCAATTGGCAGACCCCGAGACTTCAATAGGAGGACAGCCGTGCAGGGAAAGGTCCCAGCAAAGCTCCACATCTGCAAATGCAGGAATGCTGTCTCCTATGGCAACAGTCTTTAACAGTTCCTAACTCAAATGTAACAGTTTCTTCAGCTTCACTACAACTGCTTCTTGTAGGTCTTCAACACTCCCGGTCTCTCACTAGACTCACTGATTCACTGGCTCTGAATCTCTTGAGCTCCTCCAATCTTTGTGGTGGTATCTCCCTCAAGCGTCACCCAAGCTTCCCTGCTGGGTCCCTAGATTGGCACTCCAGATACTTCTCAAGCTTCACCCTTGCTGACCGGCTCGGTCCCTGGCTTGTCACACAAGGCTGCTCTGCAAACGTCACCTCTGCAAAAGGTGGCATAGTTTCAACAAGTTGTTGGAAATATTCCTCAGAGATTTTGGTCCATAGTGACATGATAGCATCACGCAGTTGCTGCAAATTTGTCGGCTGCACAACCATGATAGTTACATAGTGGGTGAGGTTGAAAAAAGTCCATCAAGTCCAACCTATGTGTGTGATTATGTGTCAGTATTACATTGTATATCCCTGTATGTTGCTGTCGTTCAGGTGCTTATCTAATATTTATGGTTTTGGTACCGAATATGGGAAAAACACCCTGAATGGTAGGCACCACATCCCTGAGCAAAATTATAAATACAGAAAAGACTAAAGGGATTTTGACGGTGCAAGCAAACCATACATAGAGAAAAAAAAAGTTTTTTTTCTAAAAAAGACAATTTATTATTTCAACCATTAAAAAAGAACATACAAATTGTACATAGTATCAAAAAAATTTTTTTTACAATTCTAAAAACATGGTGGTCGGATGGGATAGGAGTCTGTATTATGGTTTAACAGATGATACTTATTGCATACTAGCCCGACATGTTTCGCATTGTCGCTTTTTCAAGGGATATGCAAACTGGTGGTGATATCATCCGACACTCTTATTGATTCTAAAAAATAAAAAATTACATAAATGACATTGAATTTATATTGAAACAAAAAATAACACAAGAAATACAAAAACTACGCATTGTCGTCACTGAAACAGCATTAGTTGTAATGCTTACCCCCATGTTGACCCAACAAAAAACCTTGTCAAACCCAGCGCGTACAAACCCAGACCGGGGCAGCAATGAGGCCAGAAATTGCAACCACAGGGAACAGAAGGATGGAGCTGTGTATAAATTATAAAATGCCATATGTCAAAAAGGGGATAGTGTAATGGTGTTAGAAAAGTATATAGCTAGTTGTAGGGATATCAGTGAAAAGGTGTTCAATGACATCACAAAATCTTGTTGATAAATCACAGAGGATGTGTAGATGGGGTTGATTGGGTTAAAGAGGAAATTTAACACTTACTCTGTTGATTGATCAGAGCAATACCCAGAGAGTGGAAGTAGTCATCAATTTCAATTGAAATTGTAGTTATAGGAAATACTTCAATATTGCTGGTAAGTGAAGCTAGGAAATAGAGTAAGAAGAAGGAGAAATTTTACCACAGATGGAGAGATTAATTGGTTAATTACAGGGCTAAGTAATATAAACGAAGTTGAAATTTCTACATGGAGTAATAATGAGGGTTTAAGATTAGCTCATCTGGTAAAATTAAACTCCAATAAAGATGGACACATTGTCTCAAAGTTTGCATACTAAAACAGCACTTTAAACACTTCTGAACTGGATTCTATGGGATCTGAAAGTGGTAGATAGAGAGTAAACAAATATGTGGATGTAGAGCGGTGTGTGGTGTACTCACCAGTCACTCACACTGCTGGAAAAAGAGTTCCATCCTCTGGCGCTGACAGACAAAGCTGTCAGGTAAGCCGGCTTAAATGCTGTTCCCCATCGAGCTGGCGTGTGACGTAGCCAGCTCGATGCGGTCGTGTAGGCGCCAGTGCGCAAGGCCCGGGGGCCGGGAGCCCGTCCGACTACAAACCCCATAAGGCACCGCGGCCGGAGACAGAGCCGACATGCGCACAGACTGCGCACGGCGGCTCCGGCCGCCGACGCACTGTGTCAAGGGCTGATGGGACAAGGAGGAGGACACCGGAGTGAACCTAAGTTGGAACCGGTCTCAAGGATGTGCCCCGGGCGTCCGTGTGGATGCGGCAGGCCCCCCTGGTCCCAGTGAAGGTGGAGGGCTGAGAGCGATCTGGCAAAGAGGGGTCAGAGAGGTAACCGATCGGATAGGAAAGGACCACAGACCTTACAATCCGATCAGTGAATCAGAGGGACAAGGCGTTATCTAATAGTTTTTTGAAACTATTGATGCTCCCCGCTGAGACCACCGCCTGTGGAAGGGAATTCCACATCCTTGCCACTCTCACAGTAAAGAACCCTCTACGTAGTCTAAGGTTAAACCTCCTCTCTTCTAATTTCAATGAGTGGCCACATGTCTTGTTAAACTCCCTTCTGCAAAAAAGTTTTATCCCTATTGTGGGGTCACCAGTATGGTATTTGTATATTGAAATCATATCCCCTCTCAAGCGTCTCTTCTCCAGAGAGAATAACTTTAGTGCTCGCAACCTTTCCTCATAACTAAGATCCTCCAGACCCTTTATTAGCTTTGTTGCTCTTCTTTGTACTCGCTCCATTTCCAGTACATCCTTCCTGAGGACTGGTGCCCAGAACTGTGCAGCATACTCCAGGTGCGGCCAGACCAGAGTCTTGTAGAGTGGGAGAATTATCATTTTATCTCTGGAGTTAATCCCTTTTTTAATGCATGCCAATATTCTGTTTGCTTTGTATCATCTACTAGAACCCCCAGGTCCTTTTCCATCCTAGATTTCCCCAGAGGTTCTCCCCCCAGTGTATAAATTGCATTCATATTTTTGCCACCCAAATGCATTATTTTACATTTTTCTACATTAAACCTCATTTGCCATGTAGTTGCCCATCCCATTCATTTGTTCAGATCTTCTTGCAAGATTTCCACATCCTGTGAAGAAGTTATTGCCCTGCTTAGCTTAGTATCGTCTGCAAATACAGAGATTGAACTGTTTACCCCATCCTCCAGGTCGTTTATTAACAAATTAAATAGGATTGGTCCCAGCACAGAACCCTGTGGGACCTCATTACCCACCTCTGACCATTCCATGTACTCCCCATTTATCACCACCCTCTGAACTCGTCCTTGTAGCCAGTTTTCAATCCATGTACTCACCCTATGGTCCATGCCAACAGACCTTATTTTGTACAGTAAAAGTTTATGGTGAACTGTGTCAAATGCTTTTCAAAAATCCAGATACACCACGTCTACGGGCCTTCCTTTATCTAGATGGCAACTCTCCTCCTCATAGAAGGTTAATAGATTGGTTTGGCAAGAACGATTCTTCATGAATCCATGCTGATTACTGCTAATGATACCGTTTTCATTACTAAAATCTTGCATATAGTCCCTTATCATCCCCTCCTAGAGCTTGCATACTATTGATGTTAGGCTAACTGATCTGTAATTCCCAGGGATGTATTTTGGGCCCTTTTTAAATATTGGTGCTGCATTGGCTTTTCTCCAATCCGCTAGTACCATTCCTGTCAGTAGACTGTCAGTAAAAATGACTTGACTGAGTTCCCTAAGTACCCCCCGGTGCAATCCATCCAATACCAGTGATTTATTAATGTTAAGTTTCCCAGGTCTAATTCTAATTCTGTCCTCTGTTAGCCATCAGGGTGCTTCCTGTGTTGTGTCATGAGGATAAACACTGCAGTTTTGGTTACTGAAGCCCCCCAATTCCCTTGTGAAGACTGAGGAGAAGAATAAATTCAATACCTTCGCCATTTCCCCAACCTTTGTCCTTCCTCATTCTTTATTGGGCCAATATGGTCTGTCCTCCCTTTTTTACTGTTTACATACTTAAAGAATTTCTTGGGATTTTTTTTGCTCTCCTCCGCTATGTGTCTTTCGTGTTCTATCTTTGCCGCCCTAATTGCACCCTTACATTTCTTGTTGCATTGTTTATAAAGTTTGTATTGTATTTGTATTGTATTGTATTTTTTGAAGGCCTTCTCTTTTGCTTTTATATGCATTTTTACATTGGCGTTAAGACATCCAGGACTTTTGTTCGCTCTTTTAAATTTATTACCTAATGGGATGCATTGGCTAATGCCCTTATTTAATATGCTCTTAAAACAAACCCATCTCTCCTCCGTGTTCTTTGTTCCTAAGATTTTATCCCAATTTATATCTTCTAGCAAGCTTCGTAGTTTAGGGAAGTTGGCTCTTTTCAAATTCAGTGTCTTTGTATTTCCCTTATGTTTCCTATTTGTGTGATTTATACTGAAGCCAATTGATCTGTGATCGCTGTTTCCTAAATTGCCCCATATTTCCACATCCTTGATCTAGTAACACTTTTTTTCTAGTTGGTGCGTCTACCATCTGACCCATTAAATTGTCCTGCAAGACATTTGAGAACTGGCGAGCCTTAGACGAATGCGCAGTTCCCTCCACCCAGTCTATATCTGGATAATTAAAATCCCCCATTATGAATACACTTCCCATTCTTGCTGCTAATCCAAATTGTGATAGGAGGTCCGTCTCCCCCTCCTCCCTCAGGTTAGGGGGGCTATAGCATACTTCCAGTATTATTTTACCCCTAGCTTCATCTCTTTGAAGCTCTACCCATAAGGATTCCATCTCCTCCCTAGCTCCCTTAGTGATGTCATCTCTCACATTCGCTTGTACATTATTCATGATATACAGGCATACCCCTCCCCCTTTTTTCCTCTCTATCTCTGCAATAAAGGGCATACCCTTGAATGTTTGCCAGCCAATCATGAGAGCTGTTGAACCAGGTCTCTGAAATTCCCACAGAATCTAAATTCTCCTCGTACAACAATATCTCTAGTTCACCCATCTTGTCTGCCAGGCTCCTGGCATTGGTGAACATGCCACGTAGTTTAGACCGGTCGCATACTATCCTCTTATTGGGTGTTCCGAGATTGCAACTAGGACTTGTTACTATACTTACCTTGGGTTTATGTGCTTTAGTCAACCTATGATGCGAATCTCCCATTCCACCACATCCCAACGGTGCTCTATTGGATTGAGATCTGGTGACTGTGGATGCCATTGGAGTACAGTGACCTCATTGTCATGTTAAAGAAACCAGTGGTGAGATGATTGGAGCTTTGTGACATGGTGCATTATCCTGCTGGAAGGAGCCATCAGAAGATGGGTACACTGTAGTCATAAAAGGGATGAACATGGTCAGCAACAATACTCAGGTAGGTCGTGGCATTTAAAACAAAGCTCAGTTGGTACTAAGGGGTCCAAAGTGTCCCAAGAAAATATCCCCTACACCATTACACCACCACCAGCCTGAACCGTTGCTACAAGACAGGATGGATCCATGCTTTCAAGATGTTTACGCCAAATTCTGACCCGACCATCTGAATTTTGCAGCTGAAATCGAGACTCAACAGACCAGGCAATGTTTTTCCAATCTTCTATTGTCCAATTTTGGTGAGCCTGTGTGAATTGTAGCCTCAGTTTCCTGTTCTTAGCTAACAGGTGTGGCACCCGGAGTGGTCTTCTGCTGCTGTAGGTCATCTGCTTCCGGCTGCATTCACACCTGAGCGTTTTCAGCTCATAAAATGCCCGAAAAAACACCCGAAAAAACGCCTGAAAAACACCCAACAAGCAAAATCCCATTCATTAAAATGGCACCTGTTCACATCTGAGCGTTTTGTCACCTGAAGCAAAACGCCGGAAAAACGCCCTAAGCTCAAAAAAAAAACATGAGCTTCTTTGGGGCAGATTACAGGTGATTCTCTGCCTTTTACATTGGTGACCTGAACAAAATCACGGCAAAAACGTGTCAAAATTGCGGTAAAAACGCTGTAAAAATGCGCGACTTTGAAACGCTCAGGTGTGAATGCAGCCTCAAGGTTGGATGTGTTGTGCATTCAGAGATGGTATTCTGCATAACTTGGTTGTAAGGAGTGGTTATTTGAGTTACTGTTGCCTTTCTATCATCTGGAACCAGTCTGCCCATTCTCCTCTGACCTCTGACATCAGCAAGGCATTTTCCTCCAGATAACTGCCGCTCACTGGATATTTTCCCTTTTTGGACCATTCTCTGTAAACCCGAGAGATGGTTGTGCATGAAAATCCCAGTAGATCAGCATTTTTTGAAATACTCAGACCAGCCCATCTGGCACCAACAACCATGCCATGTTCAAAGTCATATAAAATCCCCTTTCTTCCCCATTCAGATGGTCAGTTTGAAGTCGTCTTCACCACGTCTAGATGCCTAAATGCATTGATTTGCTGCCATGTGATTGGCTGATTAGCAATATATATATATATATATATATATATATATATATATATGCAGTATCTCACAAAGGGAGGGGATCATGCTCAGCTTCAGTATGTCACAGTACATGTTGGCATTCATGGTTCCCTCAATGAACTGTAACTCCCCAGTGCACCCCCACAGCACTCATGCAGCCCCAGACCATGACACTCCCACCACCATGCTTGACAGTAGGCAAGACACACTTGTCTTCGTACTCCTCACCTGGTTGCCGCCACACACGCTTGACACCATCTGAACCAAATAAGTTTATCTTGGTCTCATCAGACCACAGGACATGGTTCCAGTAATCTATGTCCTTAGTCTGCTTGTCTTCAGAAAACTGTTTGTGGGCTTTCTTGTGCATCATTTTTAGAAGAGGCTTCCTTCTGGGACGACAGCCGTGCAGACCAATTTGATGCAGTGTACAGGGTATGGTCTGAGCACTGACAGGCTGACCCCCCACCCCTTCAACCTCTGAAGCAATGCTGGCAGCACTCATACGTCTATTTCCCAAAGACAACCTCTGGATATGACGCTGAGCATGTGCACTCAACTTCTTTGGTCGACCATGGCGAGGCCTGTTTTGAGTGGAATCTGTCCTGTTAAACCTCTGTATGGTCTTGGCCACCGTGCTGCAGCTCAGTTTCAGGGTCTTGGCAATCTTCTTATAGCCTAGGCCATCTTTATGTAGAGCAACAATTCTTTTTTCAGATTCTCAGAGAGTTCTTTGCCATGAGGTGCCATGTTGAACTTCCAGTGACCAGTATGAGAGAGTGAGAGCGATAACACCAAATTTAACACACCTGCTCCCCGTTCACACCTGAGAGTTTGTAACACTAACGAGTCACATGACACCGGGGAGGGAAAATGGCTAATTGGGCCCAATTTGGACATTTTCACTTAGGGGTGTACTCACTTTTGTTGTCAGCGGTTTAGACATTAATGGCTGTGTGTTGAGTTATTTTGAGGGGACAGCAAATTTACACTGTTATACAAGCTGTGCACTCACTACTTTACATTATATCAAAGTGTCATTTCTTCAGTGTTGTCACATGAAAAGATATAATAAAATAATTTACAAAAATGTGAGGGGTGTACTCACTTTTGTGAGTTACTGTATATTATACACAGAAAAAAATATTTTCTAAGGGGATACAATGGTGTTTACATTAACAATGTGCTATAAAAGACAACCTCACAAAATGCTGTAATAATATCTCAAATAGCTCACCTAATATCCTGATGTATAAATAGAATCCACCGGCCATTCTTAGATTTTCATTAAATCCTCATTAAACCAGATCCGTGTAATATTAAATTATTCCTGACACTTTTATGTGAATGCTTCAAAGAGAAGGTCTTTAATAGAAAAGGAATTAGCGGTTCCACGATCATATATAACATATGACATATTCAGTGTACAAACTCGTCTTCAACACTTCTATAAATCTACCATTAATTTGATCCTGTTTACAGACCACCCGGAGAAGTTGTAAACTGTCCTTCACATCGGCCGGCCTGAACAGGGACACTCTAAACACGATAATTTTGCATTAAGTTAACTGAGAAGAAAGCAACTGCTAAGAGGCTTCATCATTCAACCTGTACTGAGAGTAATACGCAGCCTGCAGTGTCCCTCCCTTTGAAAATGCTAGTTACTTGGCTATCTCTGGTGTCAGCATGACAGCCGGACAAACAGGAATTTTAGAAGGAGAGACAAGCAATGGAAGCCTCTATATTTCCCACGGCAAATGTCCTTTAAAATGAATGTGTAGTGATTTTTCTTTGTTTTTACATTTTCTTTCTTTATTATGGTGAGAATGAAAAAGAAAACCACATTTACATTACAGAACAGTCCCATGATGCCTTTTCATTCTAATGCCGTGTACACACAACTGGACTTTTCGACAGCAAAGGTCCGACGGAACGAATCCGCCGGACAATTCGATCGTGTGTGGGCTTCATCAGACCTTTGCTGTCAAAAAATCAGACGGACTTTAGAAATAGAACATGTTTCAAATCTTTCCGACGGACTCGAGTCCGGTCGAAAAATCCATTCGTCGTATCCTAGTCCGACGGACAAACAACGACACAAGGGCAGCTATTGGCTACTGGCTATGAACTTCCTTATTCTAGTCCGGTCGTACGTCATCACGTTCGAATCAGTCGGACTTTGGTGTCATCGTGTGTAGGCAAGTCAGTTGCGTCGGAACTCCCCAAGTCTTTTGGGTTGAATAATACAAAGTGCGAACGGCATCTATTCAACTTGAAAGACTAATGCCCTGTACACACGATCGGAAATGCCACCAGCAAAACTCTGATGAGAGCTTTTGGTCGGAAAATGCGACTGTGTGTATGCTCCATCGGACTTTTGCTGGCGGAATTCCAGCAAGCAAAAGACTGAGAGCAGGTTCTCTATTTTTCGGCCAGAAAAAGTTCCTATCCGAAAATGCGTTCGTTTGTGGCAATTCCGACGCGCAAAAAATCACGCATGCTCGGAAACAATTCAACACATGCTCGGAAGCATTGAACTTCATTTTCCCGGCTCGTCGTAGTGTTGTACGTCACTGCGTTCTTGACGGTCGAAAGTTCAGAGAACTTTTGTGTGACCGTGTGTATGCAAGGCAAGCTTGAGCGGAATTCCGTCGGAAAAACCATCCAAGATTTTTCAGACGGAAATTCCACTCGTGTGTACACGGCATAACACTTATTTTTACTATCCCTTTACCACCCACCCACCAATATGGCAACTGGATGAAGTTGTACACTTGACCATGACCAAAATGCTTTGTTTAACCACTTGCTGACCACGCTATAGCCGAATGATGGCTACAGCATGGTGATCCAGTTCTGGGAGGCTGTCAATAGACATCTTTCCAGAACTCCACTCGCTGCGTGCCTCCTGCAGTGCGCATTGGGCACGCTTTGTTACTGCTGTGTCCAATCATAGCTGATCACATGTAAACAGACTTGCCGGTTATCGGCATTCCTTTCCTCCCACTCTGTGTCTGTGGGAGGAAAGGAGAGCCACTAACCAGCAGGATCATCAATGCCCTGATTTTCAGTGCAGCCCTATCAGTGCAGCCTATCAGTGCCAATCAGTGCAGCCTATCAGTGCCAATCAGTGCAGCCTATCAGTGCCAATCAATGCAGCCTATCAGTGCCAATCAGTGCAGCCTATCAGTGCTTATCAGTGCCAGCTATCGGTGCCTCCTCATCAGTGCCCATCAGTGCCGTCTATCAGTGCCCATCAGTGCATCATATTAAAAAATAAATAAAATAGACTCAGGACGATTATAGTTTTTCTTTAAACCTGAACTAAACTGTGTTCAAGCTCCACAAACTGAAAACGCTATTTGATTAATTTTTAACCACCAGCAGTGTTATCCTGGGTGGACATCATATGACATCATCCAGGTGAGATCTGTTACCCTCTGTGTCCAGAGAGATTATTGAACCAGGCCGGCTCAGATACCATGTGATCAATGTGACCAATCACAGTAATTGGTCACTTCAAAAAACACGCCATCCCTCTTACTAAATACCTTGGACTGTCTACTTTCCAAAAAAGGGGTCATTTGGGGGTATTTGTACTGTCCTGGCATTTTAGGGCCTTAAGAAATTTGATTAGCAGTCTTCATCAGGATTGATACATTTTCAAATATACTGTATATACAATAGTTTGCAGACACTATAACTTTCACACAGACTAAATAATATACACTGAAATGTAGCAGAATACATTTGGCCTAAAATATTATTTATTTGCAAAATTATATAACAGAAACGAAGAAAAAAGTGTTTTTTTTCTTTTAATTTTGGTATGTTTCTGTTTATATAGTAAAAAAGAAAAAAAAACAGCAGTAATTATCTGTTTTTAAAAAATGATAAAAAATTAATTTGGGTACAGTGTTGCATGAGTAATTGTCATTCAAAGTGTGACAGCACTGAAAACTGAAAATTAGCCTGTGCAGGAAGGTGGTGAAAGTGTCCGGTATTGAGATGGTTAACATCTTCCCACCTGGTCTATAGCAGAATGATGGCCAGACAGTGGCTTTACCATCCTGACTGGACTTCATATGATGCCCTTTTCATCGTGCCACTCGTGTGTGCAGTGCGGTGATTGGGGGTGAGCTGTGTCCCTCAGAGTAAAGAGCTGATGACACAGGCTCTTTACCATGTGATCAGATGTGTCCAATTACAGCTGATCACATGTACACAAATGCCGGTTATCAGCATTTCCTATCAGCGCTATCAGTGACTGAGGAAAGGAAAGCTGATGACAGGCTTTCCAGTTACAGGGGACATTTACACTGATAATCAGGGCAGCCCCATCAGTGCAGCATATCAGTGCCAATCAGTGCCCATCAGTATAGCAGATCAGTGCTCATCAGTGCCGCCTTATCAGTGCAGCCTTATCATTGTCCATCAATCCAGCTTATCAGTGCCTATCGATGCCGCCTCATCAGTGCCCATCAGTGCTGCCTCATCAGTGCCCATCAGTGCCACCTCATCCGTGCCCATCAGTGCAGCCTTATCAGTGCCCATCAGTACAGCCTCATCAGTGCCCATCAGTGCAGTTTCATCAGTGCCCATCAATGCAGCCTCATTAGTGCCCATCAATGCAGCCTATCAGAGCACATTAGTGAAGAGGAAAAATTACATAAGGGCCCTTCACTGCAGCATGCTGCCTGGACAATCCATTCTCTTCTATTATATTCTATTCTACTTTATTGTCGGTGGCTGTTTTTTTTTTTTTTTTTTTTTTTAGAAAAAAACCAAGCCTTTGTTTTAATGCACTTGGAATGTAACTGATTTAATGTAAAAGTTCAGATGGGTTTTAAACTACTTGATCATTTTAATATCTCTCAGGGAACCTCTCTGGAAATCTCAGGTCTGCACAACTGTTGTGACAATTATCAGGGTCTTTCACCAACCCTGCTGCATTTTTATTTATTTTATATTATGGGGATATAGTAACCAAGACTGTATTGTTAATAACGCATCACAGAATGTACCCTTGTGGCTAACAGAAGCCAGTGTCAGAAATAAACTTGAAAAACGCAAAGTATTACCAAAACCCACAACAGTAAAATCAGTCTGTATATGCAGCATAGCATGCTTGTTATACTCACTGAGGATCCTCTGCATTGTGTAAAAAGGCTGTTTGATCCTGTATTCACAGATCCTTCAATCCTGCAATGTCTTTCTGGGGAAAGACAGCTAACACGGGCAGAGTGGCCAACCTGCACATGCTCAGTTCTGTCTTTTATGCTGGAGAGAAAAATTATTTGTTGATCAGAGCTAGCCAGGTCACATGATATTGCATCGCACATGTGGGCCTGTATGCAGGCTGCAGTGGAAATCTCCACCTTCCTGAACTCTCAGAACTGGAGAAACTGTGCAGTTTATCACTGACCTTGGTATACAGATCAGCCAAAAAGGTATATATTGGCAATATTTTAATGTAAAAAGAAGATGTATAAGCTGTGGGCACTGTGGGGGGGCGGATTAACTATTTTCATATTACTGGGTTTAGTGACACTTTAATAAAAATGAATCACGAGGACCAGATGGCTTACACCCGAGAGTCCTTAAGGAGCTCAGACAGGTGATAGCTAGACCATTGTTCCTAATTTTTATGGACAGTTCACTGACTGGAACGGTACCAGTTGACTGGAGAAAAGCCAACGTGGTACCAATATTTAAAAAAGGGACGGGATATATCCCTGGAAACTACAGGCCAGTGAGTCTAACATCAATAGTTTGTAAATTATTGGAAGGGATAATAAGAGACTACGGTATATCCAAGAATTTGCTTATGAATGGTCTGGTGTGGTAAGTGTGGTACCCCAAGGATCTGTCCTGGGACCAATTCTGTTTTTATTTATTTACAAATAATATAGAGGTTGGTATAACTAGCTCAATCTCGGTGTTTACTGATGTAAAATGCTAAAGCGATGCTGTGGTCCATGTGGCTCTGTGCCAGGTGTCCTCGCTCCCTGCTGGATTGGCCTTTTGACATTTTGTGGGCATTCAGGCAGGGGTGGGCACATGGATTCCCTCTGCGCCAAGAGAGCAAAACTAACTGAACAGTCTCAGAAAGGCAGCTCCACTCCTCCTCCATGCCCCAGTGTCTCTTGGGAATTATAGTGCAAAGGTTTCATAAACTCCCCAATATGGCTTACTGCCTGGACTTCAATCCCATGATCCTCGGCGTTCTGCATAGGAATCCATAGGCTTTTCTGGCTATAGTTCTCCCTCTGCTGACTGGAGGGGATAGTGCAACACAACATTCAGCATAACAGCAGAAAGTGAAAGTAAACAAATTATAAAAGAGAGAAATGTCTCATTCCCCATGTTTCTGTGGTCCAGCATCTGGTTTCACAACATTTCACTTTTTTCTATATTCTAAACTTTCTTTTTCTTTTTCTTTGCTGCCCACCATACTCAAACTGTTGGGGAACTAGAACTTCCAGCATTCTTTAGTGCTAGCCTTATACTCACTCAGCAGTTGGAGGTCGGTAAGTTGCCCAAATAAGCAGAAAAAAAATTCACCTGAACTGTTGATGTCTGCTAACCTGATAATTGTATTTCGGAATGTTTGAATTTTCCCTGGCACAGGCCCTGCAACAATTTATAGTTTTCTAAATGAAGTTTAGCATGGGCCTTGATTTCTTGTTCAATCCAAATAACATATGTAGTTACAATGTAACTCAATCCATGTTCCTTATAGTGTGTAGAATTTTTTACTAGTTACAGCTGAACCCCTTGGGAGATGGCTAAGCAAAAGGTAAGTGCGACAGAGCTTGCTGAGTAGCTTGAGTACTGCAGATATAATGCCATAAAGTAAATCAGAACAAATAAAACAAAATAATCAAATGTTGCCAGAAGATGCAGTTACCCCTTTGGAGGAGAATTTAAATCATTTTGTACTTGGGCATCATTTGGCTGGGGGTCTTATCACTGCAATTAGATGTGAACATTTTGCAGCTAAAGCAAAAGGCAAACAGCTTAAAGTGGTTCTAAAGGCTCAAGATTTTTTACCTTCATGCAATGTACAGTATCTCACAAAAGTGAGTACACCCCTCACATTTTTTTAAATATTTTATTCTATCTTTTCATGTGACAACACTGAAGAAATGAAACTTTGCTGCAATGTAAAGTACTCAGTGTACAGCTTGTATAACAGTGTAAATTTGCTGTCCCCTCAAAATAACTCAACACACAGCCATTAATGTCCAAACCACTGGCAACAAAAGTGAGTACACCCTTAAGTGTTAATGTCCAAATTGGGCCCAAAGTGTCAGTATTTTGTGTGGCCGCCATTATTTTTCAACACCGCCTTAACCCTCTTGGGCATGGAGTTCACCAGAGCTTCACAGGTTGCCACTGGAGTCCTCTTCCACTCCTCCATGATTACATCACGGAGCTGGTGGATGTTAGAGACCTTGTGCTCCTCCACCTTCTGTTTGAGGATGCCCCACAGATGCTCAATATGGTTTAGGTCTGGACCATCATCTTTACCCTCAGCTTTTTTAGCAAGGCAGTGGTCATCTTGGAGGTGTGTTTGTGGTCGTTATCATGTTGGAACACTGCCCTGCGGCCCAGTCTCTGAAGGGAGGAGACCATGACACTCCCACCACCATGCTCGACTCTAGGCAAGACACACTTGTATTTGTACTCCTCACCTGGTTGCCGCCACACACGCTTGACACCATCTGAACCAAATAAGTTTATCTTGGTTTTATCAGACCACAGGACATGGTTCCAGTAATCCATGTCCTTAGTATGCTTGTCTTAAGCAAACTGTTTGCAGGCTTTCTTGTGCATCATCTTTAGAAGGGGCTTCCTTCTGGGAGGACACCCAGGCAGACCAATTTGATGCAGTGTGCGGCGTATGGTCTGAGCACTGAAAGGCTGCCCCCCCACCCGTTTCAACCTCTGCAGCAATGCTGGCAGCACTCATATGTCTATTTCCCAAAGACAACCTCTGGATATGACGCTGAGCACGTGCACTCATCTTCTTTGGTCGACTATGGCGAGGCCTGTTCTGAGTGGAACCTGTCCTGTTAAACCACTGCATGGTCTTGGCAACCGTGCTGCAGCTCAGTTTCAGGGTCTTGGCAATCTTCTTATAGCCTAGGCCATCTTTATGTAGAGCAACATTACTTTTTTTTTCAGATCCTCAGAGAGTTCTTTGCCATGAGGTGCCATGTTGAACTTCCAGTGACTAGTATGAGAGAGTGAGAGCGATAACAGGTTCTCAAATTTTCCGCCAACAAATTTTTGTTGTCAGACTTTTCAATTGTGTGTACACAAGTCTGTCGCACAAAAGTCCATGCATGCTCGGAATCAAGTACGAGCCAGGAGCGCTCGTTGTAAAACTAGCGTTCGTAATGGAGATATCACATAACTATTGAACTTACTTTTTATCGGCCCGCCAAATGCCTTGTACGTCACTACGTTCGTAATTGTTGGCTAACATTTGTGTGACCGTGTGTATGTAAGACAAGTTGGAGCCAACAACCTTCAAACAAAATTCCACGGTTTTGTTGTCAGAAAGTCTGATCATGAGTACGGGGCATTACCGTTAAATTCACCATGTACATTTTTCTGAAATAAAGTATGCAAAATTAAAAAAAAAAAATAAAAAAAAGATATGGACATGTTTGTAATATTATATTTTGTGATAGTATATATTTTGGATTATAGCTTTTCTAAATGTAAGATTGTGTATTTTTTGTATTTTGTTTATTTTTGTTTTTCTTTTCAGCACAAGTTTATTCTTAATAATGGCAGATTACTTGTAGAGGTGTAAATGTTCCTGATGAAGCGGAAAACCCTGTAAAACGCATAGGCCGTTTACTCTATTGTAACAACCTAATTTCATGACTTTCCCATTTTTTAAACTTTATTATTGTATAACCTATTGATAATTTTTTACATTGCTTTTTGTAATAAAAATTGGTGAATTTTAATTATATTCTATTGTTGTGTTATACATTCACTCTCAATGGCATATAGAAAGTCTGACTTCTTTGTTTCATGTTTTTGCTGTTATAATTATTATGAGATAATGCCCTCAGGAGTGTAAATTTATGTAATCTGTCTACCCAACGCACCCTTTCTGATCAAATTCTTTTTAATAGACATGTTTGTAGCCCATATCAGGAGAGCAGTCTAGGGTGGCAACCATAGCTCCCTCCAAAAATACAGTGGAGAAATGACATAGCCACCCAGGGACAGGAAGAGTGTTATTCGAAGGATTACCAGGTAAAAAAGCTAAATAAACTTGAAAAAAGAAAACAAATGTAGCCACCACACGAAGGACTGGTGTGCAGTCATGTTGGAACGGGAAGGGGACATCCCCAAACTGTTCCCACAAAGTTGGGAGCATGAAATTGTCCAAAATGTCTTGGTATGCTGATTCCTTAACAGTTACCTTCACTGAAACTAAGGGGCAAAGCCTTACCCCTGAAAAATAATCCCACACCATAATCCCCCCTCCACCAAATGATTTGAACCAGTGCACAAAGCAAGGTTCATAAAGACATTGATGAGCGAGTTTAGGGTGGAGGAACTTGACTGTACAGAGTCCTGACCTCAACCTGATAAAACACCTTTGGGATGAATTAGAGCGGAGACTGCGAGCCAGGCCTTCTCGTCCAACATCAGTGCCTGACATCACAAATGCGCTTCTGGAAGAATGGTCAAACATTCCCACAGACACACTCTTAAACCTTGTGGACAGCCTTCCCAGAAGAGGTGAAGCTGTTATAGCTCCAACGGGTGGGCCAACTCACTATTGAACCCTATGGACTAAGACTGGGAAGCCATTAAATTTAATGTGTGTGTAAAGGCAGGCATCCCAATACTTATGACAATATAGTGTTTTCCTTCATTTTTGTTCTTTGTTTTGTGCTTTGTAAAGTAAAAATTAGTGTTAAGGTAAAAATGAAAGATCACTGAATAATATTAATAATAATACTAATAATAATATAATATTAGTATTTGCACTGTAAAAAAATGCAGTGTTTATCGTTTCCTCCTTTTTTTTTCTTTTTTTTTTTTGGCTTAACTCTGCTTTTTTATATAGGAAACTAAACACCTCTTGAAAGTCAATACAACCAAAAAAGGCTTGCCTTTGTATTACTTCTTTATTCTGTAATAACAAAGTTATTGCCAAATGATTAGGCCCATAGCTGAAATGTGAATATGGCTTTGGAACTGGTTACATTTTTTATCCCAACCAGAGCCAACCACAATAGGGCACATAAACATGGATAATTTAAAAATAAATACTTTTTTTTAACTTATTTATTTAAAATGAAGTGTTATAATTGACATAAATGGTAATATCATTGTTCTGCTGTGGTTAATGCCCACCGGAGCAAAAATTAAAAGCCAGCAGCTGCACATACTGCAGCTGCTGACTTTTAATAATCTGACACTTACCTGTCCTGGAGTCCAGCGATATCGGCACCGCAGCTGATGTTTTCATCAGCTGTTGGGTGCATGCCACCTCCATTGCGAGTAAGGGAACCCGGCAGTGTAGCCTTTTGGCTTCCCACCGGGAACCCTACTGTGCATGTGCGAGGCTCCACTCCTCTCTCCTACTAGCCCAGCGACAGGGGGAGGAGGAGGGAGCACCAGCCGTGACGTCAGTACCTGCGGCTGAGGCTCCCAGAAGTGGGGAAAGCATACCTGTGAAAGACAGGTATGCTGTCCCCCCTCCCCCCCGAAAGGTGCCAAATGTGGCACCGGAGGGGGGGAGGAGTACAATGAGCGGAAGTTCAACTTTTGAGTGGAAATCCGCTTTAATGAACATTGCTGAGCTCCAGAACCCCAGCAATGTTTTCCTATTACCAGTATAGACACATTGCTCCTCATACCCCTGCCTCTGGCCTAATGATCCCAACTAGCAGTGGAAACTCTATTGAGATGTACCCTTGGCAGTGCAGGGACAAAGTTCTTTAGCTCCCAAAAGCACAAAGGCCCCATAAGCTGTGAATTACTTTAACAGCATAGGTTGCAAGTTGCATTTTGCACCCCTCTCCTGCTGAAGAGCCCAAGGCAGCCATCTCAGTTGCATAATTCTCAGCTCAGCCCCCTGAAAATGGATCTAACCCTCCTGTAGCACCTTCTTCTGGTTAGGTTGCTAGATAAATTTACTTTTTGGTTCTTTTGTAGTGAATGGAGCAGTGATTGATTGTGTAGGTGTATTCAGGATTTCCTGCACTGAGAGTTTGATTACTTCCCCCTACCTTTAGAAGAAGTTTCCAGAATGTAGGCTTGGGAGATAAAAATGATCAGTTGAATAGTTATCATGCCACAGCCAATCCCTGGAAGGAGGCGGCTAGAGAGATGATAAATGTGCAGGAGGCCTGAGCCAATTGTTCTTTCCTTCAAGGCAGTTCAGCTAGGGGGCTGGTACACCTTGTAGGTAGCCAGAAAGACAAGAAATTGCAGTCTGGACCTCAGCACCTGCTGGGCTGACTGCCTAGGGAAGATTGCCTGGGGATTACATTCGCTGGGGGGCACTGCACTGAAGTCTTGGGACTGGAGAAGAATCTTTTTATCTCCCACACTGAGGATCTACCTGTGAATACTGGGTGGTAGGTGGCTGTGGGACATTGTGAGTAAAGACCTTGCTGTGGACTGTTAGTCGTCCAAGTGCCATAAGGGAACTAAGCCCCAGATGTGGCTTTGTGGACTGCTGATTTAGGGTCCTATATATACTGGCCATTCCCTTCTACCTCCAGAAAAGCTGATTTAGAAGATTGGAGAGAGAAGTTTGTCCTCCTATCATGGTACTGATCATTTTGGAGTATCCTGTGGCTCTAAACCTCTCCTGTTGAAGTTCTTCAGCAATAAATCCTAAAAAAAGACATCCCCTAGAGTGATCCTTTATTGTCTGTGTGTGGAACTGGCTCTGTACTATTTGGGAGAACCTGGGCAAATTCTCAATGGCCCCCTAAGGTGTAAACGCTAAACTCCTATTCTTTATAGCCAAGGAATCTACCATCTTAGCCTCTGTTTGATCTGCAGTATGGATTAGTTTAGATATGTTTGCATCCTAGTCCGAACCCGCCTAAGCTATCCCACCAGGAAGATGTTGCAGTGCCCCGCTAATTAATAGTGGCTGAGGCATTAATTGCCCCTCAGCTACACAACCTTTCTATATGTGTGGCTGTGGAGCTGAAAATTCCTCAGCTGCTTATGATTGGTGGGACACTGTGACAGCTTCTTGGTGGGATAGCTAAGGCTTGACAGTTCAGTTGAGAGCATAAGCATCTATTTTGGGAAATTGTTAAATCGGTGGGTTTAGTTCCACTTGAAGTTTCCTGCTTACACAACTGGCTACAATACCACATTAGTAGGCATGATACCTTATTTGATGATTGATGTGAAATAAAATATAAAAAAAACTGAGGAACTATGGACTGTCCGATAGAGATTTTGGTACCTTTTTCCAGCAGCAGTATTCAATTAGCTGTATGGCCCAGAGGTGTTAAAATCCCAAGGGAAAAATTAGCGACTAAAATTATAGTTACACCTTAAGCTGGCTATACACTGTTCAAATTTTGACTGGTTCCTGACTAAATTAGCTTACTGGGTGGCCCATTTGGCCAACTTCCGCTGCACACCCACGATTGAAAAACTAAAGGACCTAGGCAGAATACAATGGCCCCAGGGAGAGGGATTTGTTCACCAACGCTGTATAGCGTGAATAAAGGAGTCTGTTTGTGTCTGTAGATTGTGTATGGTGTGTATGGCCAGCCTGAAAGGACAACTTCACTCAATAAAAATGTAGCTCACGCTTTATAGCCCCCTAACCTAATCTAAGCTAAGCTAACCTCCCTACTCAGGTGTTCTCTTAACAAGGTAATGTCCTCCTTTGTTTACAATCTTCTGGGCCAAAATCTTTCCAGGAGCGTGCCAGAGCAGTGACTCCCCATAGACTTGAGTAAGGCCATACTCTAACACTAGAGACGTTAGGGAGGTTAGTCAAGGAGAAGTAAGTAAGCACTTAGGTGTGGGAGGTTAGTCAAATAAAACTAAGTAATCACCTAGGTGTATGTGTGAGGGAAGGGAGGGTTCTAGATTAGCGGGTTTCACTGGGGACTAGGGAGGAAAACCTGGATATTTTTATTTATACTTAATCACTTGCCCACTGGGCACCTAAACCCCCTTCCTAACCAGAGCAATTTTCAGGGTGCAGTGCTCTTACATTTTGAATGACAATTACTCAGTCATGCAACACTGTCATATTAACAGGTTATTTCTCTCACAAGGCATGTGCACACCACAAATGACACCCCAAAATACATTCTACTACTCCTCCTGAGTATGGCGATACCACATGTGTGAGACCTTTACACAGCCTGGCCACATACAGAGGCCCAACATTGTAAGTACCTTCAGGTGTTCTAGGAGCATAAAGTATACATCTAATTTCTCAACCACCTATTAAAATTTTGAAGGCCCTGGAGCACCAGGACAATGGAAATGCCCAAAAAATAACTGCATTTTGGAACGCAAACGCCCCAACGTATAATCTATGAGGCATAATGAGTTTTTTGCACGGATCGTTTTTTTCCAGAAGTTTTTGGAAAATGTGGAAAAAAAATTAACATTAACATTAAAAATTAACATTTTTTTTTACACAAAGTTGTCCATTTATAAGATATTTCCAACACACAGTATGTACATAGCAAAAATGACACCCCAAAATACATTCTGCTACTCTACCTGAGTATGGCGATACCACATGTGTAAGACTTTTACACAGCTTGGCCACATACAGAGGTCTGACATCGAAGTAGCACCTTCAGGCTGTCAGAAAGGTACTCACCAAGGCCAAGATGCTGAGAGCGGTTCTCTCTTGCTACTAAGCGCACTCCACCCCTGGTGATGGTACAGAGGGTGAAGGGCACAAAGAGGCACGAGCCACCAGCAGGCTGGGCAAGTCTTGCGTGAAGGTCTCCGGGAAGCTGGCAGCTATGCAGGGACTGGCAGACACTGGAACCCAATGAGGTAGATGAATAGCAGCGTCCAACAGCAGGCCGGGAGTCAAACACAGGTGACAGGTAGCAAGTCTTTAAACAGGCTGAAGAGTCTCACACAGGAGACTGGTAACAATTCCGTAAGCAGGCCAGGGGTCAAACACATGAGACTGATAGCAAAGTCCGTAAGCAGGCTGAGGGTCAAAAACAGGAGACTGGTAGCAAAGTCCATAAGCAGGCCAGGGGTCAAACACATGAGACTGATAGCAAAGTCCGTAAGCAGGCTGAGGGTCAAGCACAGGAGACTGGTAGCAAAGGCCGTAAGCAGGCCAGGGGTCAAACACAGGAGACTGGTAGCAAAGTCCATAAGCAGGCCAGGGGTCAAACACAGGAGACTGGTAGTGAAGTCCGTAAGCCAAGCCGAGGGTCAAGCACAGGAGAAGATCAGAGCAGGTCAGGGTCAATCCGGGTCACAACAGATAATCACAAGGCAGGATACAAGGCAGGGAACACAGGAAGCTAAGAGATAAACCAGCAATCTAAACATGGAACTGAGCAGCCTTTTATAGGCCAGCAAAGGACCTCACGTTATGCGTGCGCGCCATTCTTTTGGATTGCGCACGGGTATGTGCCAAAGCGCCACTCTGCCATGCATGCGCACAGGAAAACGGCGATACTGGCGAGGCTGGTTCCTTTTTTTTATCCCTGACAATGCCTCCCCCCCGAGAGGACGCCCACTCTGGGTCCTTCTTGTGAAAGGCTTGGATCAAACGTGAGGCGTGCAGGTGACCTGAAGGTTCCCAAGAATTATCTTCAGGGGTGTAGCCTTTCCATTTTATCAGGTACTGGAGCTGTCTACCCTTCTTCCTACAGTCTATTATAGCCTCCACCTCAAATTCATTTTCACCATCAATTTCGACTGGAGGAGGAGGTGGCTCTTCTCTTCCTGAAGAAGGACTGGGGACCACTGGTTTCAGTAGGGACACATGAAACACAGGGTGTATCCTGTAGGAACCAGGTAAGGCTAATTCAAAAGCCACAGGATTCACAATTCTTTTAATCTTGAAGTGGCCAATGAATTTTGGGCCCAATTTCTGTGAAGGGCCGGTAGTCTGAGATTGGTGGCGGATAGCCAAACCTCCTCTCCTACCTTGAATGTCGGGTTTCCCTTTCTTCCCCTGTCATAATGCTTTTTATAGCTGTCCTGAGCCTTCTGCATAGTTTCCTGGATCCTTTAAAAGTTTGACTGCATGGAGGTTATCTGGTTTAGTACAGCAGGGACTGAGATTTCAGGAATGGGATTAGGGAGAAAAGAGGAGTGAAACCCGAAATTAGACCAGAAAGGTGTTTGGTTGGTAGTTGTGTGTATGGAGTTGTTATAGGCAAATTCCACATAGGGCAGAAGAGAAGACCAATCATCCTGGGAGCAGGAACAGAAACAGCGAAGATATTGCTCTAAAGTTTGATTTGTCCTCTCCGTTTGGCCGTTACTTTGGGGATGGTATACAGAAGAGAGACAAACTTTGATTTCCAGTGATTTGCAGAGCTCCTTCCAAAACTTGGAGGTGAATTGGATGCCTCTATCGGAGACAGTACTATCGGGCACCCTGTGAAAACCTCACTACTTCTTTAATAAATGTATTGGTGGTATCTAGGGCAGAGGGAGTGCCCACCATGGGTAAAAAGTGTGCCATTTTTGAGAGGCGATCGACAATGACCAAAATGGTGGTGAACCCTTCAGAGGGTGGCAAGTCAATGATAAAGTCCATAGAGACTTCTTTACATGGTCTCGTTCCGAGATGGGCAGAGGTCTCAACAGACCCTGAGATTTAGCATTTGACCCCTTGTTGCGCTGGTAGGAGATGCAAGAAGAAACATAGTCTTTACAGTCTCGCCTCCAACCAGGCCACCAAAAAGAACGAGATATTAATTCAGAGGTTTTTTGTACTCCGAAGTGACCTGCCAGTTTATGGTCGTGGAAAGTCTCTAAGATCAGAGATCTTACTTCCAGCGGGACAAAAACTTTATTCCGGGCCCAAAGAAAGTTATCCCGCTTCTTCAAAAAAGATACCTCCGGCTCAGTACAGTGGCTGGAAGCCCTTTTGATGGCAGCTCTTAGATCAGACTGGGTAAGGAAACAAAAATTTTGCGGGGATAGAATGGTGCTAGGTTCCGTTATCTGAGGAGACTCCGGGAACATCCAGGAGAGTGTATCCGCTTTCCCATTCTTGGAACCAGGTCTATATGAGATGTGAAAGTTAAACCTGGAGAAAAAGAGTGCCCCCGGCTTGTCAGGGATTTAGGCGTTTGGCCGTCCTGAGGTATTCCAGGTTCTTGTGGTCCATGAAAATTATGATAGAATGGGACACACCCACCAGCAGATATCTCTATTCCTCCAAGGCGAATTTGATGGCTAAAAACTCACGGTCACCTACATTATAGTTTTTTTCAGGGGGACTTAGCTTCCGAGATGTAAAGACTACTGGATGAAGGAGGGCTTTGGGAATAGCTCCTGTAGCAGTCTCTGAGGTGTCAACTTCTAATACGAAAGGCAGAGCCGGGTCCGGATGCTGCAGAATTGGTACAGAAATGAACAAGGCCTTTAATTCATTGAAGGCTTCTTAGGCTTCCTGGGACCACTGAAAACGGCTCTGTTGGCGGGTCAACTGGATGATGGGTGAGATAATAGACAAGAATCCTTTAATAAATCTTCTATAGAAGTTGGCGAAGCCTATGAACCGCTAAACTCCTTTTTTATCCGCAGGGGCCGGCCATTCCTGAATTGCTTTGACTTTTCGTGGGTCCATTGCGACTGATGATGAATGATGAACCCTAGAAACTGGACAACGGTCTTTTCAAACTCACATTTTTCCGCCTTAAGGTACAGTCCATGTTTTCTGAGGATTATGAGAACTTTCTTTACATGAGCTTGGTGCAGTTCAATGGTAGCGGAAAAGATGTGGATATCATCCAGGTAGACGATTACTAAGTTATCGAGATATTCTCGGAAAATGTCATTTACCAGATGTTGAAAGGTGGCCGGGGCGTTGCACAGCCCAAATGGCATTACCAAGTATTCGAAGTGTCCGAATCTGGACCTGAAGGCGGTTTTCCACTCGTCACCAGCACAAATCAATCCCAATGAGATTGTAAGCGCCTCGTAGGTCCAATTTGGAAAACATTTGGGCGGTTCATAAACACTGGAACAACTCTGGAGTAAGCGGGAGTGGGTACCAGTTTTTAATGGTTATTCTATTGAGCTCTCTGTAACCTATGCATGGTCTTAGGGAGCCGTCTTTTTTTTTCGACAAAGAAAATACTGGCTCCAGCCGGTGAAGATGATCGACGGATGAAGCCTTTCTCCATATTCTTGTCAATGTATACCCAGAGGGCTTCCAACTCGGTCTCAGATAACGGGAATATATAACCAAAGGGGATTTCAGAGCTGGATAAGAGTTCAATGGGGCAGTCGTAAAACCGATGTGGTGGCAGACAATCAGCTTTTTTCTTATCAAAAATGTCTCTGAATTCGAGATACACTGGAGGA
The DNA here is from genome assembly GCF_042186555.1 of Aquarana catesbeiana. Taxonomy (NCBI): domain Eukaryota; kingdom Metazoa; phylum Chordata; class Amphibia; order Anura; family Ranidae; genus Aquarana; species Aquarana catesbeiana. Next base: position 603,868,154 of record NC_133328.1, on the reverse strand, counting down.
ACATGCTGAAGATTATCAGGTACTGGTTGTACGGTCAAGCAGAAGGCTGGAACTGGAATAAAACTGTGAGCAGTAAGCCGAGGAGAAGGAAATTTCTTTCTTACTCCAGTAAATTTGGGGATCATGAGCTTGCAGCCAAGGAAGTCCCAAGATGATGGGAAACATAGGGAAGCAGATAATGTCAAAGCATAAGAACTCCTGGTGGCCGGGGTCCGTGATGGTAAGGATGGGTCTAGTCTCTTGTGTAATGGGTCCTGAGCAGGGTAGGGACCCATCAGTCAAATGGACTTGAAGGCATTGTTTCTTGTTTTGGAGAGGAATGTGTAGTCTTTGAGCCAAAGATCCATCTAGGAAGCAACTGCAAGCCTCCGAATCAATTATGGCCAGTAGCCGGATTTCCTCTTCCACTGCCTGTAGGGAAACAGGGAGGATGACATGAGTTTGAGCAGGACCAGTGACCTGATAGTTCATAGCATATTGAGAGTGTGACTTACTGGGCCTCACAGGGCAGTTGCGTAAATAGTGTCCTGATCCCCCACAATACAGGCACAAGTTGGCTTGCCGTCTCCGTTGTCTTTCATCAGGGGTGAGTGGAGGCCGGACCAGTCTTAATTGCATAGGTTCACTCTTAGCTAAACTCAAATTCTTACATTCTTTAAGTATGCAAACAGTATAAAAGGGAGGGCAGACCATATTGGCCCCAAAAAGAATGAGGAAGGACATCTGGTTACAAAGGATGGGGAGATGGCGAAGGTATTGAATTTATTTTTCTCCTCAGTCTTCACAAGGGAATCGGAGGGCTTCAGTAACCAAAACTGCAGTGGTTATCCTCATGACACATCACAGGAAGCACCTCCATGGTTAACAGAGGACAGAATTAAAATTAGACTTGGGAAACTTAACATTAATAAATCACCGGGACCAGGTGACTTATACCCGACAGTACTTAGGGAACTCAGTCAAGTAATTGCCAGACCATTGTTCCTCAATTTTACCGACAGTCTACTGACTGGAATGGTACCAGCTGATTGGAGAAAAGCCAATGTAGCACCCATATTTAAAAAGGGCCCAAATACATCCCTTGGGAATTACAGACCAGTTAGCCTAACATCAACAGTATGTAAACTCTTGGAGGGGATGATAAGGGACTGTATACAAGATTTTAGTAATGAGAACGATATCATTAGCAGTAATCAGAATGGATTCATGAAGAATCGTTCTTGCCAAACCAATCTATTAACCTTCTATGAGGAGGTGAGTTGCCATCTAGATAAAGGAAGGCCCGTAGACGTGGTGTATCTGGATTTTGCAAAATCATTTGACACAGTTCCCCATAAACGTTTACTGTACAAAATAAGGTCCGTTGGCATGGACTATAGGGTGAGTACATGGATTGAAAACTGGCGAGTTCAGAGGGTGGTGATAAATGGGGAGTACTCGGAATGGTCAGGGGTGGGTAGTGGGGTCCCCCAGGATTCTGTGCTGGGACCAATCCTGTTTAATTTGTTCATAAACGACCTTGAGGATAGTTTAAACAGTTCAATCTCTGTATTTGCAGACAATATTAAGCTAAGAAGGGCAATAACTTCTCCACAGGATGTGAAAACCTTGCAAAAACATCAACAAATTAATGGGGTGGGCAACTACATGGCAAATGAGGTTCAATGTAGAAAAATGTAAAATAATGCATTTGGGTGGCAAAAATATGAATGCAATCTATACACTGAGGGGTGAACCTGTGTGGGAATCTAGGATGGAAAAGCACCTGGGGGTCCTAGTAGATGATAGGCTCAGCAATGGCATGCAATGCCAAGCTGCTGCTAACAAAGCAAACAGAATATTGGCATGCATTAAAAAGGAGATTAACTCCAGGGATAAAGCATATAATTCTCCCGCTCTACAAGACTCTGACGTTCTAAGAGCATAAATTACACATCTCATTTCTCAACCACCCATTACACTTTTGAAGGCCCTGAAGCACCAGGACCATGGAAACGCCCACAAAATGACCCGATTTTGGAAAGCACACACCCCAACGTATAATCTATGAGGCATAATGAGTCTTTTAAACAGTTCATTTTTTTCCAGAAGTTTTTGGAAAATGTGGAGATATACAGAGGCCCAACATCCAAAGAGCACCATCAGGTGTTCTAGGGACATAAATTATGCAACTATGTTCCTGACAACCTATCACATTTTTTAAGGCCCTTCATATTTCTAACACGTAGCATGTACATTCCAAGAATTACACCCCAAAATATATTCTGCTGAGCAAAGGGTAAACAAAAATTTACCTGTGGTTTTAGTAGTGCAGTTGCCCACAGGAAGGGAGCACTGATCCAGGAGCAGGCAGGGACATGGTCAGTGACAGCAAACGGAATTGTCCATGCACCAGGCAGGAATATTGTCCATAGTCAGTACAGGCAGGGATACTGTCCATATACAGTCCAGGGTCAGTACAGGTGGAGATATTGCCAGCAGTGCCAAAATATTGGTTCTGGTAGTAGGCAGGAACATGGTCCATAGTACAGGTAGCAGGCTAGGAAAGAATGGGATGGGGTAGAGGCTTTTCCCACCATCCCACTACTCCAGTAGCCGGGTAAAAGATCATTCCAAGAGGCAGGCAAAAAACATGGTCAAACAGTCTAGGGTCAGTTACAGAGCAGGCAGAGATAGGTACAGTTTAGCGTTAGGCAGAAGTGTGGTCGTATAACAGGCCAGGGTCAGTTCCGGAGCAGGCAGAGGTATGTTTAGCGTTAGGCAGAAGCGTGGTCGTATAGCAGGCCAGGGTTATTTCCAGAGAAGGCAGCGGTATGTACAGTTTAGTGCAGCGGCATAAGGGGTGTGGATGTAAATGACAACTACGTTTACCATACTTCCCTAATAATATAGAGAAGTATGGTAACGGCGGAAACGGTTACCTTTACAGAGGCCTGGTTGGGAAGGACATTGGAGACAATAATACACAGTGTCTCTTCTAACTCCTCCTCTGGAGCACACCCGTCATATCTTTTGACGTCTTTGGCCTGTTTCAAGGAGGGGGAGTTTCTCAGGAAAATAGCGTTCTTGGAGTCTGCTCACTGACTCAGAGCGAATATTTTCTGGTGGGCCTTCAGGGTACAATAGGGGAGTGATCATTTATTCTTGGTAATAAAGATAGGATAAGGGGGTCTCGGTAGGGGGTTTTGGTAAATAACATAAGTGGCCAAACTGAAAAAATAAATAGAGACTTTTTTGTACCAATAGTGGGATTTTTTTGTGGGAAGGTAGGGTTCGATCATCTGATCATTGAAGTCGACCCCCCCCCATGAACAAATCATAGTCGTGGACACAAGCTGGTTTCCAAATTGGGCCGTTTCTTCTGGGGATTTCCATGTAGATGTCGTCATGGATCGGTGAGAGCATGTGGACGTTTTGTCTGTCCCTCCACCTGACAGCCAATAGCTAATTGTTCCACAAAGAAGCCATCTCCCCTTGTTGTAGCCTTTCTTTAATGAGCCTTTGCGGGAAGCCCTTCCTATTGACTCTCACTGTACCGCATTCTGGAGTCTTCCTCCAGTAAAGTTTGCGGAAGCGGGGCAAGCTTGTGTGGAAAATATCTACATAGAGATGGTATCTCTTTCCAAGGAGTGGATAGACAAGCTCCCAAACAACTAGCTCCAATGTACTCTGGGCATTCAGGGGGATGCAGCTGAGTGTCCTTCCCTTCATACACCAGGAAGGTGTAGATGTACCACGTGGCTCGGTCACAAAGCTTGTAGAGCTTAACCCCATATTGGCTCCTTTTGCTGGGGATAAACTGTTTGAAGCCCAGCCTGCCTGTGAATTTGACATGTGACTCATGCATGGAGATATTTTGGTCAGGGGTATATAACTGGGGGAATTTTTCAGAGAAAAAATTTACAAGTGGCCGAATTTTAAAAAATTTGTCATAAGCTGGGTCATTTCGGGTAGGGCACTGGGTGTTGTCATTATAATGGAGGAACTGCATAATCATTAGTTATCTTGACCTTGGCATAAGGGATGAGAAGATTGGAATGTGGTGGATGGGGTTGGTGGACCAATAGGAGTATAGTTTTTTTTTTTGTGAGTCCCATGTTGAAAGTTAGGCCTAAAAATGTTTTAAATTCCTCCACAGTAAGTTCTCTCCATTAAAATGGATGGGCATAACTAGAACCAGGGTTGCTTGCTATGAACTGTTGTGCAAAGAGGTTTCACTGGGCCACGATGGAAGATAGTAGGTCTTCATTAAAAATTAAATTAAAAAAATCAAGAAGGGCTAAATTATCGGTGTTCACCTGGACACCTGGCTAGGCGGTGAAAGGGGGATCTTTGCTGCTCCTGAATTGGGGGGAAGCCAAAGGAGGTTTTGAAGGGCATAGGGAAGGCTGCCATGGGTCCTAACCCTATTTGGCTGAGATGACACCCACTAGTGCTTGGCCTTTGTTGCAGTGGTACTCCATTTTTCGTGGATGACACTGCACTAGAGGTAGATGGCACTGTGCTAGAGGTGGATGGCACTGCGCTAGAGGTGGATGGCACTGCGCTACTTGTAGTAACCTGCTGCTCCTCACTAGAATGCCTCTGTTTCATGGGCACACGTTCCTCTTCCTCCGATTCTGTATCAGACCCACTGCTTAAAATGGGTTCATATGCCAAATCAGAACTGGACGCAGACCCAGAGAGCTCTCCACTTCTCTTGTCACTCAGGCTAAGAAGCTGGTATGCCTCCTCCATGGAAAAATATTTTTTCGCTATACTGGTGAATGTGGGCTGTGGTGTGGCTGCACTGATGGGTGCTGATGAGGCTGGTCTAATGAGGCTGCACTGCTGGGTGCTGAAGAGGCTGCACTGATGGGTACTGATGAGGTTGCACTGATGCACTGAGGCTGCACTGATTAGCTGGCACTGATGAGGTGGCACTGACAGGCGCCGATGAGGAGCCACTGATAGGGTGGTACTGATGAGCACTCACTTATGGGCACTGATGTGCATTATTGGGCACTGTAGTGGCACTAATGAGCACTGTAGTGGCAATGAAGGCACTGTAGGACACAGATGAGCACTGTAGTTGCACTAATGTAGCACTGATGGGCACTGTAGTGGCACAGGTAGACAGAGATGAGCTCTGTAGTTGCACTGATGTGGCACTGATGCGGCACTGTAGTGGCACAGGTGTGGCACAGATGTGGCACTGATGGGCACTGATGTCACAGATGAGCACTGTAGTGGCACTAATCTGCACAGGTGGCACTGTAGTGCCACTGGTGGGCACTGTAGTGGCACTGATGTGGCACTGATGGCACAGATGAGCACTGGTGGCACTGATGTGGCACTGTAGAGGTGATGATGGCACTGATGTGGCACTGTAGTGGCACAGGTGGCACAGATGTGGCACTGGTGGTACAGCAATGACTAAGCACCGTACCTGGTGTGAAACGCATCAGTGGCTGCACAGTTAGTCTGTACCCATTTGTTATGCTTTGATATCCATTGTTATACAATAAAGGTGAATTTTTTGGAGTGCGGCTATCCAGCTTTTTATTTTTCCTATTACTCCTGTTGCAAACAAAGCCTGCACCCTGCTTAATTGTGGAGAAAGCTGAACCTAGGAGAGGTAATCACCTGTGAGTGGTGAACTTCCTCGAGCATGGACAGTCCCATGGGCGTGCAGAAGCGCGATTCTGGGAGGATGTTATAGTATGCCCTCCCAGAGTTATCTGACTGTGCTGAAACTGTATTTTTCCTATGGCCTGGTCGGCAAGTGGATAAACTGATGCCTACTGTGTCTTATAGATTCAAAACTCCCTTTATGTAGCATGCACTTGTACTTAACCAAGAACAGGGGTGCACATACCCACGCACCAAGTCCACAGTGAGGGCAAATAGCCTAACGTTTATTAAGACTTTAATAGATGGTAGGACTGTTGCATGTGTATTTAATATTTTTAGAACACTATACTATGGCAGATCAGAAATATCTCCCACATAAAAGAAAATAAAACACCAAAGAAAGAAACGTCTTGGCTGTATCATTCAAATATCAATGTAGCAACCCCTCTGCAGTCTTGCACAACTGGTCACTGTGGTGGGGATCACTTCAACTCTAATTAACCAGCTCCAATAAACATACTCCAATACTGCCCCAAGCAAGAATTGTACCACCTCATTAGGGTAATATTGGAAGGTGGTAATAATGATAGCGCTTGTTTTTTTTTTTTGCAGGTCAAATACACCTGTGATGCATTTTAATTAAAGGTGTTGTAAACCCTCGTGTTTTTTCACCTTAATGCATCCTATGCAAAAAGGTAAAAAAACACCTGGCAGTCACCGCCCCCCCCCCCCATTTTACTTACCTGAACCCCTTCCTCTCTTCGGTTGGGACGCGCAATCTCTCTCTCCACGGGGTCCTGGCTCTTGATTGGATAGACTGATAGCAGCGCAGTCATTGTCTCCCGCTGCTGTCAATTGCAATGACACGGGCGCCAGGGGGGCAGGGCCGAGTTGTCTATGGATGCAAATGCTGGACACGGGAGCGCGTCAGCAAGGTAACCCCCCCGGGAGATCGCTTCTCCTAGGGGGTTATCTGATGCGGGGAGGAGCTGCGAGAGCTGCCGGGGGACCCCAGAAGAGAATGTTCAGGGCCACTCTGTGCAAAAGGAGCTGCACAGTGGAGGTAAGTATGACATGTTTGTTATTAAAAAAAAAAAAAAAAAAACGATCCTTTACAATTACTTTAAACTCAGAAGTAGCTCAAACCAATGTCAAACTGATGTCATCAACACAAGTCCAAAACCAATTGACACAAGCACTAAAAACAAGCATTCAATCACCTCTGTAGCTATAGGCATTGTGGAGAAATTCACTTTCAACATTCACAAAAGAGGCACTGAAATCTTCTTTACTTTCACTTTCTATTGCACCTGAATCTTGGCTGCATTAAGCTTTCCATAGTAAACACACAGCAGCTGTTTACAAGCTGTTAGAAACAAACTTCTAGGGGGGATGTAGGTACAGGTTTTACTACCATTTGCCTTTTGACAGTGTGTAGGGATAGGTTATTTTAAATTTAGCCCTGTTAGTTGTTTTCTTGTACCACAATGCCGATAAAGGGGCCACGTAACTACTGCTTTGACACTGACACTAGGAGGAATCCAGTGAAGGACTAGTGTGTCCTCTGCTATGGATTCCTTGTGCTATCTTAGAAAAACCTGTGTCTGATTTTTAAGCCGAGTTCCCACAAAATTTCAGCAGCCATTTTTTGAGGCAGGTGTGCTATATATAGAGGGCCTTGAGTCGGAATGTAGTCAGAGACCCTGAACAGCTTTCTGAGCAGGGAAAAATAGGTGCTACAACCTCACCAAATTATCTGGGAACAGGCTGAGGAACTGTTGTTTACACATACAGTGCTTCAGTGGAAGTATTTCCCTTACTAGTGGTTAAAGCGATGAACCCCTTTATTAGAAGATACAAAGCTGAAAGAATACCAGATATGTGTTGCAATTTTCTACATTCTGTTAAAAGGCTTCTTGTCTAAAACTCTTGTGTTATGTTGCGTTACCGCCTCTAGTCACCTACAGGTTATAGGCTGAAACCCAACTTTAGAGTCTTTGTTGTGATCTTTGAGAATCTATAAGAATGAGTTTGTCAGGGTTGGGCTTCTGCTATTTACTGGCAGCTCTTTCTTTAGTGCACAGAGGCTGCTCAGCTGTTGGTTAATTACCAGCCATTCATTGTTTCCACAATTACTCACCTGGTTACCATTACCTGACTCATTAGTCCAGCCTACTGCAAGCCCCTTTTGGCCATTTATACAGCAGGATTCCCTCCGTGCCCTCGCATTGTCAAAATCTCCAGTGTGTTCCTGCTGTGTTCCTGTGTACGACTTGGCCTGGCTGACTTCTCTCCTGATTCCTGTTTTTTGGTTCCTGACAATGCTGACTTCTTGTTCCCTGATCCTGGCTTGCCTGATTACCCACTCTGGCTTCCAAACCCTGGCTTCTGTTTTTGACTATGCTCCTGAACTGTTGTTATTTTTGCTGTTACATTAAAGGTGTAATTTTTCCTGCATTTTCTGTCTCTGCCTGGTTTATGGTTCCTGACAGAGTTACTTCACAATACAAACAGCTAGCGAGGTTAGAGAAGGCTTGTTTTGAATCTGTTTTACTTCTTGTTAATTAGTAAATAATTGTCTATAAACTAGACACAGGTACACTTTAAAGTGGTTGTAAAGGCAGAAGTTTTTTTTTAATCTATGCATTAAGATAAAAAACCTTCTCTGTGTAGCAGCCCCCCCCCCCCCCAGCCCCCCCAATACTTACCTGAGCCCCATCTCTATCCAGTGATGTGCATGAGTGCCTCGGTCATCCGGGACTCTCCCGCCTGATTGGCTGAGACACAGCAGCGGCGCCATTGGCGCCTGCTGCTGTCAAACAAAGTAAGTTAGCCAATCAGGAGAGAGAGGGGGCAGACCGAACCTCATCACTGTGTCTGAATGGACACACAGAGCTGCGGCTTGGCTCGGGTGCCCCCACAGCAAGCTGCTTGCTGTGGGAGCACTCAACGGGAGGGAGGGGCCAGGAGCATGGAAGACGGACCCGAGAAGAGGAGGATCTGGGCTGCTCTGTGCAAAACCACTGCAACCGAGCAGGTAAGTATAACATGTTTGTTATTTTTAGAGAGAAAAAACAAGACGTTAGTATTACTTTAAAGTGAGACTGACTTGGTAACAACATTGCTGAAGTGCTGTACATTGTTGTGAGGGTTGCCACAGTGCTGTCAGGTTAAACTCCAGTTTTGATCTCCCAGCTGCCATTTTTTTAGAAGTTGCTTGAACCTTCTCATGGGATTCTAAATGTTTTTTTTTTCCAGCACCAAGTCTTAATGTAGCAGGAGAGTCTAAGCACTTTGTATTGGGTACGCTGTCACGTGGACATGTCCATAAGTATGTAATTCCCTTGCTGCGCTTTTTGGCAGAAGTGTTGACCAACGCTTGCTGTGGATGGATAAAAAGCGGTTATGTTAGAGGCAGGTGCACCTCATGAAAGACTTCAACTGTTGAGTAGCTGTGCACTACTCACTCCTGTCTGTTAAAACTAATGATGATCAGTGTCATTTACTAGACATTTTAATTTGGCTATACTGTATGTAATGCTATATCAAATAAAATATGACAGAGCTTTAATTTGCTTAATTTTAGTTGGTTGGCCGGGGCGGCTCAGCCGGGACTGGCAAGGGAAGGGGAGCCTCCAGCGAGACATGGAGCCGACCTCTGCTCGGACACAGAATACACCATCCATGCCAGGGGGGGCGGCCTGTGCTGTGTCCTTGTCCTCATCTCACACTTGGTAGGACACCTATGGGGACTTTTTTCTCCTCTTCACCAGGAAGCCTTTCGGCATGTCTGCGCCTGAAGTGGTGCAGGCCTTTTTTTGCGGGGCATCAGAGTAGCCCATGGGGCAATTGCCCCCAAGCCCTCGGCCTAGTACACTCCTGTGTTTGGACAGGAAATTAAGTGAAATCTCCCCAGTACGACACATAGCAAAGAAAAAAAATATGATGGCTATTGCACTTTCCTACTAAAAACATTTTGGGCTTTAGATATACTTTAAATCCAAGCAGTGCATCAAAAAAACAAGTTAAGAGTTCTTCATAGTATTGTGTCAAATTTTTTTTTTGTCAGGGGCAGCCTGGGGGGGGAGGTTAACAAAAAAACCTAATGCAATAAAAATGCAGTTACACTTTAAAAGTTCTCTTTTCTGGAACATAACTACTGGTATACCTCCAAGGCCAAAACTATCTTTTTTTTTTCTCTCCTTTAATCACAAATGCATCTGTTTTAGGTATTACATATAAAGCCTGCGTTTTATTGAGAGAAGTGCACATCTTTGGCCATCTGAAGCAGTGGGAGGTATGCTTAGTTCTCACTTTTTCTTTTTAAAGCAAAATAGATCCATAAGATTTTCATGTTTGGTTTTAGTGTTCTCTGTTCAGGGCCGAGCTGCCGACTTCCAGCTCTGCATATAAAATAAAAAATACACAAGTACTGGTTGTCTCCTCATCCCCCTTGCAAAGCTCTCACATGCCAAAAAGGACATGAAATCCAGATGTCAGCAGAATCATAGCAATGTAAAGGCAGACGCGCAATGCCAGCCTCCAATTTAATCCATTGAACGCTAGAAAACCTGCAAAATGGTGGGATTAAATGAATTTTAAAGACAACTGCAGGGGAAACTGGGGCACAGGGATCGGATTCTGAAATACACAGCAACAGACCAGGATGTAGTTGAAATCCCTAATGGAAGCTCCTCTAATTGCAGAGGAATGAAGAAGCCATACCTGAACATTGAACTATAGGAATGATACAATGAACTTATAGTTTACATCATAGGCTGCTAGGGATTCAGAATTGCACCGTAGTAGCTTATACAGTCAGTCTCTTCCAGGCTCTACTCAAGCAGCTTGCCTTTTATATACTGAACACAAGGGGTCACTTGTTTAGCACCTCCACCATTCAGAGAACATCTTGCATTTTTTCATCAAGGTGTTCTCTGATTTGACAAGTTGGAGATTGTGATGTCCTCCACCCCTCCTTTCCACCTTATTGAATGAGAGAACATTTATTATTCACTGAAAAAATTAATGTTCTCTTCTGTCTGCTTCTCAAGTGGTTTGCTTTCGGGATACTGAACACAGGAGATCACTCAATTGGCATTTCACCCATTCAGAGAACATCTGCCATTCAGAGACCATTCATTTTTGGAAAAAACAATACATTTTTTCATTCGATGAAATGGGATGGAGGGGAGGGTGACATCATGATCTCCACCGCGTCCAATCAGAGAATGCCTTATTGAAAAAAATACAGGATGTTCTCTGAATGGCGGAAGTGGTGACAGTGACCCCCTGTGTACAGTATTCAAATAACAAGTCAGTTGAGCAGAACATGGAAGAGACCAGCGTTGAATGTATGTAGCACAGAGAATTTCTGTATCTCCAATGGACCCCTGGATGTAAGTTAAATAGGTTTATTTGTAACCAAGCTGGACCAACAAAAGTTTAAAAAAAAAAAGATCATTACTGGAATTCTGCTTTGAATAACTCTGTTGTTGAAATAAATTAAGAAAATCCTCTGCCTGAAGAATGTTCATAATCCAGCACTTCCATGTGTGTCATATTCTTGTTTCCCTTCTGTGAGTGGTGTCTTTCTCTGGTCCCTATGTCACTACAGGACACAATAATGATATACTGTAGAGGCCAGTAGATCAAACCACTGAACACAACAGGGGAGTAGGAATCTGACATTCCCAGAAGTCTTGTGTAACAGGGTGCTAGTCCACCCCCCTTATTTTAGTCTGTGAGGCAGTCCCTGCCCATCTCTTCAGATGATGAAAGTACGGAGCAGTTTGGGGGAAGGAGAAGAAAAGGGGCAGCCATGTAGAGGTTTATTCTCTGTGCTGGCCGCCCCTTACACTACTTGCCAGGATTATTAGGATCAGAGACTGCATTGCTGCTTGGTCAAAAAGCAACTAGTGAAATACCTGAGCATTGCCGAGGACCTAAGCTAAAGTTATCAAACACTGTACATTTATTAATGGCCAATATTTGGACTTTGTAAATAATTCACTTTGCCAGTAAAACTATTTGGAGAAGTGGGAAGTGAAGGGTGAGGGACTGTACTATGAACATCAAGTTCCTTCCCTAAGTCCCTGCAAGTGTACCGGGGAAACTTATCAAACACCCCTGTGGACTGTGCATGTTTTTTTGGTAAGAGGAGGTGCTGTCCCCCAGAACTGGTACCTGTACAAATTAATATGAATGTTAAGTGAGAAATGTGAGCTGTGTTAATAGGCCTCAGGCCAGCTACAACCATGCATATCCCTCGAGGGGGAGCTCACCTTGCATTCGTGCTGCAAGTTTGGCATAGTCAACAGAATCAGGTTACCTGCCAGTTGACTGGAATAAAAATTTTTATCAACATTTTCAGATTGGAGGCACTTGAAAAGGCCACTGGACTAAGAAGGAGGAGCATCTTGTTTGGTCAGACACATGCAAGTCTGTCTGGGAAGTTAAAATAGTAAAGGTCTTGCGAGCTACCAAATCAAAGTTCCCCTATCTTAATATAGTATGATGACAGCTGCTAGCACTAATCACGTCATATACTAATGTGTAAGATTCAAAGATAAATAGATAAATCATGTGCTACGTGTAGGCAGCTGTAGTGCAGGGTAGCCTAGTTGGCTGCAAGAGGTAGTGGGTTAGCAAGTGTATATTCTCACTTTCCAGCCTATTTGATATGTTTATGTGTACATATGTTCAGAGCTGTTTGTCCTCTATAATTGTCTCCAGCACCATTTTGGAGAAGCCTGGTTCCCTGATAGGACAAGCAAATCTCGGGAAATTTGGTCGGCCATTTTTGGGTGGATCCTTTATATAAGAAAGCCCAGCCACGTTTTAGTCCTTTCACATGTGTGCATAGACAGGTAGAGAGAACCCGCTTGTCAGGGAGAGTTAGGAGAAGATAGGGAGAGCGTTCCGGCCTGTGAGGGATAGCTCAGGGTTCCTCCAGAGTCCTGTATCAGCAATCCTGGTTGAATGAAAGACTCCCCATTGCGGATAATAAATCCGGTTTCCTCGCTGTGAGGAAGGGATAAGCGGATCAGATGCCTATATCCATCTGCTGAAGGAATACCATTGTACTGGGTAATGTGTGTGTGAATAGCAGCCTCTACAGATACGCACCATGTGCTTGGGTTTATACTGTGTTAGTTAGTGGAAAGTGCCTATAGTGCTGAAGAATATAATTACAGCTTACATCAGAAGTGACTGTGCTGTGTATCTGTGCCTCTATGCTTGGAGTGAAACTACGTGCCTTACTGCTGTAAATACTCTTTCTACTACCGTCTCTCTGGTAATAAACGTTGCCTGGTTTACAAAGTCAGTATAGCCCCCACTTACATGTGCAATCCTCTTAATGATCTGCTACACCTGCAGCAAAAACCTAAAAAACAAAATTGTTAACAAAAGTGATGTGCCTATAAAATCAAATCCAAGGCTGAAATAATAATATATCAGCGAGTAATGTCGTCATACAGCTTTCAACATCATATTTATTTAATTTAATTTATTTTATTTCAGGTACTTATATAGCGCCGTCAATTTACGCAGCGCTTTACATATACATTGTACATTCACATCAGTCCCTACCCTCAAGGAGCTTACAATCTAAGGTCCCTAACTCACATTCATACATACTAGGGACAATTTAGACAGGATACAATTAACCTACCAGCATGTCTTTGGAGTGTGGGAGGAAACCGGAGTACCCGGAGGAAACCCACGCAGGCACAGGGAGAACATGCAAAGTCCAGGCAGGTAGTGTCGTGGTTGGCAAAAGTGCTATCCACTGCACCACTGTGCCGCCCGTGAATATAGCGTGAATATACACACATTTCATAAAATATAAATATTGATACAAAAGTGATCCATGAAGTGCTCAAGTTCATATAAGTCCGTGATACTCTGACCACCCAGGATCAGTTTTCAGTGTCCTTAATCAGAGATAATAAACGTGACTTGATAGGTGACTGTGAATATAGCGTTCTGCAGCAGTGATCACTCAGGTGCTCCCCACCCCAAGGTAATGGCCGCTCACCTCAGAGCGTGTGACCTTGCAATTAAGATTGGTCAATACACGCTTTTGAATCATCAAAACGGATTCCAGGTAAGGTTGCAAAGTCCAAACACTGCTCAAAGGTGTAGCCTCCTCATATATAAATATCAAAAAGAAACTTCCATAGTGTGATACCGTTTTAAAAGATTTTATTTACTGCAAACAAAGCCCTATTATAGGGTACTCACATAGATCTGGTGCGTTAGTGCACCACTCTATAGCATGCCTTAATAGCGCCAAGCCATGGATGAGATCGTGTTCTCCTACTCCATAAGAACCTCCTAACTACTCTATGCAAAAAAAAAAAAAATGTTTTGGTGTTAGGCTCATAATGTTCTTTGCTCTTGCACGCAACAGCCTCCAATGGCCTTAAAGTCCTATTCTAATGAATGGAACATGTGTATCAATTAAATTGTAGTATATTCATTAGAACAGCCTTTTTCAACCAGGTTGCCCAGACACCCAGGAATGCCTTGAGGTTTCTTCAGGGGTGCCTTGGCAAAATGCCTAAAATTTGCCTCAAAATTATATACAAGCTGGTGGGTGGATGAAAACTGCCTTTTAGTTACACAAAGCCACATGTTTTCATTGTGCACCATTACAACCTTCTAGGTGCCAACCTTCTAATGACCAATGACATCATCAGTTGATAAGGAGGCTTTCAGTTACCTGCATATCATCCTTGTTTGACCCTCCCTTGTCTCTCTCCATCAGCTTTGAGGTTTTATTAGCTAAGTGATGGAGAAAAACTGAGAGAGAAGAGAAACATTGGCATAAACTTCAGTACCAGTTTGCAAAAGTGTACAGGGGGTCCCCGACTTACGAACATCCGACTTACGAACGACCCCTACTTACGAACGGGGCCCGAGTGACGTCACCGCGGCCTTGTCCGGCCTAGTGAAGCCTCCAGGATCCCCGGTCTTTCCTACGAGCGCTGCCCCGCGGAGGTGCACCACGGCCGGCCTGCCTGGACACACCATCTATCCATCTCCCTGCTGTGCCATCAGGTGAGCAGTCCGGCAGTACTGTAATATGCTTAATATATGCACAATATGCAGTGTACTGTACCTGTTCCTCCTGTCCCTGCCCCCATGTAGAGTGAGAGGGGAGAGCTGTGCTCCTCCCCTCTCAGCTATGACAGAAAATCTAGCAGTGCTAGGAGGTGACAGGGTCAATAAAGGGAACCTGTCACCTCCAATTGCTATCACACAGGGAATTGTTTTCTCCTGTGTGATAGCAATAAAGTTAAGTGAAAAAAAATTGATAAAAAAATAAAATTAAAAAAAATAAGAAATACAGTATTAAATTAAATTTTAAAAAAATAACAAAGTAATTAAAAAAAGTAAAGAATAATTAAAATAAAAAAAATTATACTGTCTGTATCCTCATTAGATGGATTTAATCTCACTTCCTGACTCTGAGACTAGATTTGCACTTAAAAAAGGTACTGTTCCGACTTACAAACAAATTCGACTTAAGAACAAACCTACAGTCCCTATCTCGTTCGTAACCCGGGGACCCCCTGTATTTGCTTTGAAAGAATAAATAACCTTTAACGTTGGGTGTCCTACGTGTATTGATGTTGCTGCATTATGTAACATTATCAGAATAGTTTTTACATTTCAGAATGGGGTGCCTCAAAACTGTCCATAATTTTGGAGGGTGCCTCGAAAAAGGTTGAGAAACACTGCATTAGACTTTGAATAAAAAAAGTAAGCCAAGGATAAGGATGCCTCATCATCAATGGCCTTGATTCACTCATAGTAGTACAGTAATAAAACAAAACCACAGGAATTCCAAGTCCAACTTACCAAACAGCCCACTACCAACCGAATTATCCTGTCTAACAGTATGCGTTAAAAATAGGGGTTTAGTTTGCACACATTTGCAAATACAAGCGTGAACTACAGAGCCCCGTCAGGGCACCCCAGTACTATCTGCAGTCCTAACTTTAAATTTCGAGAGCCTCCACATTGGATGCACATGCATTATAATTGATAGGCAGAGGGCAGGTGAGCCTGGAGGGAGCCCACCTCTCCTTAAAGGCACAGGGGTGCACTGGACACCCAGCACATAGCACAATGGCAGCAATGGTGTCCAGTGCATACCCATGAGTATAGTAATAAACCTTTGATCAAATGACAAATCAAGGTTGATGGTTAGATAGTGTCCTCAGTTCATCTTCTTATTCAGAATTTTAGATTCTAATGAATTGACTTCAAGCCCATTTATAAAGAAGTCATTTATTAAATAATTTGTTGTTATATATGTATTGAAATCTGAATAAAAAAGGTAAGCCAAGGATTTTGATGGCTCATCATCAATGACTTAGATTTACTCTTAGTAATACAGTAATAAACCTTTGATCAAATAACAAATTGAGGTTGATGGTGAGTCTTCAGTGTCATCCCTCTTATTATTCGAAATTCTAGATCCTAATGAATAGGCTTCAAGCCCATTGAGGAAGAAGTCCTATTCTATTAAATAGGACATCTTTATCAAATAAATTATAGTATATTCATTAGAATCCTAATAACAAATTTAAACCAAGAATATTGATGACTCATCATTATTGGTCTCAGTTCACTCATAGTACCACAGTAATAAACCTTTGATCAAATAACTAATTACGATTGATGGTGAGTCCTCAGTGTCCTCGGTTCAACCTCTTATTTGAAATTTCAGATTCTAACGAATGGACTTCAAGCTCATTGAGAAAGAAGCCCTGTTCTAATGAATGGGACATCTTTATCAAATAAGCTGTAGTATATTCCTTAGAGTCTGAATTTTAAGAGTAAACCAAAGATATCGATGACTCATCATCAATAGCTTAAATTCACCCATAGCATTATAGTAATAAACCTTTGATCAAATAACACACTAAGGTTGATGGTGCCCCAATTCCACTTCGTCTTCACAACTTCATATTCTAAAGAATGACTTCAAGCCCAGTAATAAACTTGGATCAAACAACAATAATCAAATAACAAAGATCAATTAATGTGCAGGAGAAGAAATGAGAGTATGATGTGTACCGCACAATGCTTTTGGCTTTCTCTTAAAGCCAAGGAGGGGATTAAAGTGTTACTAAACCTAAAAACGTTTTTTACCTTAAAGCGGAGGTTCACACAAAAATTGAACCTCTGCTTTTCGGAACCCTCCCCCCCTCTGGTGTCACATTTGGCACCTTTCAGGGGGAGGGGGCTGCAGATACCTGTCTAAGACAGGTATTTGCACCCACTTCCGGGCATAGACTCCAGTGGGAGTCTACGCCTCTTCCTGCCCCCGCTGTCTGCTGGGAAACACACAGGTCCCAGAGACAGCAGGGACCATCCAGATTGCGCAGCGCGACTCGCGCATGCGCAGTAGGGAACCGGGAAGTGAAGCCGCAACACTTCACTTCCTGATTCCCTCACCAAGGATGGCGGCAGCAGCAGCCGGGAGCCGAGGGATTGATCGGCTTCGGCTGCCGACATCGCGGGCACCCTAGACAGGTAAGTGTCCTTATTTTAAAAGTCAGCAGCTGCAGTATTTGTAGCTGCTGACTTTAAAATTTTTTTTTGGGGGGGGGGACCTCCGCTTTAATGCATTGTTTGCATTTAGGTAAAAAAACTTTTCAATTTCCCTGTGCCCCCCTTCTCCTGTGTGTGTAAGAGAAGGGAGAAGAGATCAGGGCTGTGCAGGGCTGCATCTTTTCTCCCCTTACTTCCTTTTCATGCAGCATTCGAGAAACAGCAGGAGCCATTGGCTCTTGCTGCTGTCAATCAAATGCAATGAAGAAGAAGTGGGGGCGGGTCTAAGTCCCGCTGTGTAAGTCTATGGGGCGCAGCTCCATAGACACACCAGTTGGGAGCACACAGACTAAGTTTCTCCCTATAGCAAACCGCTGGCTATGGTTGTCCTAAAAAGAAGAGGAGGGGCCAAGATCGCTGCCGGGGACCCCAGAAAAGGAGGATCGGGGGCCACTCTGTGCAATACCACTGCACAGAGCAGGTAAGTATAACATGTTTTCTATTTTAATTTTAAAAAATCTGACTTTAGTAACACTTTAAGAATAAGCGTCATGCAAAACATGTTGGCTGTTCCTGCATACTCATGTATTTGATTTTACGTATCTATCTGTAATTCACAGTTACAATATGTATCCTGTCTGTTTTGTTTTTATCTGATATTTCTCAATAAATTTATATTTTTTAATACTAATTGTTGTTGGTGCTCACCTTACAAACAGATACACTACCTCCCTTTAAAATCCCACAACCGCTGAGAGAGCAGTGTCTCTTTTTCCATATTTTTATCACAATAAGGGACTGGAGGAATGGTCTGTTTCTGGAAATTATCCAACTACATACTCATATATTCTTTTAAGAATACACAGTCATTGTTTTAAGAGACAAGATGTGATTTTTTTAATGATAGATTACCCCTCCATAGTAATGAATGAGATTTCTCCTTCACCCTTGTGACTACAGGGCCAGCTGGGAAAATTTCCAGTGGTGGTTCTCCATAGACTGTGCAGCATTGACCTGCTAGGAGCATGGGGAGGACAGGACAGCATAAAGCCTTGGGGGAGAAGGGATCATTTAAAGCAGTCTTTCTCAATCAGGGTTCCTAGGGAAATCAGTGGTTGCTAGGGGTTCCTTGAGCAATGAGAAGTTTCTGCCTCCCAGATAAGTAGCCACTGACACCAATAATTTCCATGGACTGCGCAGTGTTGATCTGTCAGGAGCATGGGCAGAAGAGTATAAGACCTTGGGGAGAGGGGATCATTTAAAGCAGTCTTTCTCAATCAGGGTTCTGTGGAATCCAAAGGTTCCTCCAGAGGTTGTTAAGGGTTCCTTGAGCAATGAGAAGCTTCTGCCTCCCAAAGAAGTAGCCACTGACATCAATAATTTCCATGGACTGCGCAGTGTTGATCTGTCAGGCGCATAAACAGGAAAGTATAAGACCTTGGGGAGAGGAGATCATTTAAAGCAGTCTTTCTCAATCAGGGTTCCGTGGAATCCAAAGGTTCCTCCAGAGGTTGTTAAGGGTTCCTTGAGCAATGAGAAGCTTCTGCCTCCCAAATAAGTAGCCACTGACACCAATCATTTCCATGGACTGCGCAGTGTTGATTTGTCAGGCGCATGAACAGGAGAGTATAAGACCTTGGGGAGAGGGGATCATTTAAAGCAGTCTTTCTCAATCAGGGTTCCGTGGAATCCAAAGGTTCCTCCAGAGGTTGCTAGGGGTTCCTTGAGCAATGAGAAGCTTCTGTTTCCCAGATAAGTAGCCACTGACACCAGTAATTTTATTAGCTATCTCTATTAGGGTATTCTTCCCAATAAACACAAATGTAGGAAGCATTCTTCCCAATGACCATCATGCTAATAAAAAGAACTGTAGATAACAGGGGTTCCTAGAAAGTTATTTCAAGGATACCTCAACGTTGAAAAAGGTTAAGAAAGGCAAATTTAAATGGTACCATCTGGTAAAGTAAAGTAAACTTTTACTTTAAACTGAAAACTAAAGAATGCACAATAATATACTACAGTACTGCAGGAGCAAAATGTGAAACGGATGACTGAAACCAGTCTTTAGAATACAGCCTGGTATTGCTTCCTCCTTTAGTTGTATATCCTTAATTGAACACATGGCACAAAGCATACGTGATCTGAGATGTGTACTTTACACTGTGACATAAAGACCCTCGCAGGGCCTCATTCTTTGAGTTATCCTTTCATTGTTGGGGGGGGGGGTTGGACGGGATGTGGCAGGATAAGAAGAATTATTCTGTTATAAAGATGTGCTGACAACTTTGAATGAATAACCTTCTTCCTTTAGGTCTCGCTACATTTGGTCCAAATACACACAAAGATTAGTCAGTGCTGCAAGGGATCTCAGAACAGCAGCCACTTCCAAAAAACTCTGAGCTCCTGGAAGTGATTAAATGAGCTGCAATAAAGGAAGCCTTTCAGCTGTTTACCTCTCTGTACAGGTTTTCAGTGACGACCGCATCTATTCCAGCTCCAGGTTTTAAAGAGGACCTGTCTATTATGTGTAAGTGCATATTGATGGGCCAGACCAGCCAAAAGTGTTATTCCGGCTATAGATAAAATCTGGTGAGTTACCCGCTGGGACTCCAGGAGGGAGATTTCTTTAAAACTTCACAACAGTTCCCATACACCTTAAAGACTCACTCCTCTACCAATAATGAACATATTTACGGGTATTTTCATTCCTCCTGACGCAGCCTCTGTAATATAAAATGCTTACAATTCTCATAGGTTTTGCTATGCAAATATGCTGTTCTGGTGTAGCACCCTCTACCTAGGTAGGTGCTAGAGGATAGGATTTTTGTAAGTATAGGTAAATTTAGGCAGGCCTAGCTGAGAGCTGGGCCTATTTGTTTTGATCTGTGTGGGCTGGGAGTGGCCTAGAGTAGCAGCTGTGACTCACAAACAGCATCATTGTCGGAAAATGTAAGATCCAGATCTCAAATTTTGTTTGTCGGAAATTCCAATGGAGCCTACACACGGTTGGAATTTCCAAAAACAAGCTCCCATCGAACATTCGTTGTCGGAAAATCCTATCGTGTGTACAGGGCATAACGGCCTGCAAGCCAGAGATGTGCTGGAGGAGACTGGAGTAACTGAGGTTATATAATTGTCCCAATTGATTGCTATACAATCAGCCAATTGTTCGTTCTACTGGGCATCCCATAAATTCCTCTACCCATCCAAGTTCTATTCCCTCAATAAAAACAACAAAACAAACATATGGACTGTTCATTGTTTCCAAGGTGATTGGGAAGTGAATGCCGGGCTGGGCAGGGTGACAGGTGGGCCACATTACTTAGCAGCCCCTACGGGGGTACCGCTACACTGGGAATCCAGAACCTATGAGAAAGAAAAGTGATTAAAGTAGATGTAAACCCTGCGTCAATGACATTAAAGCATTGTATATCATAAGAAATTTTTACTTTTTTATTATAGCCAGGCCTTTCACATTTATATGTTGCAATAAAGTGTGTTTTGCCATAAGTGAACACATGGCAGTGCATGTACCACGGTGTGGTGCATTGTGGTGTTAATCATTTTGAATGTCACCCAAATGCACTAACATAATGCACCTCAATATACCCACATCATGTGCGTTGTCATGCGCTGCATCAGAAAAAACACTGCATGCCCTTTTTGCCTATATTTGGTTTGGCAAATGCATGGGCTGTCTAATGCACATTTATTCACACACTGAAGCACAGCATAAAAAAGGTGAATGGACTTGTATCCTTTGTTGCATCTCAGTGTTGCTGATCACCTGCAGCCTCTTTGCAGTTTTCCTGTCTATATGTACTCAACAGCAACTGTTACACATCATTTCTCAGGGTGGGTTTCCTGATGGTGAGAACAGTGGACCATGCCTGGACAATGTGGTCTGCAATAAAGGAGTGTATGAGAGGGTGACATACAGGGGTTGATTTACTAAAACCAGAAAATGCTAAATCTGGTGCAGCTGTGCATGGTAGCCAATCAGCTTGTTCAAACTGAGCTTTGACAAAAATTCCTGGAAGCTGATTGGTTTCCATGCACAGCTGCACCAAAGTTTGCACTCTCCAGCTTTAGTAAATCAACCCCACAGTGTGCTCTTACAAGAGAACCTGTTATTAATTTAGAGAAAGCTACAGATTTAAAATAATAAAAATTATTTTTGAGATGACACAGCTTCTAGGAGTTGTTAGTGATTGGGTTTACATACACTTAACAAATGGCTGCCCGCTTTGTACTACAGGTGAGCAGCCTACCTTCAGGTTAAGGCCCACCCCCCCTGCCGGCTCCCGCTGTGATTGCACATAGCTGGAGCCTGTCAGCAAGTCCTGGCCTATGATTCATGGCCGGGACATACTGATTGGTTGTGTACATTCACAGCTGAGAGCTCTGTGTTAAAATTCAACACAGAGCTCTGTACACAGGGAGCGATCTGCGTGTGAGATCATTAGGAAAAAAGCAGCACACTATACACACATTACACATTGTTAGGCGCATATTTAACCCCTTCATCATCCTAGATGTTAACCCCTTCCCAGCCAGCGTCATTAGTACAGTGATAGTGCATATTTTTAGCACTGATCACTATTAATGGCACTAGAGATGTCAGTGGAAGTTAGTGTCAGATTGTACATGGCAATATTGCAAACCCATTATAGGTTGTTGATCCCCACCATTACTAGTATTTAAAAAAAATTATAAAAATTCCAATACATACAATATACCATTGTTTGTATATATATATATATATATATATATATATATATATATATATATATATATATATATATATTATATATATATATAGATAGATATATTTATGTTTTATAGCTGAAAGTAAAAAATATTGTTTTTTTTCCCAAATTTTCTGTCTTTTTTCATTTATATTACAACAAAAAAAAACCCAGTGGTGATGAATGAATGAATAAATGAATGACTTGTATAGTGATACAAATGCAAACTGAATTGCCTCAAGGCGCTGATCAGGCATGATCAAATACCATCAAAAGAAAGTGCTATTTGTGTGAAAAAAAATGATATACATTTTGTTTGGGTACAGTGTTACATGACTGCGCAATCGCCAGTTAAAGTAGCTCAGTGCTGCATAGCAAAAAATGGCCTGGTCATGAAAGGGGGTAAATCTTCCAGAGCTGAATTGGTTGGACAGAGTGGAGAGGGATTAGAACTTCTGTTTTTGTTGCTGTCTGTGTCCCCGTTAGGGAGATTCACCCTCTCTATTAGTCCTGTTTACCATTATCATCAAAAATTAAAGTAAAAAAACAAAAAACAAATTTTGGGTTGTCCCCAGTACAGTAATAGAGGGGAACTCTTCCAATGGAAACAATATATTACAGCGCACACATTTGCAGGGATTTCCTCTCACTTTACTGTTTGGCTATGGGACAGGAAGTGAAAGTAAACCTCCCCAATGGGACACAGATTGCAAAAAAACTAAAAGGGGCTATAACCCTCCTTTAGCCCTGGTTCACATTGATGTGTTTTGGCATGTGATTTGGCAGCGTCCAAATCGTTGCGATGCCGCATTTGCGGCGCTGCACCGATTCCCAAAAGTAGTATCTGTACTACTTTTGGCGATTTCAGGGTGCGATTTCTATTGACATCTGTGCAGAAACCCACATATATGTCTCTGAAATCGCCCCCGAAGTCGGGACTGACATTGTGCGAGTTCAGCTGAACTTACACGGTTTCATTCCCGCAGTCAATGTGAACTTGGGCTTACTC
Source organism: Aquarana catesbeiana (assembly GCF_042186555.1). Classification (NCBI taxonomy): domain Eukaryota; kingdom Metazoa; phylum Chordata; class Amphibia; order Anura; family Ranidae; genus Aquarana; species Aquarana catesbeiana. Next base: position 603,845,213 of record NC_133328.1, on the reverse strand, counting down.
TATCCAAAATGAAAACAAAAAAAGTTTGCCTACAGTTCCACCTTAAGCTCTCTTATTGCTAAAAATATAGGTTTTGGGTGGACTGCTACCATAATGAAACAGCTCTTTAAACGCTGATTTTAGTTTTAGCATTGTGGCACGGCAAAAATTATTTACGTCAGGTTGGGAGGATCAGAACACTTATGCCGCATACACACGGTCGGACTTTTCGACTGGACTGGTCCGACGGACCGAATCCGGCGGACAATCCGACCGTGTGTGGGCTTCATCGGACTTCCGAAGGACCTTTTCAGTCGAAAATCCGACAGACTTTAGATTTGAAACTTGTAACTTGTAAACTTTAAACTTGAAACTTGCCAGACCCAGTTCCTATAGGGAAGCCCGTTCGTCTGTATGCTGAACCAAATGCGACGCAAGGGCAGCTACAGCGTCTGCCCGCGAGAATGCTTCCAGCGCGATCCTATCGCGCTGGTTCTCGGCGACAGGGTACTGTACATCTCGCGCTCGCTGCAATAGTAAAAACAAATTTTCCTATTGCAGCGAGTGCGAGATGACAATGGCCCTTAGGTCTGGTATGGATTTTAAGGGAACCACCTACGCCAAAAAAACGGCATGGGGGTCCCCCCAAAATCCATACCAGACCCTTATCCGAGCACGCAGCCCGGCCAGTCAGGAAAGGGGGTGGGGACGAGCGAGCACCCCCCTCCTGAACCGTACCAGGCCGCATGCACTCAACATGGGGGGATGGGTGCTTTGGGGAAGGGGGCACCCTGAGGCCCCCCCACCCCAAAGCACCTTGTCCCCATGTTGATGAGGACAAGGGTCTCTTCCCGACAACCCAGACCATTGGTTGTCGGGTTCTGCAGGCGGGGGCTTATCGGAATCCGGGAGCCCCCTTTAATAAGGTGGCCCCCAGATCCCGGCCCCCCGCCCTATGTGAATGAGTATGGTGTACATCGTACCCCTACCCATTCACCTGGGGAAAACAGTGTGAATAAAAAAACACATTAGACAGGTTTTAAAAGTAATTTATTAGGCAGCTCCGGGGGTCTTCTTCCAAATTCGGGGGTCTTCTTCAGACTTCGGGGGTCTCTCCGGCCTCTTCTCCCGGTGTCCGGTTCTTCTCCACTCTCTCCGGCCTCTTCTCCCGTGTCCGGTTTTTCTCCCACTCTACGGTTCTTCTGCCGGGCTCCTCCGCTATCTTCTGGCCCGGTCTTCTCCGTCGTCTTGTTCCCTCTTCTCTTCTTCCGATGTTGACACGACGCTCTCTCCCGCTGTAATGTTGTGTGAGCGGTGCGCAATGACTTATATAGGCATGGGGCGTGGTCACCGGGTGATGTCATCAAGGTGACCCCACCCCTTATGACGTCACAGTCCCGGGGCATGATGGGACTGTGCCGTCATAAGGGGCGGGGTCACCGGAGGAGCCCGGCAGAAGTCGGAAAGTCCGGTCCTGTGTACAGGGCATTACAAGTATTTGAAAAAACTTACACAGGGCTAAGGACTAGGAATGAGCTCAGGTTGGTTCCGAACCTGTCAGGAAGTCATCACTGCATAGCCTGTTCCAAAGAACGGGGGCGCCTCTGCAGGGTGGGGAATGTCTCCAACACATATTATTGGCTTTCAAAAGAGACATCTTTCCTAATGGGACAGCTCAGGCAGGATCAGAATCATGTCAAAACGTGCCTGAGCTCATCACTCGGGCACAGTATGACAGTGATTGGGTCTTGCAATTGGCCACTCAGACAACCAATGCTGCTTTATGGGAGGAAGTGAAAAAATCACGTGCTCCCCCATTTTTCAAAGTACCGGATATAACCCTACAATCCACAAAATGAACAGAACAGTGTGGGAGTGAAAGAAATATGAGTACTGTATATGCAGTGGAGGTGGGAGGGAATGACTTTTAAGTAAATGGACAAGGCAGAGGACCAGCTCACAGTTTCAGGTCGTAGCTTATGGTCCAGTTTGAATGTGGCCATAGCATATGTATTGTGTCATCCAGAGGCAGCGTTTAGCCACCTTTAAATTCAAGCAAACTATCCACACACAAACGGCCATGTGAATATATCTTCATTTGTTCCCAATATTTAAGAATCTGTATTATTAGAGCTAGGTGTTCTTGGGGTACGTCTTAGAACAAATACTTATGCTTTAAAAAGGTTGGAGTTGAGAATTTGGGACATTGGGGATGATTTACTAAAACTGGAGAGTGCAAAATCTGGTGCTGCTCTGCAAAGAAACCAATCAGCTTCCAGGTTTTATTGTCAAAGCTTAATTGAACAAGGTGAAGTTAGAAGCTGATTGGCTATCATGAACAGCTGCACCAGATTCTGAGTGCTCCAGCTTTAATAAATCTCCCCCATTGTGTATGGCATAATCTCAGGATGTGTACTGAGGAGCAGTATTTAATGGTTAAGAGCAGGGGTGTCCAACTTACAACCCAAGACGGCTACGAATGCGGCCCAACACAAAATCGTAAATTTACTTAAAAATTTAGATTTTTTTTTTTTTTTGGGGGGGGGGGCTATTTTTTGTAACAATGCATTTACACTTAGCGAACACATGTGGCCAAAGAATAATTTGACAGTGTCTCTTTACTGGACTTTTAAAAGTTTTATCTTCCCAAAGAGATATATCCCACTCTTCCTAATCACGCCTTATTCATGTCATCCGTTTTTGGCAGCACCTACATTTGTGAGCAACTATTTTTAAGGATGAAACACACGAAGGGCAAAATTAAAACCAAAATATCTGATGAGCACCTTGAAAATTCATTGAGAATTGCTACTCCATCCATCCAACCAGATATTGATGTGTTAGTTCATTGAAAACAGCGCCAAATATCACACTAGTTTTATGTTGACCTTTTTTACTTTTTTTTTTTTTTAACAAAAACTGAAGTTTTATTACTCTGATAGGTACATTATCTATAGCAGCGATCATAAACTTGAGATCTGCCCAACTTGTTGTGCTCATCAGCTATGCTTATTATTACTGTATTTTATATGTGGCCCAAGACAACTTCTCCACTTCCATTGTGGTCCGGGAAGGTCAAAAGGTTGGGCACCCCTCAAATACAGCAAACATGTTTCAGGTGAAAAAAGCCTCCCCCTTCTTCGGGGCTTGAGCATTTGATGTTAATCAAATCACAACAGAATGACGTAGGGCAGTGGTCATCAACCTTGTCCTCAGGGCCCACTAACAGATTTTATTTTATGTATTACCTTGGGGAGATGCAGACTAGAATACTGCAATCACTGAGCAGCAAATTATATCACCTGTCATGTATTTCAGTTATCTTGCAAACCTGGCCTGTTAGTGGGCCCTGAGGACAGGGTTGATGACAACTGCCCTAGGGGACCTGTGTAAAGGCTTGATGAAGACTAACATCTCCTGACAGCACTAAAGGTAGATGGCTTCATCAAGCCTTTACACAGGTCCCCTAGTACATTCTGTTGTGATTTTATTAAAATAGAGTGCTCCAGCTCTGAAGAAGGGGAGGCTTTATTTGAAACGCGTTGGCTGTATTTGATGCTCTTAACCATTAAATGTTTCATAAAGTCCTTCAAGTGAGATGAACTTCTGTATCCTTTTGTACCAGGCGCTCAGACATATATCCAGGAATTTACTGTCCAACAAGCTCTTTTTTTTATATTATCGGAGAGGTAGCAGCCTGAGACCAGAACAGGGCTATATTTCTGGAACAATAATTTTTAATGGAATCAAAAGAAAATCATACCGCAATAAGCAAAAGAGTAGTTGTTTCCCACTCAGGGTAACGTAACAGCGGTAACAATAACAGTATTGAGAGTTACATTTTATCTACCCCTACTATATTTCAACCACAGATCTGCTTCTTTGAAAGAAACATTGCTTTACGGAACAGATTTTTCTGCAGGCCCATCGGAACCAACTTTCACTTCTTTCAGTCCAGCGCTATCACACACACACCAGGCTGCATAATTCCAGGAATTTTAGGAGAACAATAATTTCCAGATTTGCAAAATGAGTGGAAAACAAAAAATTCTATCTAAGTTAGTTATCTAAGTCCCTACTGCCTGTTTAAATGACAAGATGTCCATATTTCTTTAGAGAATTTCTTTAAATATTTGGGCCTACCTTTTTTATTTAAATTTTATATTTCACAGTTAGCTCAGCTGCCTCTGTAGTGAACAATTAAACTTCTGACCTCCTATGTATTCCACGCTGACCTTTTACAATGACCACCATCATTTTCGGCTGTAAAGTCCACTGGACACACTTGAGAGAGGAATGCACCCTCCCGCATGGCATTAACCATACTGGGCTCCGGGCCAACTCGCTTCACCTGAGAACCATTAAAAGGCAATTGGCAATTTTCCAGCTCAGCCTCAGCATCTGGTAAGTCACTGACAAGCATGATAATCTGTTTAAGATTTTTGTTTTTTTGGGGTCTTCACAGTTATTACGGCTTTGAAGGGAAAGTTAAGCGCTCTGTGGAAAGCTGGGAATGAACACATTTCCCTGGCAAGCAAGTTATGTACAGTAATTCATCTTGAAGGCAATTTAAGGAATTGGAAGGAGATCCTGCACAGACCCTGCACACATGCTGCCGGAAGACACACAATAAATGTGACCGGGAGTGAGGAACACACCTTCCTCGAGTCCTGCTGCACATGTGCTGCACTAAGCCTTGCAGAAATGCACACACTTGGGCATGGTTCTGTGCAAATGGACAGGCCCCCTCAACCCCCCATACATAGTTACAATGGTCCAGTTTGAACCAATGTAACTATGCATATACCAATGAAACACAGGAGGTTGGACACTTTGCACAGGCACCATTCAGAGCATGCTTTGCAATTTCTGGTTGGGCTGGTGATGTCACACTCTCCACCTTGTCCAATCAGCGAACATTTTGCATTCATATAGAAAATGCAAAGCATTCCCTGAATGATGCCCGTGCCAAGCGTCCGACCTCCTGTGTTCAGAAAGCAGCAGGGGAGCCGCTTGGCGCTGGACCTGGAAGCTAGTGGAGATCACTGGAGTTGCAATGTCTTCTTCAGTGATTTCCAGCTTCCAGAGGCATCAGCCAGCTTTGACCAATGTAACTATGTATAAAATATTCATACCTAGAATTCCTCTTTATAGTTACCTGGAATTTGGATCTCTTTTAAAGCAGAACTACATGTCATCTGAGCGCCACAATCCAAAAACACTGCCTAATTAATTTATAATATTCAAAGCAAATTCACCCATCCATGTCTCCATATTTTATTTTAAAAAACATCCTTTAGCATTTGTAGCTGTGGCCATCTTGAGCAAGGGCAGATGATTCATGTGGCATTTACTTTCTGGAATCCATCTGAATTTAGCTTAGGCATGCAGGCAGGAGGGTTTGCTTAGCTGAGAAAGCCCCTCTTACCCTCCCAAAGACTCCTGGGAAACCAGGAAGTAACTGAAGAAATATAGAAAAAACTTTAAATCGGATAAATATGATATACTTTCCTATCTATCTTTTATTGCTAGCAACGTGAGGATTAAGAATAGTCAATATTGATTGAGAGAGTAAAGTTCTCCTTTAAGCAGGATATAAACTAGTAGAATTTCTAACGAAAATTCATATGAAAACATACCTCCCAACTTTTTGAGGTGGGGATAAGGGACACTCACAGACATCTCAAGTCTCCCGGAAGGTGCGGGAGTCTCCTGCATTTCTGCGGCGGCTCCCGCACACCCGCAAGTGCCTCCCGATCTCCCGGGAATGATCGGTGCGGCTGGAGGGACAGCTGTGATCATCGGTCTCCCTGTATAGATTTTTAGCTGACAGCCGCTTCTCCTTCTCTACCTTCCCGCGGCTGTAAGCTAAAAAGCTATACAGGGAGATCGGTGATCACAGCTGTCCCTCCAGCCGCTCCGATCATCCCCAGCTGCTCTGTGTGCTCCTCCCCCGGTCCCCTCCATGTCCTTCTCCGCCCCCGTTCTCCTCCGGCCCCCTTCATGTCCTTCTCTGCCCCCGTTCTCCTCCGGCCCCCTCCATGTCCTTCTCCACCCCCGTTCTCCTCCAGCCCCCCTCATCTCCTTCTCCGCCCTCATTCTCCTCCGGCCCCCTCCATGTCCTTCTCTACCCCCGTTCTCCTCCAGCCCCCTCCATGTCCTTCTCCGCCCCCGTTCTCCTCCGGTCCCCTCCATGTCCTTCTCCGCCCCCGTTCTCCTCCGGCCCCCTCCATGTCCTTCTTCGCCCCTGTTCTCCTCCGGTCCCCTCCATGTCCTTCTCCGCCCCCGTTCTCCTCCGGCCCCCTCCATGTCCTTCTTCGCCCCTGTTCTCCTCCAGCCCCCTCCATGTCCTTCTCCGCCCCCGTTCTCCTCTGGCCCCCTCCATGTCCTTCTCCGCCCCGTTCTCCTCCAGCCCCCTTCATGTCCTTCTCCGCCCCCGTTCTCCTTTGGCCCCCTCCATGTCCTTCTCCGCCCCCGTTCTCCTCCGGCCCCCTCCATGTCCTTCTCCACCCCCGTTCTCCTCCGGCCCCCTCCATGTCCTTCTCCACCCCCGTTCTCCTTTGGCCCCCTCCATGTCCTTCTCCACCCCCGTTCTCCTCCGGCCCCCTCCATGTCCTTCTCCACCCCTGTTCTCCTCCGGCCCCCTCCATGTCCTTCTTCGCACCCCCCCCTTGTTCTCCTCCGGCCCCCCTCGTCCTCCGCAGCCGTCTCCCCTCTTCTCCTCTCCCGCCGGCTGCGGGGGGAACTAGTTAAAGGAAACACAGCGAGAGAGATCACTCCTGTGTCCTGTGATAAATGAGCACAGGACACAGTAAACTGTGTTTACTCTGCTCAGTTTATGAATGGATAGGAGCCTCTGTTTCCTGTTCATTCATCTTTAGTGCCGAGAAAGGGACTGGGGAATGTGTGTTCTCAGTCCCTTTGTCTGTCTCAAAGGGAGATGTCAGAGGTCTGTTTAGACCCCTGACATCTCACCAAAGCCCCCAAAAAATATTTTAAAAAAATTCTAAAAAAATTAAAAAGTGTAAAAAAATAAAATAAAAAAACTACTGACACCGTCCACATACCACCCACCCCCACCCTCTTCCCCAGAAGCACTGCGAAAAAATATTGAAAAAGTGATTTAAATAATATTTTGCGGCGGAAGGAGGGGGGGGGGCATTTGCGGGCGAGAAGCATCACCTCCCTGAAATGAGTTTCTGCAGGTTGGGATGTCTGCACTCATTAGCAAAAATATGTAGGCATAGGACACACCCCCTGCCATGTCCCCTTAACCACTTCAGCTCCAGAAGGTTTACCCCCCTTCATAACCAGGCTATTTTTTGCAATACAGCACTGCGTTATTTTAACTGACAATTGTGCAGTCGTGCGAGGCTGTACCCAAATAAAATTAATTATCTTTTTTTTCCCCACAAATAGATCTTTTTAGGGTGGTATTTGATCACCTCTGCAGGGTTTTTTTTTGTCGCTATAAACAAAAAAAGACCATCAATTCTAAAAAAAATTTTACCTTCTGCTGTAAAACATACCCAATAAAAAAATGTAAAAAATTTTATTTCTTCATAAATTTAGGCCAATTTGTATTCTGCTACATGTTTTTGGTAAAAAAAAAAAAAAAACAGGAGCCCTCGGTTCCAGATCGAAGCTCTGAAAGGCTGGCAAGGTATGTCGGACCTTCAGAGCGCATTCGCCGGTGACATAACAGGCTGCATACAGGATGAATATCTCCTAAACGGTGCACGTTCAGGAGATATTCATTTTACCTACAGGTATGCCTTATTAAAGTATTACCTGTATGTAAAGATGACCAAGCAGGTTTACTACCGCTTTAAAAACCAACAAAATACTCGAAAAAGGGGAAAATACTTAAAACACAAAGGGAAATACTCACAGGCCTTTAAGTTTGCATGCGCGCAGAAGTGAGCCTGGGGTGTACACTGCATTGTGTATGCACCTCATGTGCATAGGCAATGATGTACATGCTTTAAAAACCCGTAAAAAACCTAGACCAACATATTTTGCCTTCCCTATTGACATCAATGGATTTTGCCAAATTTTAGGGATAAAAAAATGGGTCAATTTTGCTCATGCTTATAAGGGAGATTTCCTCTGACTTCCTGTCCTGTTGATGGATGTCAGACAACAGCAAATGGGGGAAAAACTCTACAGAGACAAAGTCAGCATTTCAAATCTGACAAAGGTTCTAACTGTTTACCATTCCGTCCAACACTTGAAAAAAAAAGTATGCAATAAAAAAATATGGCTGCCCCCATGTATCTATATCGTTAGAAAGTATACATGTTAAACTTTAACACACATTGCGGCGGGTATGGTTTACATCAAGCTGACTTCTTTTGCATGTTTTTAAAAACATTGAAAGCCTAGACATTACATATATACAATCTCCTTAGAGTTGTATAGAAAGATATATAATGTAAGGTACTCTTAGGATGGAAATCATGCAAGAACTTTTAATTATTGGATCATAATTGCGCTTTCCAAATCATTTACCCTAATAGGTGTAATTAGCTGCGTTAGAGGAAATCCGAACCAAAGTGATATTACTTCATTCCAGACAGCATTGTTTAATCGCTTCAGTACCGGGCACTTTCACCGCCTTCCTGCCCAGGCCAATTTTCAGCTTTCAGCGCTGTCACACTTTGAATGACAATTGCGCGGTCATACAACACTGTACCCAAATCAACAGATAATGCTTTCTTATGGTGCTATTTAATCACTACTGCGTTTTTTATTTTTTGCTAAAAAAGCGAAAAAAGACAGAAAATGTTGAAAAAAAAAAAATTTTTTATAAATAAGTAATTTTTTCTTCTTTATTGATATGGGCTGATGAGGCGGCACTGACGAGCACTGATAGGCTGCATCGATGGGCACTAATGAGGCGGCACTGATGGGCACTGAAGTGCACTGATGAGGTAGCACTGATGAGGAGGAACTAATATGCAGCACTAATGGGCACTGATAGGTTGCACTGATATGCAGCATTGATGAGCAGTGATAGGTGGAACTGATGGGCACTGATAGGTTTGCTTAAAAAAGAAAAATGACTGATCATTTTGAAAAAAAAAAAACCTTTTTCTTAGTTTCTGTCAGAAATTTTGTAAATAAGTAATTTTTCTCCTTCAATGATGTTCTCTGATGAGGAGGCACTGATGGGCAGTGATAAGGCGGCACTGATTGGCACCAATGAGACAGCACTGAAGGGCACTGATGAGGTGGCACTGATGGAGGCACTAATATGCCGCCCCTTTCTCTCCTCATTTGCTCACTGACTTGTTGACAGCAGCGGGAGCCAATGGCGCTTCGTTGCTGTCTCAGCCAATGAGGAGGGACAGTCCCGGACAGCCAAGTCTTTCCTGCAACATCACTGGAACGAGATGAGGCTTGGGTAAGTAGGCTTTTTATCCTAATGCATAGAATGTATTAAGATAAAAAAAAAAACCTTCTCCTTTTACAACCACTTTACATTTTTTTTTTCAAATCAAACAAACATGTTATACTTACCTGCTCTGTGTAATGGTTTTGCACAGAGCAGCCCCGATCCTCTTCTTTTTGAGCCTCTGTCTTGCAGTCCTGTCTCCTCCCTGTTTTGCTTGCGCCTATCTAGCAAGGTTACTTTGTGTTATAAGCAAGGAAACTCAGACCTCTGCAATTTGTAAGTGTGCTTTTACGAAACAAAAATGCTGTACATACAAAACTATTACAATATTAGGAATACAGTACAAGACTGACTGATATCTATGGCAAATACAAATCAAGGCTGACAGATAGATATAACCAGCAAAATGCCTAGCAAATAAACTGAAACTATGGTTTATACACAGTAAAAGTACGCTTAAAATTTACTCAACTCTGGTTACTGTGTGTTTGTGATGTCCGTTGACAACTCAGACTCAGGCTTCTTGTTTTGGAGATCAGGTGCTTTCTTAGTCTTTTGGTGTTAATGCATTATGGAGCCTTCTGGTCTTACAGACTGTCCTTGGTGTTTAGGGAATGATAAGAGTCTCCTGGTCTTACAGACTGTCCTTGGTTCTAATGTATGGTGAAGTCCCTCTATATGTCACGTTTTTTACCATAACAACCGACTAACAGACATCTCTGTAGCTTTCAGTTTGAGACTGTAGCTATAGAGACAATAGACTGTTTAAACTGTCAACTGAATACAACAATGGTATCTACATTCCCATTGTATGCAACAGCATTTGTTTGAGAAGCATCCCAATCAAGCCAAACCTGACAGTAATATGATTTCTGTTTCTATGACCAACTACTAAACAGACTGTCCCATGTAATGTTATGTCTGATTAACATAAAAAAATCATATTGTTTAAAAAATGCAACACACTCCCCCCTGGCTCCCAAACCGCATACCTGTTATGGACATTGTCCATTCTCATCCAGAGCACAGGTCGGCCCGCCCCTAGCTCTCTCCTCATTGGTTAACTGGCTGTGATTGACAGCAGCAGGAGCCAATAGCTTCCACTGCTATGTGAGTCAATGAATAGAGAGAGAGACAGACCCAGGAGAGCCACTGCTCTTGTGCACAGCTGGTTTGAGATGGGGCTTAGGGAAGTATAAGGTTTTTTACCTTTAAGCATATGTAGCATGGCCCCCTTGGGGACTGCTGAGAATTACCTGCTCATCTGCATGGCCATGACCAAGTGAACCTTCCAACCCACCTGACACTCTGGGTTCAGACATCCTAGTAACACTATGCAGCAAGAATTAAACAACTGAGTAATATTAGGTTCTGAAATATATTACTTGAACCAAAAAGGGGAAAGTTATTTCACAGAAAGAGGTAACAAATCTGCTGAGCCAGGATAACAGCGCCAACTCAGCAAACAAATTCCTCCCAATGACACAATGGTTCAGCAACGAACAATATTACATACACATATGTACACTATGTTCGGATCCAAAGTCACCTCCTAGCGGATATTTCAGTTAACTAATTATGTTAATATAATATAATATAATATATATAATATAATATAATATAGCCAGCCTCTGTTATCCTAATGAAAGAGCAGGTTTACCGAGGGTACTATATAGGCTTTCCTCTGAATAATGGCAATAGAGTTCCACATTGCAGATCTGATGCTCTTCGCTAGCTAGTTGGAGCTCGTTAACTGTAATCCGTTCAGTTGTAGATAACGCAATAGGTTCCTAGTGGTGAAGATCTAAGGCATCTGAGCACGGTGTTGCAGTAAAGTGTTCTTGGGGTAAAGATGTCTGCGCAGTGTTCTGTAATGCTGGCAATGAATAGATAAAAGTTCAAGCAATTTGCTCTCTCACTAACGACCAAATCGATCCGAGGTCTTCTGGACAGAAACACATGTAGCGCCACTCGGGCAACGGTTCCGCTGTCTCGGTCTTCCAAAGTGACTTGCCCCACGCACCCACACTGTCAGGCAGGTTATCCAAGTGATGTAAGTGACAGGATGTCCGACAGCGCATAACAGAGCTAGGCCCCCTTAGGCCTCGGGGTGGAAGTAAGGCTCCTCGTGGTAGGCTGCGACCTCTCTCTCCCTGTTACACAGAGAGGTCCATCTGGCGTCAGGCCCAGGAGGAAGAGAGCTCTGCGCAGGCTTCTCGCTCCTTTTATGGTCACTCCCAGCAACCTTCATGTCTCTGAAAGTATCCCTGGGATGTGTAGTCTTAGGGTACATGGGTGCATAGCAATAGTCTGAAGGAGAACTATACATCCCATAATTCACTCAGGGGGGCTGAATACAAATGCACTCCACACTTTTCACATATTTATTTGTAAAAACATTTGGAAACCATTTATAATTTTCCTTCCACTTCACAGTTATGTGCCGCTTTGTGTTGGACGATCACAATAAAATACCAATAAAATACATTTATGTTTTTGGTTATAACATGAAAAAATTTGGAAAATTTCAGGGGGTATGAATACTTTTTCAAGGCACTGTAAAATGCACTGAGGCGGCACTGATGAGGCTGCACTGATAAACTGCACTGATGGGCACTGAAAGGCTGCACTGATAAGGCAGCACTGATGAGGCTGTCCCTTATGGGCACTGATGAGGCTGCACTGATAAACAGTGGACACCATCCACTGCTTCACTGACATCATCCACTGCCAAATATCTGTAGGAGGGGTTTCCACCATCCCTGCAAAGTTTGCAGTAATTTTTTATGTCTTTTTTCAGTTTGATGCAAATTATATGTGACGTTACATATCACAGAGGTCGGTATTGTGGTAATATTGAAGTTTATTGATATTTCCATACATTAGAGGGTTCCACCATTATTGTGTTATTGATTAGTAAATTAGAGCTACACCTTTTTGTTTTTTTCTCATGCCGACATGTGCTTCTGCCAAATGTAAAACAGCATGTCCTGGCTCTTTCTTTCTGTGGTGAGGCTAGGGATGATCTCATGTACACCACACAAGCACTGATTGCTGTTAGAACGATCTCGTGGCTGCAGCATGAGGAGGAATAATTCTAATACTGAATTACAGCAGAGTACAGTGTGTATAATTACTGTTAAATCAGGTTAGGGAGTCTCCAAACAAGACATTCAGATAAGATAGTAGATCCAGATCTTAAGATAATATAATTAGGTGTTTTATTCATTCACTGCAGTGGAGAGACACAACACACTCCAATATTCAGCTCTACCAAGCCAAATGAAGAAGGAAGTGTCTCTGACTTAAAAACATCAAGTTTAATAATATATACTTTATGAATATGCATAAGCACTAGGCGGGTTATAGGTGTGACCGTATAGTTTAGTCCAATCAGCATTCATATCTTTTTAGTAGCAAGGGGACAGTTAAATGGGTGTATACATCATGTGACTGGCAAAAAAAAGATTTCAGCAGTATCTGGTCAGTTCAGACTTGTTTTGGTACGAAAGCCTATTTTGTGCAGCTTTCTGGGTTCTTATCAGTAGTCTGTGTCGTCACATATCCAGTATTTTCGACTTCCCAGGAATTGAAACAAAGAAAAAGGAGAACATCTAGGTAAGGAAAAGGTGCATTACCAATTCTCAAAGTAATTCTCTCTCTCTCTCTCTCTCTCTCTCTCTCTCTCTCTCTCTCATAGCTCAACATTATCAGACCCCTATAATTCTATAATTCTACTCATATATAATTATGGGATGTGTCTACAGTTCAGTAATGATTACATAAAGCATGTAAGGGCAATATGTTTATCTCCTATTGTGGATGGAGGGGGAGAGCACAGACATGTTTTGCATTTATAAGGCTGTATATAACCTTTCCATCCGGTTGTGTGTTGCTGAGTAGTGTGGGGCTGTCTGGCTGCAGAATGAGGGGCGTGATTTATGTTGAAGTGGGCTTGTTCACATTTACATGTACAGGCCTAGTGTACCCTCCCATATTCATTGCAATTTGCAAGGCATGATGGGAAATGTAGTTTGATGATAGTGTAAAGAGAGGGGAGAGGATATGATGTAATCACTGTTCTAACAGCTCCTCCTTGGCAGAATACATGATGCATTTTTTGAACTACAGAGAGCACTTCCTGAAAATTCAATTTTCTCTTCAATGGTAAAGAATTTCACAAATGTAATAACTGTTTAGCGTTTTGTGTAGGGTGGTGTACTAATAGGGGATTTTTTGCCGATCCCGGAGTTCTGCTTTAAAGCGGGGGTTCACCCACACCGCCAAAAAAAAAAAATATTAAAAGCCAGCAGCTACAAATACTGCAGCTGCTGACTTTTAATACATGGCCACTTACCGGTCCCAGGGTCCAGCGATGTCGGCAGGCGACGCCGAGAACCCGCTCGGTTCTCGGCAGCTGCTGCCGCCATCCTAGGTGAGGGAATCAGGAAGTGAAGCGTTGCGGCTTCACTTCCCGGTTCCCTACTGCGCATGCGCGAGTCGCTCTGCGCGTCCCAAGTGGTCCCCACTCTCTCCTGGGAGCTGTGTGTTTCCCAGGAGACAGCGTGGTGGGGACGGGAAGAGGCGTAGACTCCCATGGGAGTCTATGCCGGAAGTGGGTGCAAATACCTGTCTTAGACAGGTATCTGCACCCCCCTCCCCCCTGAAAGGTACCAAATGTGACACCGGAGGGGGGGAGGGTTCCGAAAAGCAGAAGTTCCATTTTTGTGTGGAACTCCGCTTTAAGGTAAAAAAGCCTTTAGAACCACTTTAAATTTCAACTCCAACCAAAACATTTTATTTTGCTTTGGATAAACGTGTGGAGGGTTAGAGCCTCGGTTGGGTTTTATTGCTTGGAGTGTGGGGAGGAAAGCGCCAGAAACAAAACATACGTTTTGATTTATTCAGAACTGATTTTATTTAGAGCCTTATACTATAAAGAGCTAACACATTTTCAGGGTTTAGAGGGCCCATCCTTCCTTCATCAGGGTTTGATAAAGTAGAATGAAGCTTATACTGAGCTATTATAATTAGGAGGGTCCTGAAGAAAAACAAAGATAATCACATATGAAGCGATCATATTTACTTTACTTTAGTATCCCTCACACTCATTATAGTACAGTAAAACCTTCATTCGACTTACCAAGCCCTGATGAAGGGGGCCTCTAAACTCCCATAATGTGTTGGCTTTTTATGCAAAGCTAATGCTACCCACTGATTGGAGAGCTCTGGCTCTGACCCAGCATCGGGGCATATCAGACTTCTGCAAAGAGACCACTGCTGCTACACAGAGATTAAGGGACCCATCCTGCAGCTTGCTGGCAATGAACAGGCTTTTATGCTCAGGCTGTATTTGCTTTATAAGGAAAAGCAACTATAGATAGTGTGGGGAGGGGTTAGAACCTCTGCCAGGCATCTATCCCCCATTAGGGAGATTTACACAGGGCCAGATTTATAAGGGGCAATTACCCCAGCCCCCCCCATCTATACAAAAATTATATAAAACAATTAACAAAATTATCTATAACATTATAAAATAAAAATAATAATAAAATATAAAATGTATAATGTATAATAAAAAATGTATTTTCTTTGATTGAATGTATCTTTGGACGTAATATTTTGCCGGCCATCATCTATAAAACTCTGGACAAGGTGTGTTGTATAATTTTTCAAAAATACATTTTCGACCAAAACCACACATAGAGCTCTATGACTGCGTGTGTGTGTGGGCAGGTGTGACCTCAGAATGACGTGTCATGCATTTTAAAAAATGTGTGACTGTCTTTGAGAATGTAAACTAACTCTATGAATGAGGGGCCCCCCGTACCTCAAGTGCCCCCGGGCCCTCCAAGGTCTAAATCTGGTTCTCAGTTCACCTTCTCTATGTGTTACATAGTTATTCAGCTTGAGGCTCTGTTCACACTTGTGCGACTTGTCATGTAACTTGGACACATAAAGTCGCATGACAAGTTGCAGCCCATTGATTTCAATGGAACCCGTTGAAATCTATGCGACTTAAAGTTGCAGCAACTTCGAAGAGGCTCCTGCACTACTTGAGAGCCAGAGGGTGTAAAAGTCACATCAAAGTCGCGCTCCAAAGTCGCATTCGAAATTGTGCAACTGTGGAACCACACAAGTGTGAACGGAGCCTGAAAAAAGACATTAGTTCTTGTGTCGGTGAACTGCTCTCCTTTAGCAAACTAAATGCCATCCAATTAGGATATAACCACTTGCCACCAAATCCTGCACCTAGTACGTCAATTGACTCCAAGTGGTTGTACCGGTACCGTTTTTTAGAGCCGATGGTCGGCTCTCTTGTAATAGCAACCGGAGTGGCTAACTACTTGACTGCTATTACAAGCCCCCCCCCATCCCGCTGCCTTCCGCAGCTCTCTCGGGCTCTCCCATCCCACCGGGAGACCCAAGCTACTAGCTGGCACGTCCGCTGGCTAGTGGGAGCCCCAAACAAAGCTGGAATTGGCTTTTATGGGGTCTCCTCTATGGTACCCGGAAGCGGTGACATGACATCACTTCCGGTTTTACCAGGATGTCAACAGCGCCATTTTTTGAAAATGGAAAGTATTAAAAAAACGCCAATCTTGGTGTTCTGCATGCTTTCAAGTGCAAAGGAGGTATTTGGGGTCTTATTGACCCCAGATCCCTCCATATGGAGTTCCTGTCACATGCCTATTACTGTCACAAGAATGTTTACATACCTTGTGACAGCAATAAAAATTAAAATAATAAATACATTTAAAGCAACAGTGTAAAAAAAAAATAATAATAATTAAAAAAAAATATATAATTAACCACTTCAATACCGGGCACTTATACACCTTCCTGCCCAGACCAATTTTCAGCTTTCAGTGCTGTCGCACTTTGAATGACAATTGCGCGGTCATCCATCACTGTACCCAAACTAAATTTTTATAATTTTCTTCCCACAAATAGAGCTTTCTTTTGGTGGTATTTGATCACCTCTGGGGTTTTTATTTTCTTTTAAACAAATAAAAAAAAAGAACGAAAACTTTGAAAAAAAAGTTTTTTTTTTTTTGTTTGTTTCTGTTACAAAACTTTGTAAATAAGTAAGTTTTCTCCTTCACTGATGGGCACTGGTGGGGCTGCACTGATGGGCACCGTTGAGGTGGCACCATTAAGGTGGCACTGATGGGCACTGATGATGGGCACTAATATGCGGTACTTATGGGGCACTGATAGGCGGCACTGATGGGCACTGATAAGGCGGCACTGATGGGCACCATTGAGGTGGCACCATTGAGGTGGCACTGATGAGGTGGCACTGATGGGCACTGATGAAGGGCACTAATATGCGGCACTTATGGGGCACTGATGGGCACTGATGGGCACTGATAGGTGGCCCTGATATGCAGCACTGATGGGTACACATAGGTGGCACTGATGGGCACTGAAAGCCTGCACTGATGGGCACCGATAGGCGGCACGGATGGGCATGAATGGGCACTGATAGGTGGCACTGATGTACACTGATGGGCATCACTGATTGGCGGGCATTATTGTTTGGCACAGATTGGCATCCACTGTGGGTACTGATTGGCATCCCTGGTGGTTATGGGTGGCATACCTGGTGGTGACTAGTGGTGGGCATCCCCGGCGGTCCTGGTAGCGTCACTGGTGGTCCAGTGTGGGCATCCTCGGGGGGGGCCTGCACTGATAATCAATCAGCACAGACCCCCCCTGTCAGAAGAGCAGACGATCAGCTCTCCCCTACTCGCGTCTGACAGACACGAGTAGAGGAGAGCTGATCGGCTGCTCTTCTGACAGGGGGGGGGCTGTGCTGATTGATTATCAGCGCAGCCCCCCCCCCCCCCGAGGATGCCCATACTGGACCACCAGTGGCGCCACCAGGACCACCGGGGATGCCCACCACTGGGGATGCCCACCACACCTGACAGACGCGAGTGAGGAAAAGCCAATCAACGGCTCTTCCTGTTTACATTGTGATCAGCCGTGATTGGACACGGCTGATCATGTGGTAAAGAGTCTTCATCAGAGAATCTTTACCTAGATCAGAGTTGCGGTGTGTCATACTGACACACCACAACAACGAATGCCGTGACTGGCGCCCCCGGGGGCGCACAGCAGCTTGTTATCCTGAAAGACGTCATATGACGTCCGGTCAGGATAACACAACCACTTTGCCGACGTCATTTTGCTATATGGGGGGCGACTAGTAGTTAATAATCAAAAATGTAAAGTGCCCTGTCCCCCCGCGCTAGCACGCAAAGGCGAACGCGTGCATCAGTCCCGCATGCATGCAAACAGCGATTGTCCCACATGTGTGAGGTATCGCCACGAGCCGCAGATCATGTTAGATCATTCTAGATCTCCTCTGTATATCTAAAGTAGTAACCTGTAAGGGCTTTTAAATCACTGTCTATGAATAGTAAAATTTACGATGTGACATAAAAAATTGCAAAATCCACCAATTTATTCTATAGGGCCCCTGCCTTAAAATATATATATATAACGTTTGGGGGTTCTAAGTAATTTTCCAGCAAAAAAAAAATGATTTTCACATGTAAACAAAAAGTGCCAGAATATGCCTGGTCTTCAAGTGGTTAAAACGACTTTAGCATACATTAAGGGGTTGTCTGATTTTAGCATAGCTGCTGTACTTACTGGGTAGCGTCAGTAGATCACTGAACGATTTCACATGTTTGGTGGAATTGTTTGTAAAATAGATAATCCCTTTAAACCTTTGTAAATTGCCTGATGTGACCTCTAGGTGTGCGTCCACCACCGACCCTTGCCTGGGCACAACCAATACCGAGCTGTGCCCCCGCTCTTCCACCCATCGCCCTATGACATCCTGCCAAGCCTTGTAACAGCGACAGCATTTGACACGTAAAGTTTTGTTTCTCCTTTTGCTGTTTATTTTTATTTTTGTTCTCCGGCTCTGCATGCCCGTTTACCACGCTTGTCTTCCTTTGTAAAGCCCCTTATCATGAAACATCTGTGCCGAATACACAAACATCTGTTTCAACAAATTATTTCCTGGTTTTGAGTCATTTGTACAGTTCTTCAATCACATCAGGCCAAGATGTTCCTTAGTTCAACAGAAGAAGAAGAAGAAAAAAAGTTTTTGTTATAATTAGGCTCAGTTACAATGGTCTTGGTGTAATTTGAACCGTAAATACGTATATGAAGATTTTGTGGGCAAGCCGCTGCTGTCCCCATCTCTCTTTCATGTGGGGGGGATGCCTGGTAAAGGCAAGGCGAGACACCTAAAGTGGACCTAGCATTGGATCTCATTTGTCATCCTAAAGCTTTCATTTAAATATACACTATATTACCAAAAGTATTGAGACATCTGCCTTTACACACACATGAACTTTAATGGCATCCCAGTCTTAGTCCGTAGGGTTCAATATTGAGTTGGCCCACCCTTTGCAGCTATAACAGTTTCAACTCTTCTAGAAAGGCTGTCCACAAGGTTTAGGAGTGTGTCTATGGGGATGTTTGACCATTATTCCAGAAGTGCATTTGTGAGGTCAGGCACTGATGTTGGACAAGAAGGTCTGGCTTGCAGTCTCCACTCTAACTTATCCCAAAGGTGTTCTACCTGGTTGAGGTCAGGACTCTGTGCAAGCCAGTCAAGTTCCTCCATCCCAAACTCGCTCATCCATGTCTTCACGGACCTTGCTTTGTGCACCGGTCCAAATCATTTGGTGGAGGGGGGACTGTGGGGTTGTTTTTCAGGGGTTGGGTTTGGCCCCTTAGTTACAATGAAGCGAAATCTTAAGCCATCAGCATACCAAGACATTTTGGACAATTTCATGCTCCCAACTTTCTGGGAACAGTTTGGGGATGGCCCCTTCCTATTCCAACATGACTGCACACCAGTGCACAAAGCAAAGTCCATAAAGACATGGATGAATAAGTTTGGGGGGGTGGAAGAACTTGACTGTCCTGACCTCAACCCAATAGAATACCTTTGGGATGACTTAGAGCAGAGACTGCGAACCGGGCCTTCTCATCCAACATCAGTGCCTGACCTCACAAATGCGCTTCTGGAAGAATGGTCAAACATTCCCATAGACACACTCCTAAAACTTGTGGAGAGCCTTCCCAGAAGAGTTGAAGCTGTTATAGCTGCAAAGGGTGGGCCAACTCAATATTGAACCCTACAGACTAAGACTGGGATGCCATTAAAGTTCATGTGCATGCAAAGGCAGGTATCACAATACTTTTGGTAATATAGTGCATCACTCAATAGACACAAAGGATATAAATGGCCTTTTTTGTTGACCAAATGCCTTTGCAAAGCCATATATCAACTTGTAAGAATATCAGTGACAGCATCACTTTGCTGTACATGGCCTGTGCAGAGAGCAAAGCTGTGGGAGGGGCCCAACAGGCTCCACCCACTACAAGCTGCCTGCAGAAAACTACAGGAGGGGGCGGAGACAAGACCAGTCACCCAGCACAAGGAGAGAGGGCAGAAGTGAGCGGTCTTTATTACCATAAGGAAAAGTTTCACACTGGATTACTGCACAGATCTGGAAGAAATACAAAGCTCACTAAGATTCAGGTTGCATTAACACATGGGCGTTTTGAATCGCGGGCAGAATAGCTGCAATTTTGCACATGATTTCAAAATGCCCCAGTGTGAATGACAGAATGCAAAACGTTTATTTCAGATGCCGTTGATTTGAATGGCACTTAAAAACGCAGTGTGTTTCTGCCGCGATTGTTGCACGATAAATCAGGCTGCAATCACAGCAAACTGCATGGTGTGAAGCTTGTCACCCAAAAAAGTTCAGGAGCTTGTTTTGGGTCACATGCTTCACGCGATGCGGTTTGCCTGCGATTGCAGTGAAATTTATCCAAATGAATGGCATCTGCAATGTGCATTGTGCAATTTGTCATTCACACCTGGGTATTTTGAAATTGCAGGAAGAATCGTGGCTATTCTGCCGCCATTCAAAACGCCAATGTGTGAATGCAGCGTCAAGCAAGAACACCAATGACACTTGTATTAAGATAATATTTGTTTATCCCGGAGTTTCTCTTTAAAGTGTATGTAAACCTTATTAATAAACTGCCCCAAATTGTTCCCTTTTTGTCTGTTTAATATACCATTGAATGTGTTTTGTTATATTTGTTCAATAAGTACAAAAATGACCTGTTTATCCTGCCAGAAATCCAGAGCTGTCCTGTGCTCTCAGTTCTTGTCTTGGACTACAGGGCACTTCCTCACTATGTTATCATAGTTGCCAACATTGTCAAAAAATGTATAGGGACACTTTTTGCCTGTAGGCGGAGTTTTATTATAATTAGGGGACAAGGCATATGTTTGTGGGCATGGCATAGCGCAGGGGGGAAATGGGCGTGGTTTAAACAAAATGTTGGGCGTGGCTTAAATGGGGTGTGGTTAGAGTCTGAGATGAAAGGGGGGTTGAGAGAGAGAGGCAGCCTTCGCTTGTCACCAGAGATGCAATGCTTCCTTGTCACCAGAGACACAACGCTCCCTTGTCACCAGAGACCAGGGGCGGACTGACCATTCGGACACTCGGGCACTGCCCGAGGGCCCCATGCCTCTAAGGGGCCCCAACAGGGTTGCCAGTCTCAATAAAACCAGGGACAGTATATAAAAATTTGTGTTTTTTTTTTAAACCCCAAAAGTATAGCTGCCCCGCCTCTCCAGTACCTTTTCAGTGTGTGTATGTGTATTCTGTGTGTGTATACTGTGTGTGTATATTGTGTGTATGTGTGTATGTGTGTGTGTGTATACTGTGTGGCCCCATAATCTATTGCCTGGGGGCCCATTAATCTCCTATTGCCTGGGGACCCCATAATCACCTATTGCCTGGGGGCCCCATAATCTTCTCCTATTGCCCGGGGGCCTCATGAGTTGTCAGTCCGCCCCTGCCAGAGACACAACACTCCCTTGTCACCAGAGACGCAGCGCTCGCTTGTTACCAGAGACGCAGTGCTCGCTAGACATGTGCATTCCTTTTCGTCCGAATGCATTTTTGTCCTAATTTCAGGTATTTTCGTTATCGTTTTAACAAACGATAACGAAAGTGCAGAATTCGAAAACCGAAAGATCCGACATAAACAAATGCTTTATTTTCGTTTTCGTTGTGACAACAGTTCGATATAGATAGGAGATTCGACATGACACTGACAATAACAATCTGTGTCTCCCGAACCTGTGGTCGAATGTGCCTAACCTTAACTCTATTAGTCCAAGATTATTCTACATAGAGAGAAAAGATTCGACATAGAGAGAAAAGATTTGACATAGAGATGAAAGATCGCTGCTGGAATTGGGTGGGGGAAATAAAATAAATATAATGATGATGATGAATGTTATTGGCCGATTGTAACCAGTGGCGTCTCCAGCTTTCAAATTTAGGGGGGGCACATGGGGGGACAGGGACAAAAGTAGGGGGGCAACTATAAAATGTATATATATATATATATATATATATATATATATATCCTGGGGCCCTTTACTACAACCCCACAACGGGCCCTTCCACATGTTCTGCAGTGAGCTCCCTTCCTACTGTATTGGGGCCCCCCCAGGGTGGCAGAAAACAAGATATATATGTTACCAGCATACCAAGAAAATATAAGGATCCAAAGCAGTGGGAGAACTCTCAGGGTTGCAAAGGTTGTCCTTCCTCCGGGCCCTGGTGTTCTGCCACTGTGGGGTTCCCCAGCCTCCTCTTGCTGTCCTGCCCCTGCTATTGACAGCGCTGGTCTGGCATCTCTTGGAATTTACAGGCTGGTCCTCCTGTCCTAAGGACGGGAGAAATCAGTCTGTTTTTTCAGTAACTGAAAGTCCTGGTGGAGTCCTTCCTGCAACTCGCTCTTCTCCCTGCCAATGAGGATGCAGGTGAAGGAGCAGATCAGGCGGCCGTGGTTGTGTGAACGCTCGCATTATGCAGTGTCAGCGAGCAGGGGAGGGGGGGAGGAATCACCCGCAGGAGCTGACCGGGGACTCTCTCCCTCTTAGACATTGATTTTTTGTAAAAAAAAAAAAAAAAAAAATTTTTTTTTTGGGGGGGGGGCACATGGTGGGGCACAGCATAATGTTGGGGGGGTCAGGGCCCCCTCTGGTCCCCCCCCTAGGGTCGCCATTGATTGTAACCAAAGAGGAGGAGCAGTAAAATAGCTAGAACCACGCACGTACAACCAACTTACTTTCACTTACGCTTTACTAGCAGAGAGAGACACACGCTGAATCATTTCAGAAGACAGTCAATCTTAGCTGGTCCGTTTGTCACTTTGTCAGAGAACCTGAATTATTTATCAATTGAGCATAAGCACAGCAGCAGAACAATAGTGAAGAAAGCTACAGTTCAACTTAACTTTTTCATAATAATCTGCTGCTATTGTGTTAGTGTTGTGAACTTGATAGTGATACCAGGGGCGGACTGACCATTGAGCCACTCGGGCACTGCCCGAGGGCCCTGGGCCACTATGGGGCCCCATCAGGGTTACCAGCCTCAGTAAAACCAGGGACAGTATGTATAAATCTGTGTTTTTTTTACATCTATCTGTGTATACTGTGTGTACATGTATGTGTATACTGTGTGATTGTATACTGTGTGTGTGTATACTGTGTGTCCCCATAATCTCTGATTGCCTGGGGGCCCCATAATCTCCTCTTGCCCGGGGGCCCCATGAGTTATCAGTCCGCCCCTGAGTGATACTAGTGTTGCCAGTGTTGTGATAGCCTCAGAGGCTGCCCATGTTGTGGGGGGGATTTATTATTATAGATTCTATATTATAATGCCATATCAGTATGTGACACAACATTGGATGCCGCGCCCGCCATTGCACTTGAAGATTGAGAAACGAATGTGAAAGTTGGCTGACTGTTGGGGTAGAGTAGTAGACCATTCAACATGAACGACGAAGATTTGACAAAGCAACGAAAAACATACAAACGTCGAATCTTTGGCTTATGGTGTATGTCGAAAGTTCTAAGAAGATTCGATGGAGCAGCTAAACTGTACGACGCCGCAATCATACATTTCCGGTCAAATGCATCTGCCCATAGGCTATAGAAAAATTCTAATGTTGGTTGACTAGTAAAATAATTAATAAATATAATTATTACTAGTCATACAACATTAGAATTCTACTACAGCTAGCTTGTAGGCGGAAAATTCAACCGGAAATGTACAAGTACAGTTTAGCTGCTCCGTAGAATCTTCTCTGAACATTCGATAGACACCATAAGCCTTCAATGACAGATTTGACCTTAATTAATTTGGATTTTCGGACAAATGCAATTCTTACCGAAAAACGAAATAAATAAAAACAAATTTCGGGAGTAACTAAATAAATTTATTTTTCGGACAAAAACGAAATTCGAAAACGAAATATTTCAATGTGCACATGTCTAGTGCTCATTTGTCACCAGAGATGCAGCGCTCGCTTGTCACCAGAGATGCAGCTCTCACTTGTCACCAGAGATGTAGCGCTCGTACTTGTCACCAGAGGCGCAGCACTCACTTGTCACCAGAGATGCAGTGCTCGCTTGTCAACAGAGATGCAGCGCTCGTACTTGTCACCAGAGGCGCATCGCTCATTTGTCACCAGAGATGCAGTGCTCACTTGTCAACAGAGACGCAGCGCTTGCTTGTCACCAGAGATGCAGCGCTCACTTGTCACCAGAGATGCAGCACTCACTTGTCACCAGAGATGCAGTGCTCACTTGTCACCAGAGATGCAGCGCTCGTACTTGTCACCAGAGATGCAGCGCTCGCTTGTCACCAGAGATGCAGTGCTCGCTTGTCACCAGAGATGCAGCGCTCACTTGTCACCAGAGATGCAGTGCTCGCTTGTCAACAGAGATGCAGCGCTCGCACTTATCACCAGAGGTGCATCGCTCATTTGTCACCAGAGATGCAGCGCTCACTTGTCACCAGAGATGCAGCGCTCGTACTTGTCACGAGAGGCGCATCGCTCACTTGTCACCAGAGGTGCAGCGCTTGCTTGTCAACAGAGACACAGCACTCGCTTGTCACCAGAGATGCAGCACTCACTTGTCACCAGAGATGTAGAGCTCGTACTTGTCACCAGAGGCGCAGCGCTCACTTGTCACCAGAGATGCAGCGCTCACTTGTCACCAGAGATGCAGTGCTCGTACTTGTCCCCAGAGATGCAGTGCTCGCTTGTCACCAGAGATGCAGTGCTCGCTTGTCAACAGAGATGCAGCGCTCGCACTTGTCACCAGAGGCGCATCGCTCATTTGTCACCAGAGATGCAGCGCTCGCTTGTCACCAGACGCAGCGCTCGCTTGTCACCAGAGACGCAGCGCTTGCTTGTCACCAGAGATGCAGCGCTCACTTGTCACCAGAGATGCAGCACTCACTTGTTACCAGAGATGCAGCGCTCATCAAAGCCACCTTTTGCGGCTATCACAGCTCCAAGTCACTTTGGATAAGTCTCTATGAGCTTGTCACATCTTACCACTGGGATTTTTGCCCATTCCTCCTTGCAAAACTGCTCCATCTCCTTCAAGTTGGGTGGTTTGCTCTTGTGAACAGCAATCTTTAAATCTGACCACAGATTTTCTATTGGATTGAGGTCTGGGCTTTGACTAGGCCATTCCAACACATTTACATGTTTCCCCTTAAACCACTCAAGTGTTGCTTTAGCAGTGTGTTTGGGATCATTGTCCTGCTGGAAGGTGAACCTCCGTTCTAGCCTCAAATCACACACAGAGTGGTACAGGTTTTGCTCAAGAATATCCCTCTATTTAGCACCATCCATTTTTCCCTCAACTCTGACCAGTTTCCCAGTCCTGACTGCTGAAAAACATCCCCACAACATGATGCTGCCACCACCATGTTTCACAGTGGGGATGGTGTTCTTTGGGTGATGTGATGTGTTGGGTTTGCACCAGACATAGCCTTTTCTTTGATGGCCAAAAAGTTCAATTTTAGTCTCATCAGACCAGAGCACCTTGCTCCATATATTTTGGGAGTCTCCCACATGCCTTTTCACAAACTCAAAACGTGCCATTTTGTTTTTTGCTGAAAGTAATGTCTTTCTTCTGGCCACTCTGCCATAAAGCCCAACTCTATGGAGCGTACGGCTTATTGTGGTCCTATGTACAGATACTCCAGTCTCTGCTGTTTAACTCTGCAGCTCCTCCAGGGTTACCTTAGGTCTCTGTGCTGCCTCTCTGATTAATGCCCTCCTTGCCCGGTCCGTGAGTTTTGGTGTGCGGCCATCTCTTGGCAGGTTTGCTGTTGTGCCATGTTCTTTCCATTTGGTTGTGATAGATTTGATGGTGCTCCTAGGGATCATCAAAGATTTGGATATTTTTTTATAACCTAACCCTGACTTGTACTTCTCAACAACATTGTCCCTTACTTGTTTGGAGAGTTCCTTGGTCTTCATGGCAGTGTTTGGTTAGTGGTGCCTCTTGCTTAGGTGTTGCAGCCTCTGGGGCCTTTCAAAAAGGTGTGTATATGTAATGACCGATCATGTGACACTTGGATTGCACACAGGTGGACATCATTTCACTAATTATGTGACTTCTGAAGGTAATTGGTTGCACCAGAGATTTATATGGGCTTCATAACAAAGGGGGTGAATACATACACACATGTCAATTATCAGTTTTTTATTTCTGAAAAATAGTTTTATGTATATATTTCTCTAATTTTACTTCACCAACTTAGACTATTGTGTTCTGATCCATCACATATAATTCAGATTAAAAAAAACATTGAACTAAAGGCTGTAATGTAACAAAATAGGTAAAAAGCCAGGGGGGTGAATAATTTTGCAAGGCACTGTATGGCAGAGAGATACTGTATATTCATGCTTAGTAATGTGTAAGTATGACCATTAAACTGTTATAAATCCAAACCTAAAAAACTAAAAATTTAAAGCGTAGCTCAACTTTAGAAAAAAAAAACTGCTCTGTGTGATCAATATACTTTCCAAAGATTTTATCAAACTTTGTTGCAGATTCGCAACATTTTCTGTTTTGAATAAGCTGATTCTTTCACCATGTCCTTTCCAGAATGACTCCTGAATGGGGGGATCTGTGTTCATAACAATCACCTGGTGTTCTGATGAGGGAAGTTGCAGGGTCTGCATCTCTTTAGAAGTAGTTAACCCTTAAGCTGGCCATAAATGTTCAATTCTCTTTTTTCCTTTAGATTTACAGTAAACTATGTAGTGCAAGGGCCTACCTAACTGGATACAATTAAAAGTTGTTTAGCTTTGACCTCATTTTATATGTTTTTTTTGGTAAATCTAAAGAAAAATTGTACAAGGTGGTTGAACATGTATGGCCAGCCTTAGCCCTGGTTCACAACAGTGCAATTTGTCATGCGATTTGACAGTTCCAAATCGCATGAGTGGAGCCGTTCAAATTGCTAATGGCGCAGTGACTTTGAAAAAGGTTCCCGCACGACTTTTTTCCAATTTCATTGCGACTTTCACGGACTTCTGTCAAACGAAGTTGCAAGCCACATTTGGAAGTGCAAATCGCACTGACCTGTGGCTTTGAAATCAAGCTAAAGTAGTGGCCTCGTTAAAAACAGGCGGTTGTAGTGCCGTACAGCCACACAGGGTGGTACACATACTGTGACCACAATGCTTTGCTTTACAGCCGTGACATTTATAGTCCAGGGTGTAGGGTTTGACAGGCAACACTGCCTGTTAAACTCAACCATTGAGTTTAATGGGGTCACACCACAACCACGAGCCAAACACTCAGCTCATAGTTGTGCGCTCCAGCAATATAAAATTGCCACTTGGCAATTTCAAAATAAAAATGATAAAACTAACAAAAAACAGGCGTCATGAGCCAGTAGTAGCTCATCCTGAATGCCTGCCGACCGCTGCTATGCCGCCCTCTAAAAGGAGAACGCTTTTCAGAAGACATAAGCAGTATTGCAAGTTACATAGTTAGTCTGGTTGAAAAAAGACACAAGTCCATCTAGTTCTATCAAAATAAGAAAAAAAATGCTATATCTATCTATCTATCTATCTATCTATCTATCTATCTATCTATCTATCTATCTATCTATCTATCTATCTATCTATCTATCTATCTCTACTGTATATATATATATAGATATATCTATCTATATATAGATAGATACACATCTATATATATATAGATAGATATATATATATATATATATATATATATATTATTATTATTATTATAATACAGGATTTATCTAGCGCCAACAGTTTGCGCAGTGCTTTACAACATGAGGGCAGACAGTACACTTACAACACAATTCAATACAGGAGGGATCAGAGGGCCCTGCTCGTTAGAGCTTACAATCTAGAAGGGAGGGTCAAGTGGAACAAAAGGTAATAACTGTGGGGGATAATCAGATGGAGAAAATTAAAATGCAGTTGTTAGGTGTGGGTAGGATAGGCTTCTCTGAAGAGGAGGGTTTTCAGGGATTGTCTAAAAGCTAATAGAGTAGGAGATAGTCGGACAGATTGGGGTAGGGAATTCCAGAGGATTGGAGAGGCTCTGCAAAAGTCCTGGAGGCGAGCATGGCAGGAGGTGACCAGGGAACTAGAGAGCAGGAGGTCTTGAGAGGAACGAAGAGAACGAGTAGATTGGTATTTAGAGACTAGGCTAGTGATGTAGCTGGGGGCTGAGTTGTGGATGGCTTTGTAGGTAGTTGTTAGTATTTTGAATTCAATTCGTTGGGTGAACGGAAGCCACTGGAGGGATTGACAGAGAGGAGTTTAGATATATATATACACAATCCTATATATACAATCCTATACCCACAGTTCATACCCACAGGGGAAAAAATTCCTTTCTGATTCCCCGAGAGGCAATCGGAAATTCTCTATATCAACTTTACCTACAAATGTTAGTATCAAGTTATATTATGTGCACTTAGAAAATAACCCAAGCCTTTCTGAAGTTTGAAAGGAGGGAGTATCTAATCAAAAATGAAATTCCTATTGCAATGGATGCCTAAAATTGTACCTGTGTATTAGCGCAGACATCCAAAAAAATCAGTGAGCCAATCAAACAAGCAGGAAATGTCATTCACATCCATGCAGCTCGGTGTCGCATTCCTGGGGCACTGTTCTTACACTTTTATCCATAGGGATGCCAGGATGGATCAGAACAGTTCTGATTGGCGAGCATGGTCACATGCTGTCGCTGAGCAATCGGATCTGCTCTGATCGATCCTGGTGTCATTAGGGAAATAAGAGGAAGAACGGTGTGGTTTTAAAAGCCCCTGGATCAATGCAGCGAGTTGCATAAAAGGGTGAAACTGAATCACCTACGGAATTTTTACATTTTCACCTGGTAATACTGGGAATGACACACTTTCTGTCCCTTTACATGCACAATGACTACCCCATTGTATCTATGGAGGCAGCCATGGTTGTTACAGGCTGGACTTCAAAATGGTTGCCTTTGTTGGTCTCCATAACATGGGGAATTGATGGCACTAGAAGTTTACAAAATAAAGATAAGGAAGTCTATGCTTTTTTTTCAGCATACCAGAAGCGGCAAGGGCACTGAATTTCTGGCAGGATCAAAATGCATTTCCTGTACTTGCTGAAAATGTTTTTACCCTGAGAAAAAGAAAACGAATGCAGTCGCCTCTTCCAAGCACCGTTAAGCTGCACTGTATTACATTTGTGTTTTTAGGTTTAAATTCACGTTAAATAGCAGATAATACAAAGCACTTTCAGTGTTATATTTAACAGACCAAAATGAAGCAAATAAGTGAAGTTCATTGCTAGGGTTTATATATACTTTAAGTCTTGTAAATTGGCGAACTCGCTAGAAAAACTCACTAAACCTG
This sequence comes from Aquarana catesbeiana, assembly GCF_042186555.1. Lineage (NCBI taxonomy): Eukaryota > Metazoa > Chordata > Amphibia > Anura > Ranidae > Aquarana > Aquarana catesbeiana. Next base: position 603,816,005 of record NC_133328.1, on the reverse strand, counting down.
ATCATAACCAGTAGGTGTCAGGCGGATGTGTTGTCGAGTTTTTGTATTATTTTAGGCTACTTTTCAATGATGGGTTTCTCAGCCAACACACAAGAGGTTAAAGACCCAGATTCACATGAAGGAAACCACTGCAAAATGTTACTGTTTAGTAAAAACGAGACAGATGGAAGCGATTACCTTTGTCAACAATAATTTTAATAACTGCCCTTTGTATGAATTCAGCGCAATATCTGTTCGAAAGCATCGGGGACAACGCTTAACCGCAATTTGTTCTTCTTAAAGAGACATTTATTTGTAGTGAACGGGTTGTTTTGTGCTTTGAAATGAAGACTGGCTCCATGCAACATACAGTATCATGCAAACAATTAAAAAAAAAAAATTCTTTAGCCTTAGGGGAAGCTGAACTCCAGCTGGTGTTGTCAAAGCAGAGATAAAGAAACTGGTGTATGGTGTGCGTTAGGTCCAGCCAGCAAGTGCTTAAAGCCCAACTCCAGCCTATTTTTATATGGTCCCCCAGGAAGTGTTAAAAAATCAGAAAAAAAATCAGTTCATGTTGCAATACTCACCTTCGGTCCGGAGCTGTCTTCTGCAGTACCTCTTCTCCACCATTAGATGTCCTCAGCATCCGTCAGCCCATAATACTATTGACTAAAGATGAGCTCACCCGTGTTGAAACTTGAGTCTGAACCCACTAAACCAGGGATATGCAATTAGCGGACTTCCAGCTGTTGCAAAACTACAAGTCCCATCATACCTCTACCTCATGCTTGTGGCTGTCAGAGTCTTGCTATGCCTCATGGGACTTGTAGTTCTGCAACATCTGGATAATTGCATATCCCTGCACTATCCATTGCCCTACTGCTATACTATATATATATATATATATCTATATATATATAGATATATATATATATATATACACACACACACACACGTACACATGCACCCATGTATGTAGTATAGATAACCTTTTTATAGGGTAGGGTGTTGTTTATTTCATTAATCCAGGCTACAAGAGTAGGAGGTATGGCTTGTTTCCATCCCCGAGACACCACCTTTCCGGTACTAAAGTGTGTTTCATGCACAAACTTAAGGGTATGTTTATCCATATAAGAGTCAGGGAATAAACCCAATAGGCACTGTTTAGGATCCAGTGTCACCGGGGAACCCATCTAGTCATGGAGCAACTGAACAACTTGCACCCAAAATCCCCAAATATGGGGACAATGCCAGAGTAGATGCCCAAAGGTACCAGTGGAGATTAAACATTTGGACAGGGCTAAGAGAGGGACAGAACTTGGCCATTGGCACTGGAGTAAGATATGTTCTTTGAAGGATATATACTTGTGTAAGTCTACCTGACATTTTGGGAGACACTAGTTTACAAGCTTCCAGCACCACACTCCAGTCCTCATCGTCCATCTCCCCTGCCTCAGATTCCAATCTAGGCTTGGGGGAGTAAGCAAGTTGGGATGCAGTTGGGACAATTAACGTCATGAAAAACAGATATTAGTTTGCAGAGCTCATCACTGCTGATCACAGCTTGAAAGTCTAAAGTAGACAGGACTTGATATTTACCAGCAAATTGTGTATGCAATGCATGTCGTATATATATATATATATATATATATATATATATATATATATATATATATATATACTCCTTGATATCAATATATTTGGGTCAGGGATCTGAAGAAGTTCAGCCAGATGTTTATTATACCACAGAAGGGTGTTCTTATGTAACATAGAACAGTTCATTTTGGAGATAGTCACCAGATCTCAGATCTTTCTGTACTGGAAAAGGAGGCCAGAGAGACTCAGAAAGACAGGGGTGACACCTAGACCTCTCAGCACATGACATAACAAAATGAATGTGGGAGATGTGATTCTGAGGGTTGACAGACCAGAGAGAGGTATCTTTGTTTATCTTATTTGTCAACGTAGTAAAAGTGGGAGAGTTGTGCCGCCAGGTAGTATAGTCCAAGGTCAGGAACTGCAAGTCCACCCAAAGATGTTGGATTTGCGAACCTTCCATGAGAACTTATGTCTACTGGCTTCCAGATAAAGGACTGCAACAAAGTATCCAATTCAGATTCATTTGTATTTATTATAGCGGGCGTAGCATGAATATTTTAATAAGATTCTTTTTCTATTGGGGTTGAACTTGAGAGACCAGTTGTTTAATGTGTATGTGTGCGGCCTAACAAAGTCAGTTGGGAATGATAAATTGTATTCAACTTTATAACATAACGAATGGGTACATAATAATTCAAACTCATTTGTTTTGTTCGAATGAGAGCGGCACGGAAGTCTATGACTCTTGGATAGCCAGCAGATTATTTTTGTATTAACATTTTTAATTATTATAAAAAATGCATCACATATGAGGTTGAAAAATATTGCAATAAATACAGTAAGGTATAAAAGTGAAATAAGATGATTTATATCCTACTTATTATTATTAATGTGTTAAAATATATAAAAATATAATATATATAAAATATATCCAATTTTCCAAAATAACAAAAGAATAACAGACTTTCAAAAATACTAATCGTTTCGAAACAACGAATATATATTCTCCTGAAATAACGAATTGTTCCCAAAAGGAATCATGCTAACATAGCAATTAGAATGTTCTACAGAGTTGAAAGAAATGTCATTTTGTGAGGTTTCAATAAAGTAAAAAAAAAAAAAAAGGTAAACGGCTATGGTATAACATTGTTCATTTAGTTCAATGCAGGGCAGACCTCCTGTCTCCAAACAACTCTATTGGTGGCCAGGAACAGCATCTTTGCAGAAAATACAAATGCAAATGCAGAATCAACTTTCTTCAGAAAACAGGATTTATCTTCAGTAAAGGTAAACATCATACTGAGTGTATGTAGCGCTGGTAGATTTATAATCTACCGCAGGTTAGGTAAATTTAGTAAATTGTGTGTTAGGAAGGAAAAAGTTTGCCTCTGTTCCAGCTTGGCTGACGTTGTGTGTGCTTCCGTGCTGACCGGTGGGTGTCGCTGTTACCACTGGTCAGTGTTGGAAAGGCAACGTGTCGAAGTGTATGGATGCTCCTCTGTCTCGGAGACAAGCTCGGTGGAGGTGGTCCTCCGAGTTGCATTCTGGGAAGAGGGTATTCATGGGACAGACGCCATGTTCTAGGGTTTTTTTACAGCCACCTGCTGGCCCTCCTGGCCGACAGGTATGCGTTAAGGAGCTACCTTGTGGCCCTCCGATCGGGAGGCCCACGATACAGCGGCGCAGGGGTGGGTCCAGAGGCTTGTCTGGGGCCTACCACCGCGGCCGAGGAATGGTCCTGAGCTGTCGGTCCTGTGTGACGAAGCTGGGCGGCCGAGGAAATCCCAGGGGAGGACCTGTCTTGGAGAGATCACGCAGCGTGCTGGTCTATAGAAGGGCCTGGTGACTCGGTCAAAGGACTTATCCAAAAGAAGTAACTATACAGCATAGTGTTGCCGGTTCGGCTTAAAGGTTCAGGCACTGTGACTGACTTTCACTGCAGAGAAAATCTGATACATCCTGTGGCAGAGGATCATACGGATTTACCCCCCTCAAATGAGTCTGTGGCAGAGACTTTTGATTCGTGCTGCGTACTGGCTGCTAGGCCGGTGAGAGAGGCCTATCCAGACGAACGAGGAGTGTGTCCCACAAGGGGAGCTCATTCCACCTAATTATCTGAATTCTACCAGGACATTTGTCGTTAAGATTCTATAAGAAGATATTTGAGTTTCTCCTGAAAGTTTCCTTTTCCGCTTCTTTCGTTCTACTTCCTAAAGTTTGTTTGTTCAATAAAGCATTGAAAATGTACTCCAGTGTTGGTGCGTGTGTCTTCCAGAAGTAAACTCAACGGAACCCCTAGACCCAGTGCCGGTGAAACCAAGGGAAGCAAGGTGAAGGTAACAGACCCGCTTAAACCAGCAGCTCCACCGTGAGTTAGTGCTACATGTGGGTGCGTCGTCCAGGATTTGTTGACCGACAATTGTTGCAACCCAGTGGAGTGTTTTACCGGGAGTTTACAGAGAGAGCTGGACTTTGAGAAAAATTCTTTTCAGGAAGAGGAAAGGTTAAACTGCGGGACTTTGCTTTTGAGTGCGTAGACGCTGGGCGCCAGAAGAGGCCCAGGATCAACTTTTTTTTTTAATTTCTATGTGCAAACCTTGCTTGTTTTCGTTCATTTTGAGCCATAGCAACATTCCTGCTGAATCCTTTGCCTTCAAACTGAAAGTGGTTGTAAAGGCTGAAGGTTTTAAAAAATCTTTTGTGTGCTGCTCCCCCCACAGCCCCCAATACTCACCTGAGCCCCCTCTCGATCCAGAGATGTACACAGGAGCCTTGACTGTCCCAGGTCTCTCTCTCTTCATTGAAGACACAGCAGCAGGAGTCATTGGCCCCAACTGCTGTCAATCACAGGCAGTGAGCCAATGAGGAGAGAGTGGGGGCGGGGACAGGGCCGAGCCACAGCTCTATGTGTCTTATGGATGGGAGCGAGCACGCACCAGTGCCCCCATAGCAAGCGGCTTGCTATTGGGGGCACTGGTCAAGGGGGAGAAGCCGGAGCGCAGGTGGGGGACCCAAGAAGAAGAGGATCGGGGCTGCTCTGTGCAAAACCATTACACAGAGCAAGTAAGTATGACACTTTTTTTTTTTAACTGAACCTTTAATATGACTTGAAATGTTCACAGCCTCAACCCAGCTACCTGAGAGCTTCCCTTATGCCTTATATATACAGTATAGCTCCTATGGCATTACTTTATTCACTGACCTTGCTAACAGGAGTATTTTGATCTGTGCAATTATGGTCTCCAAGATAAACTCTATCAAGGCAAAAGGCCTGATGAGCCCATGCAAAGATTTACTGTACATTATGGAAAGAAACACCCTTGCAGAGGAGCAGGGCTTTGCTTCTTCATTTCAGGCCTGCCCCTCTGATGATCAGTAATCTAATGACTGGTGGAGTAATGACCAAGAAGCATCAGGAGAGGTGAAGAAATTGCAGATCCACAGACTGAACGAAGCAGACAAAGAAAGATCCCTGCAATGCAGGTCCTTGGGTACAGCTTCCTCTCCAGCAAGGCGAACAGTTAGCAGCACAATAATAACATCCCCAAGTTTTTCTCCAAATCTCTGAAACTAGCAGTCATTGACATCGGTGGCCTATATGAATTCATACTACAGATAAACAGCTCTGTGGATACAGAAGGAGTGCCTAGGTACAAGACATGTACTGTTATTTTTCAGGTGAAATTCAAGGCCAATTAATATTTTTTCAGGGTACTATTTAGATACTGTACAATTAACATTTCTAATTGTTCCCTGTCAGACAGATCATGACCTCTTTCACATGGGTGACCAAGGGGCATTAAGACAAGTGGTTGAGTCACGGTTTTACTGACCACCTGGATAAAGTCTACAATACAGCCAGAGGGAGCTGTTCACATGCTGCATGTAAGGGTAGGGCACATGGGTAGTCATCATGTCCTCCAAGTTTCCCTCCTTGTTGGGTTCCAAGCAAGGGTCACTTGAGAGGCCTACCCCAGGGGGGGGTTCCTCTGGGCTACGCTAGGCACTTTGGTTAGGGTCACAACCATACACATGTTGTACCTTTACTTGAGCCACGCTCTTGACCCGGACAGATGACTAAACCCTCTTGGTGTATTGTACTTCACCATGGTCACTTGTGCATTCAGGAGGAACACGCAGAGCCCTTGCCCTCTCCACCTGTCCAGCGTATCTACCTCAGTCTGGTATGAGGTCCCACTGTGCACCTATCGTAGGCTCCATGTGTGCACTTAACTCTTCATCTCCCATACCTGTGCACAGGATGAGGGCCCCAGCAGAGCAGATCTGCTCCCACTGCTATGGGAGACAGATCGCTGCCAAAGAAATGCCGACAACATCTATCTCACTGCAAGATGCCTGTGTCACCTATCATATGTACATGCTTACAACAGGCTGCTAGAGAAACCTCCGTTAACTCTTGGTAAACACTTTATCTTCGCACTGTATGAATTCTTGTACCATTAACTTCATACCCCAATGTGCTTAGTAACCAGAACTGTAGCTATATATATGGGTTACTTGCATGACACTTCTACATTGCAGAAGGTTCCTGAATACAGATGTGTGGCAGCTTTGCTTGAATTGGGAACAGGAACACTCTCCTGCATCTTGCTGGCTTTCTGTGTCTTTCCTCCTATACAGACTGTGTTTCTGGGCAGAGCCCTCCCCCCTTTTATTTACAGCACAGGGAGAGAGAGGCAGAGCTCAGCAAAAATGCAGAAAACAAAACCATGTGCAAAACCTGGGGCAGCATTAACCACTACCTGTCTACACGCAGCCGCAATGCTTTGCATTCACAGACATCCCAAGTCTCCCACGAGGTGCGGCAGTCATTTCTGCTGCAGCTCCCGCACACCCTTAAGCACCTCATGATATCCCGGGAATGATCAGTGTGGCGGGGAACAGACAGCAACTTCTCCTTCTCTCCCTCCCACGACTGTCAACTAAAAAGCTATACAGGGAAATCGGTGTTCACAACTGTTCCCCACCACACCGATCATTCCCCGCTGCTCCTTGTGTGTTCTTCTTCATGTCCTTCTCTGCCCCCTCTGTGTTCTCCTCCGCCCCCCCCCCCCCCGCCCCCCCCCCCTGGCAGCCAGTTTCCCTCTTCTCCTCTCCTGGGTGCATCTGTCAGGATGGAGAGCAGAGAAAGGGACCGGTAAATATGTCATTTACCGGCCCCTTCCTGTTATGAATTGGACACAGTGAGCGAGATCGCTCCTGTGTCCTGTGATAACAGTGTTTACTCTGCTTCAGTTTATGAATAGACAGGAGACTATGCCTCCTGTTCATTCATCTTCAATGCTGAGAAAGGGACTGGGGAATCTGTGTCCTCAGCCCCCTTCTCTGTCTTAAAGGGGAGATGTCAAGGGTCTGTTTAGACCCCTGATATCTCACCAAAGCCCCCAAAAAAATGAAAAAAAAGTATTTGTAAAAAAATTCTAAAAAATTTAATTAAAAATTACTGACACCACTCCCCCCTGCCCTGCCAACATTGTTGACTGCCCCAACCTCTACCCCCCAAAAAGAATTGTGAAAACATTTTAAAACAAATTAAATTGTAAAAAAAATCAATATATAAAAATAAAAAACTACTGACACTGTCCACAGCCACATACCCCCACCCCCTTCCCCAGAAGCACTGTGAAAAGATATTAAAAAAGTTATTTTTTTAAAAAAATGCCACGGTGGGAGGGGGGAAGGGGGGATATTGCAGGCGTGGAGCGCCACCTCCCTGAAATGAGTTTTTGCAGGTTGGGATGTCTGGCATTGTGAAAAATTTACAATGGTATGTCAAGTTGACAGGCAGCACCCCCTGTCAAACTTGGCTATTCAAGTCAATGAGGCCATGCTGGCTGATGGTTGAGGCCGAGCACCAGCCGCCACTGCTATCTACCAACAACAATATAACCTAAAAAGTACCAAACTTATCATATCAGTTGCAGCAAGTTTTAGTGCTTCCTTGAGGTGTCACAGCACAGAGATTTTTTGCAGAGTACTCTGAAATTTCCATGCCCCCGGGAAATGTGTCCTGCCTTGTGTTGCCCAAGTCTAACTGCACATCCCAATGTTGACATGTTAGTACTTGTTCAGCTACAATTCTCAAAAATAAATTAGAATTTTAGCAAGTCACACAGAAGTTTTGCTTGGACCAAAATGTTTACACAATGTGCTACGAATGACATAGTCTGTGACTTGCTATGGTGCTTGTTCTAGGACGTCATTTTAACTGAAACCACTTGTTTGTGTGTTTCTAATTACTACCCATGAGCTGCAAGGGACAGATATTAACTTTTATTTAATGCTCACTCTTTAAGATATTTATAATTAAGCATCCGCTCTGCATCAAGCAAGGATATTTTCATATGCAGATTTTAGAGCAAACATCTGTTTGTTGGGAACAGTCAAACATGAAACATTTCTATTTAATGAGCAGCTCCAGGCTGCAATCAGTGATCCAGTCAGTGCACTGCTGATACCATCCAGGAAACACCGAGACTGTGATGAATTCAGAAAGACTGTTACATTTATTAAATTAATTATAGCTTTGGTGATGCAAGGGCCCCGTCATTGGCTCTGCATGGGAATACATTTTCATGTCACATGACTGTATGCCGTGCAACCTTCCTGTCTTTGATAGGGCAAGTAGGAAGGAGTTTGGGTTTAGCTCACTGCAGCCAGTGTTGCATGACCAGCCAAACTATTTTACAAATTCATCAGCATTTGCATCCTACTGCTTCGGCAGCAGGTATATATTCACTGTTAGTATTACTACCGCCAATAAATGACTACTTCCTCTGTGCAGTTTCATTGGTTGCTAATATGCATTCGGCTGCTGGCGTCTTAGCAACCACTATCCCACTACCTGCCTTTCATCTATACCAGACCCTTGTCCTACATGAGGATCTGATATTGATGTTAAAGTGAGACCCCACACAATAAGAAAAAGCGATAACTTCATCGGTATTGTCACACTCCCATGTTGTCCAATCTACAGGCTAGGAGGGTGTCAGTGACAAAACTTAGTTACAGAGGAGAAAAGCAAGGTCACAAGATTGTCTTAACAGATATACAGCATCTTGTGCATCATGCTACACAGAGTCATTACAGGCATACCGTACTTTTAAGTACACAATGGGGTTTATTTACCAAAGCTGGAAAGTGCAAAATCAGGCTCACTTCTGCATAGAAACCAATGAGCTTCTAACCCCAGCTTGTTCAATTAAGCTTTGGTAATAAAACCTGGAAGCTTATGTTGTCTCGCAAAACGAGCAGGATTCAGGCCAAAAGCGGTGTGCAGTACCGCTTTTGGCCTGAGGTGGGGGGGCACCGGAGCAGAGCTGAAAGTTGCCAATCGGCGCTGTTCGGAAATGCACGGAAAGGCCCAAGGACAGTTCGGCTGACCTCGGGAAACCTCGGAAAGGCTCGTGAACAGAGTCTTTCAGAGGTTTGCCGAGGTCCGCCGAAGTGTCCCTCGGGCCTTTTTGGCCGTTTTCAAGGCTCTCCGGTGCCCCCCGCCTCTGGCCGCATGCGGTATTGCATCCCATTGAAGTCAATGCGAAACAAAATATTTTCATTTCCATTGACTTCAATGGGAAAACTCGCTTTGATATGCGAGTACATTGGATTACGAGCATACTCCTCTAACGGATTATGCTCGTAATCCAAGGTTTCACTGTAATGTAGAAAAAGACTCACCCAAGCTCTACTGCCTGTTTATAGGATGATGAGCTGAATAACGGTGCCCAGGCCATTGTGTCCCATACATCAAAATTGCAAAAAGAATGCCGGCAACTCGATTGCTTCTTCTTAAACCTTTATTGAGCACAGATTTAAAGAACAGGATTCCTCAAAGAATGGGACTTTGAATGGACGCAAGGCAGTAGTAGTAAAAAATTACAAAATGTATTAACAATCAATCAATTGTAAACATGAAATACATAACGCTGATGATAAAAAACATGTATAAGGGGAAAACCAGCTGAAGAGAAGGAGGGAGCTCGCAAATGAATGTTCGACGCGTTTCTATTGCACAGTAGAGTGCAGATCTTCCTCAGGGACCTTGCGATTTGCACCACTCCAAATGCTGTAGTTCCCAAACATAAAATTATTTCACCAGCAGCTGAAGGAAAACACTCAAGTACTGGGAATGAGGCATCACTTATTTGTGAAAGCCTAGTGAGTATGTATATCTCTCATGGAGGGTATATCCAATCCGAGCAGGGTTCTTATATTGTGCGATGGAGCTGTGCCCAACCTGCAGTTATATGCGATAAAACCCTGAAGTTTTCATCCTTTTGGCCAATTCCTTGAAAAATGGCAATTGTCGCCACCCTGGTGGATGGAGTAGAGATATATAGTCAATCAGCTGCAAAGTCTGCAAAGGCTTTCACAAATAAGTTGGACACTACCTTGGCAGTTACAAATCCCCTTCTAATGACTACGAGCAACCTCTGGGAGTACGGGTGGATCTAGGGCTGTCATTGGGTGATGTTCCTGGTCTGGCCCGGACGGATGCCTCATTCTCAGTACTTAAGTGTTTTCCTTCAGCTGCTGGTGAAATAATTTTATGTTTGGGAACTACAGCATTTGGAGTGGTGCAAATCACAAGGTCCCTGAGGAAGATCTGCACTTTATGGTGCAATTGAAACGCGTTGGTCATACATTTGCGAGCTCCCCCTGCTCTTCAGCTGGTTTTTCCCTTATATATGTTTTTATCATCAGCGTTATGTATTTCATGTTTACAATTGATTGATTTTTAATAAATTTTTTAATTTTTTACTAATACCCTGTTTCCCTGAAAATAAGACCTAGCGTGATTGTCGGTGATGGCTGCAATATAAGCCCTACCCCCCAAATAAGCCCTAGTTAAAGTCCTTGTAGGTCTTATTTTCAGGGTAGGGCTTATTTTCGGGGAAACAGGGTAGGGCTTATTTGAGGGGTAAGGCTTATATTGCAGCCATCACCGACAATCACGCTAGGTCTTACTTTCGGGGAAACAGGGTACT